>NC_056744.1:34189278-34541778 GCF_019279795.1 Protopterus annectens | reverse complement strand
TCCGGATCTGATCAAGCACCCATCAGGGGTTCCTCACCTGGATTTAGTCAGCCTGAAGTTCATGGCTTGGCTGCTGTAATTTCCATGATAGCCAGGACTCCCAGGCTTTCCTCTCCTGTCAAAAAGATCCTTATTACGGCACACAAGACTTTCACCATGAAGATCTGCACTAGCAAATGGAAGCGTTTTTCAATCTGGACTTCTCAGCATGATCTGGATCCCTTTACAGTGCCAGTCTCTGTTATTTTGGAATTTTTAGCGTACAGTTTTAATAATGGTGCTAGTTTCTCTACTGTTAAGGTCCAATTGGCAGCAATTTCCATGTGGGTGAAAATTCAGCCTCTTTAGTTTTGTCTAAACTCTGTAAGGCCTTTCTTAAAGGTACCTTTCTTCTTCGGCCTCCAGTTAAGGACCCCACACCTTCTTGGGACCTAAGCTTTGTTTTACTGGCTTTGGTTTCTCCTCTGTTTGAACCAGCTGCTTCGGTTGATTTGCAGTTTTTGTCATGGAAGACGGCCTTTTTGGTGGCAATTACCTCAGCTTAAAGAGTTTCTTAGCTTCAAGATTGGGTCTATATCATAACGTCGACAGCTTAGGTTGTTGAATCCTAAACTATCGCCACCTAAGCGTCAAAGGCCAACAATAGCGAATGGCCACATCATTGAATTCTTTCCTCAGGAAAGAATTTGGGTGGCCATCCGTAAACAAAATAAACAAACACACCCAAACATAGTGGGCAGCTTCGTCCCCCAAATCCCCCCCCCCCAACTAAATAAACCAACTCCAAGATCACTCTACATTGGGGAAAGGGCAAATCCTTTAATAATGGCCACACAAATTCTTTCCCAAAGAGAGAATTTGATGATGTTGGCTGTTTGCTATTGTAAGCTTTTGATGCTTAGGTGTCGATGATTAAGCATTTGACAACCTAAACTGTCGACAGTTCAGTAGGAACCCTCAAGCTCTGTCTATCAAGCCCCCTTATCTAGTTTTTCGTAAAGAGTGTCCCTGCGGATCAATCCATCTTTCTTGCCAAAGGTGATTTTGGAATCAAATATTAACCAAGTCATTAATTTGCTAGTTTTCTTCTCAAATTTCCGAAACTGAGGGAAGTTCAAATTGCACTTACTAGATGTGCACAGGCAGTTGTGTTTCTATCTGCATAGAACCAAAAACTTGGGTAAATCGGATTGGGTTTTTGTCTCGTTTTCTAAGCCTCATTTTGGAAAGCCTGTCTCTAAGGTTATGATTGCTCACTGGATTTCTCTGAAATCCAATCAAGCTAAAGGTTTTGTCTCCACCGGGACATGTCTGGTTGCATTCCACCAGAGCAGTCTCTACTTCTGCTGCTTCCTGATCTTCATTGCATACCTGTATTTCTCATTATAAACTGGATCTTTTCTCTGAGAGCAGAGCATTTTTTGGCTCAGAAGTGCTTCGGAATGTCCTACCATGAGGACCTCCCAGGTTTTCGGTCACTAGGGACTCCATCCCTCAGGTTGAAGATCAAATAAAAACAACTTCAGATAAACAAGTTATACACTCAACGTAACATTCCATCTGAGTTGTTGCCTTTCATTTGTCTTCAGTAGTCCCTCCCTCCATCCACTTGCCTTGTTTGGGATGTGCAGTGGACTGGACTGAAGAGAATAGGCCTTTTTGTCCTGGATAGCTCTAAGTATGTGAACCGACGGTTGTGTCAGGTTTTATTGGTAGGTATACTAGATAAGGTTGGTGCTGTTCTGCAGCAAATGTGATCTGAGGGGGGGAGGGTGAGCGGGACATTATGAGTAGGGGAAGAGCTTGGACTTTGGATCTGATGCTGGAGTATACGGCCAAGTTGGAAGTTGGATCTGTGCCGGATGCGAGTCACTCAGGCTGAAGACCTCGTTCTACACCAACCTGCAAATGCTGACAGAATGTTAGTGACGTTAGACATTGAATCTCTCTATACGAACATTTCACATTCTAAAGGATGGAAATATTTAAGATAAATTCTGCTACAGCAGTCTGCATTTCCTGCAGAAAAGATTGACGCCATTTATGCTTTGATTTCTAAGGTGCTTCATGGGAACTGTTTCCATTTTAATGGTGTTATTTATCAGCAGATTAAGGGAGTGGCAATGGACTCTAAAATGGCCCTGCACATGTCAAGTCTTGTTCTTAGTCTGTGGAAGACAAACACACTTGTTCATCTACTTGGGTTTCAAAATACCAGACTATATGGACGTTATATTGATGATTTATTTTTTGTGTGGCAAGGCTCGCAGCAAGAACTTGATGCATTTATTCACTCCCTGTGCAGCAGCATTCTGTTTCTCAATTTTAAAATCTTAAACTGTGAATCTGTTTTGCAATTCTTGAACAATTAAATCACCCTTGACACTAATGCTGCATTAGGATTCCAATATTTTCCATAAGGAAACTTTCAGGAACACTTATTTGGACTTTAACAGCCAGCACACATTTTTCATGAAGAGGAATATTGCAAGAGGTCAGTTCATTAGATATTCCCACATTATCAGTAAAGATGACCTTTTCTACAAAGAAAGCCGCTTCCTGATTAGCTTGTTCACAGACCGAAATTACCCAAAGCCTTTACTGGATAATATTTTCGCTGAAGTTTGTAAATCAACAAGGTCTAAATTCAGACCAGTACTAATGCATGGTTTACAGCAAATATTCAGTCATCAAACATTTTTGGACCGAACCTCTCAAACACCCAATCGGAATACTAGTGGGAACCAACCCCCCCCCCCCAGTAACCTATCAAAACAATGGCTTGGAATGCACCCTCAGATTCCCACTTCGTTAGCTTGGACCTAAAATCGATTCAGAACATTATTTCTGGGAAATGGGAAATTAGAAGCAGCAGAGACATTGCTGCTATTCTGGGAGATGCACCTACTTTCTCCCACAATAGAACAGTCATTACACATTTCTTTTGAACACTCAGGTTGTTTTTTACTTGAACAGAATGCTAATGCTGTTGAGACACCAGCAGCTCTTGTTTTGCTTGTAATTATATTCACATAGTTTCAGAGTTTGTTTTCCAACACTGTAATTTTAAAGTAGCATACCACAGATTTTTTGATTGCCATAGCACAAATGTAGTTTATACTGGGGTATGTAACACTTGCAATAGTTCCTTCATAGGTAAAACCTCTTGAAGACTTTCTAGTAGAATAAAAGAGCACTGTGCAGTTATCTGCAACAAGGACTTGTGAAACGCATTAAGCAAGCATAGTTTATACTGCACAAACTTCCAAAAGTTTACATTCATAGTGTTTGAACAACTTGATGTCTTTTATGGGGATATTGATACTGTGCTGGAAGTACGTGAACTGAAGTGGGAACAGTTGCTTGGGGTTGATTCTTTCCCTGGGCTTAATGAAACACTTAACATTAAATGTGAACTACGCTGACTCAGGTAACCCCTGAGCAATCATCCTGCCTTTAAACTTTGTTTTTCAAACTTGTTTCTTTCTTGCTTTTGGTTTGTTTGAATTTTATTACCTTTCATTACCTTTGATAATGTCCAAACATTGGTAGTAATTTTTCTTAAACCAAAACACATCAGTTTTTTAGAAGTGGATTTAATTGTACCTAAAACAGTATATATTGACTTGTACACTGCATTCTTATTACAGTGTTTTTCTAAAGT
The DNA here is from genome assembly GCF_019279795.1 of Protopterus annectens. Taxonomy (NCBI): domain Eukaryota; kingdom Metazoa; phylum Chordata; order Ceratodontiformes; family Protopteridae; genus Protopterus; species Protopterus annectens. The sequence goes on along the minus strand of NC_056744.1, from coordinate 34,538,114 downwards.
AGTTCTTGCATCGTATAAAGAACGAAAGCGCTCAACATAGGCTCTGCTTTTTTCTGTCTGGCCTGGTACAAGAAGTTTTATTGTATTTAGTTTTTTTCCTTCTTATTGCAATTGTTTTTTTGAGTATTGTATACCACGTGCACACACACACGTATGTATATATATATACATACATGTATATCTATAATATATATATATATATATATATATATATATATATCTATATATATATATGTGTGTATGTGTGTGTATATATATATATATATATATATAACATGTATACACATATGGCATTAATTGTGTTGGATTAAAGGTTTTAAATTTTTATTATTAGAGCATGTATTCAAGTTTGTAGGTGATACTGACATTTTATTAGAAGAGTGTGAGCTCAGGTGTCAGTTTTTGAATGCTGATGTCCTTCCTGGCCTCAACTTAAACATCAAGTGTGCATTGAGGTGGTATTAGAAAGTGACGTCAATAATTTTTAAATTCGTGCTTTGGTGGTTTTTTTACCAGTCCTTTATTGATATTTTATAACTGTGTATTTTGTATTTCCTTGTTTCTGAGGAAGTTCATGAATTAAATTGAACAAAAGCGCTAAAATTTAACTTATTCAGCTTTTGTTGTTTGTTCCATTAGGTCCTGGAAGTTTGGGAATTTATAGAGTATTTTCTTCTTTTGGTGGTTTTTAAATCACATATATATATATATATATATATATATATATATATATATATATATGTGTGTGTGTGTGTTTGTATCATACATATATATATATATATATATATATATCTAGTTTGTATCCTACATACATATATATATATCTATAGAGAGAGAGAGAGAGATTTTATTTTATTTTATTTTACATTTGTTAACCGGGGGTGTCTGAGCGAAAAAGGCCCTTTTTCAGCAGAGGCCCGGGGAGAAAAGCTCCACATAGAAAAATTACAGATACATTTAGATATTTAGACATGATCAAAATGCACACAAATTACAGTAGACATGTTTTTACAGTGGTATGCAGCACGTCAGCAGTTATAGTGGATAGAACAAACAAGAAAATATTAATTTAAAAATAAAGGTAATTAATAGATTTGTGGTGTACAGCTGAAATTTGGAACATAGGTAGAATACATACATAGTACACAGGTACAGTAAATACATTGTAGATTAGCCAGTGTTTGTGAGTAAGATTGAAAACTATTATCAAGTACTCTAGGTTTAGTATGTGTACCTTATCCACTTTCACTAGCCTGGGGAGCAATCATGGCACTGCCAACTTTGCTTGAGATGTTGCCTAATAAGGTTTTTAAAGGAGGCTTTGGATGATGTGTTTTATATGCTAGTGGGGAGAGAGTTCCATTTTTTAGCCACTGAACTACTACATAGTGTGTCTCCAAAGCTATTGTAGCTGTTGTTTGATGATCTAAGAGGCCTTTTGGCTGAGTGATGTTGTACTAGGTTTTTGAGGGCAGGACACTTATTGGGGAGGTAACAGAATGACAGAGGCAGAGCTGATTGTAGGTTAGGAGGTTGGGCAGTTCAAGCCAGTGGAGCTGTCTCAAAGCAGTGCAGTGATGAGTTCTATATGAGCAATTTGCAGCAAAGCGGGCACTTCTGTTATAGCAGGCTTCCATTTTGCTTAGTTCAGTTTTTTTGAGATTAGTCAGAATGGGAGCTGCATTGAGTAGGGTGGATAGAAGTTGGGAGCGAGCAATGGCTGATCTTGTGTTGTTGGTAATTAATGGTTTGATACGGTAGAGTGATCCCAGTTTGGCATGTACATTTTTAATAGTTAAGTTGAGATGACTATCAAATTTTAGGTGGGAGTCTATGGTTATTCTCAATAGCTTAGCCTGTGCCACTGGAGTGATTGGAGTAGCATTTGTGGAGTAGATAGTGAATTGATTGTTGTCAGTGTTTTTGTTAGAACTGGTTATAATCATAAGCTGAGTTTTCTTTGTATTGAGGATAAGTTTGGCTTTGGTAAGGTAGTTTTCAACGTCAGAGAATGCTAGTTGAGTTGTTTGCAGGAGGGTGGGAATGTTTTGTGCAGCACAGATTAAGGTAGTATCATCTGCATACTGAATGATAGATGCATGCTGTATGGAGGTATGGAGGTCATTTGTAAAGATTTTGAATAGCAGTGGTCCTAAGACGGAACCCTGTGGGACTCCTATAGTTATGGACAGCTGAGGAGAGAGAGAGAATTTTCCCATTTCGCAGCTTGGTACCTGTCAGTTAAGTAGCTTTGGAACCAGGTAAGAGTGGAATTTGATAGGTGATATTGGTTTAGTTTGTTAGCAGGATTTGGTGCGAGACTGTGTCATATGCTTTGGACATATCCAAAAAAAGAGCTAACACCTGCAGGCCTTCATTTTTGAGACGGTTTACTGTGCCTGTGATGCAGAGGAGAGCTGTAGTGGTACTCTGGGCAGGTCTGAAATCATATTGAGTAGGTGACAGGATGTTGCTGTCTAGGAGATATTTTAGCACCTGGGTATGGATGCATTTTTCTAGGATTTTGGCCAGGGGGGAAGAGTATAGCAATGGGTCTGTAGTTATTAAGTTCAGTGGAGGTCCCATCTTATGTATGGGTGTAACATAGGATATTTTCCAGAGTTTGGGCACATAGTTTTCAACAATTTATCTGTTTATGAGGGTGGAGATTGGGATAGGAATAGCATCTGCTGTGGGTTTCAAGAAATAGCTGGGGAGTAGGTCGGCTGCTGTTGATGAGGTTTTTAGTTTGGAGAGCATGCTTTTGATTGAAGTGGTGGAAACTTTTGAGGGTAAATCTTGTATTAGTGTTATTTGTGTGGGGGGGGATAGTGAGGTCGGAACTGTCCTGTGATACTAAGGATAGAATTGAGTTCACAGAGTCGGAGTTGAATTGTGTTTCGATGGGAACTTTAGTGTCCGAGGTGGTTGGTTTGGGGGTAGCCTTTTGAGTGGGTTTTAGTAGCTGCTTTACATTTTTCCAACATTTTTGGGGATTGTGTTGGTATTTAGTTTGTAATGAAGTCTAGTAGGATTTTTTTGTCCAGTCTAATGCATTTTTGCACGGTTGTGCAGCTCTTGGCACTTGGGCTTTGTGTTTCTTTGGTTTTTTAATAGTAAAGCCAGGCAGTGTCTTTGGACTTGAGGATTTGTTTGGTTTCTTTACTGAGCCAGATGTTTGTACAGGTTCTAACCTTGATTTTGCGCAATGGATCAACAGTGTCTAGGTGTTGTAGAAATGTTTTGTTGAAATATGCTGCCGCCTGGTCAAGTGGGAGGATTTTTTGGGGCGTCCATTCACAGTTGCAGAGTAAAGTATTGAGGACCTCAGGAGAGAAATGTTTTGTGTTTCTAGTGGATTTATAGTTGGTGGCTTTGCATATGCTTGTTCTATTACGTTTAATGTATATTATGTTGTGGTCACTTAAGGTGTCTGGGAGACTGCCTGTGTGGGGGTACAATGTGGGGTTGTTAGTTAGGACCCAGTCAAGGATGGATTCCCGTTTAGATTTTTTATTACATCTAGTTGGAATTTGGACTAGCTGCTGGTAGCCATGGAGATTTATTAGATTACTTATTGGTTCTGATATACAGGTGAACCAATCTAGGTTGAATTCCCAGAATAAGGGTTTCTTGTGAGTATGTAGAAGAACACCAGGATAAGAAGTCTTCAAGGCTTGCAGGTGTATTGCCAGGTGGAATATAAATCACAATTGTGGTGATGACCTTTTTAGTTGAAGTTGTGAGATAAGTATGTCCCAATTATTGGGGAAGGGGGAGGAGTTTGGTATTTGATGTAAAGTTAAGTTGGACTTGTACAGTAAGGCAGATGTTCGTGTTTTACTGTTGCAGTCATTACACTTGGGTTATCCTTCTGGCAGGCTACCCGCAGTCGGCCCAAATTCCAAAGTCCTGGTCCAGCATCTGCTGCTGTCGTCTCTTCCCTAACATCAGTGCACCAGGGGTATAAAAGATGCAGCCAACACCATTTTCCTCAGACTTTCTTGCCGAGCGGTGCCCGAAGCAAAAACAGTTCGCAAGTGCCGGTCAGCCGACTCCGGATCGGAAATTCAGTTTCGAAATCTCAGGAGTCTTCAGTAAAGCCAAGTACCCCGTTGGGGAAACATTTTTCTTGCTCCAGACCGATGTCAGAAAAAGTTAACAATTTATATTTCTTGTGGGAAGCAAATACCTCATAAGGATTTCCACTCTTACTGTATTCCTTGCCTAGGCCCTGACCATGACGTTGCTAGTTGTCGGTTTTGTGCTAGATTTAATCAATGCACTACGCGTCTGTACGATTTTGCTTTTCATTATTTTGGCAGAAGGTTTAACTACATAATGCCGTCGGAACAACCGACGACCGGAATTCATAAAAAAAACGCAGGGATAAAGATCAGGACAAGCATCCGAGGTCCAAAACAGACGACTCAGCCTCTTCTAGGCCAGTCGCCGGTTCGCCAGTGCTCAGTGAGGCGCTTTCGCAGCCCCTGACTCCCGCTACCTCAGAGCCACAGGCCGCCTCTGACTCCCACGTGGAAACAGCTAGGCCTCTGGATACTCAAGGTATTGGCCCTTCGGAAATTAACCCCTCAGATGGGTCCGGAGCCGCTGAGCAGGCATTGGCTTCTGAGGGGGTCTTCAGACCTACACAACTTTATATAAAGCCTACTTTAGCATCAAAACAAAGTCTAAAGCAGTTTTAAAGACAAGGAAACCAGACAGCATTCTCCAGGACAGGCTTCTATGCCTAAGAAACAGATGCTCAAAATGGCCGAAGACCTAATTACTTTGGTCAGGGGTTCCCATCCCCCTCCTGATAAGAGGCCTAGGCAAGACACTGAATAGGATTCCTCTGATCAGGTTTCCATTTCCTCTGATTCCTCTTCTGATCAGGGATATTCTGTTCCTCCCTATGAGGATTCTGATGCTGAAGATTCTATTCCTTCAGCTTCTCCTCCTGAGGACTATTCTTTTCGGGAAACCCTGCATACCATGAGGGAGCATTTCCATTGGGAGAGCCAAGATTATTCCGATTCTAAGAAAAGACTTAGAGACTTTCTTTTACTTCCTCAGCACAGACCTCTTGCAATTCCCCCTGTTCTAGACATAGTAGAAGATGTTTTTTCAGAGTCCGGCCTGTCTCCAGACTCTTTACCTCCTGCCCCTGTTAAGCCGGACAGATACTACAGGGTCCCAGACTCCCATAAATTTATTTTATTTATTTATTATTTATTTATTGCAGTTGGTTTACCAGGATAGTCCATTGGGCCATAAAGAACCTGTTTTCAATGGAGTCCTGGGGAGAAAAGCTCCAAAAAAGCAAAAAAGATACATGTAACAGAACAATATAGGTACAGCAGGTAGTAATGAAAGTTATACAAAAATAAGGAAGCAAAAAATTTAAAAACAAATTATGTCCAAATATAACAATTAATACAGATTGAGAAGAATATACAACAATAGTACAACAAATATAGCAATGAATACAGCTTTGAGAGGAATCGTACTAACTAAGGAAATGTACAATGTGATGCTAAAGGACATTGCATAGTGGGGGAAGTAAACTTAAGGGCCTGTCTAGTACATTTTATGCAATTCTATAGGTATAGTAGGGAAGTTAGCAGGAAGGAGAAGGGGAGGTGAGAGGACAGAGTTAGTTATGTAGGGTGGGAGCAAGAGCATTCCCACTGTGATGCTAGATGTGAGTGAAGAGATTTTTTGAAAGTAGAGTGGTTGGAGGTGGTGCGGATGGATGGTGGTAGGGAGTTCCAATGGCGAGCTAGGCTGAAGGATAGAAGGTTTCTGCCTTGGGGATGAGTAGATTTATGCACTTCTAGTAGGTTTTGATTGTTTGACCTTAATACTCTATTGGGTAGGTGCATTTTAAAGGCAGATGAAAGGGATGGACAGAGGGAGGGGTTGAGAATAAGCTTGTGGGCTAGAGTTAGTTGAATGTAAGTTAGTTGATTGGGAAGTTCTAGCCATTGTAGTTTCTGGAGGGAGGAACAATGATGGGTGGAGGACCTATGGCTGGTGGCAAATTTTGCGATTTTTGTTGTAGCAACAGGAGAGCTGTTTTTTTTAAAGAGGACTGAAGATTAGTTAGGAGTGGGGCACCATAGAGAAGGGAGGGGATAAGGAAGGAAGTGGAGAGAGTAATTTTAGTGGCAGGTGTGAGGTAGGGATTCTGTCTGTAAAGCATGCCTAGTTTCTGATGGGTTTTTTTGATATTTAGTTGTAGGTGAGAGTTAAATTTAAGTTTATCGATTTGGACCCCAAGTAACTTAGTCTCTGACACTATTTCTAGAGGTGAGTTATTTTGACTAGTGATTGAGAATGTGTTCATATCAGAAGGAGTAAGTTTAGAAGGAGTAAATATCATTAGTTTGGTCTTGGAAGCATTGAGAGCTAGATGGTTACTTAACATCCATTGCTCTGTGGTAGAGAAGGCATCTTGAATTAGTTTTTGAAGTATAGCGATAGAAGTGGCAGAATAGATGATAGTTGAATCATCTGCATATTGGATGATGTTTGAGAATGGGATAGATTTGTGGAAATTGTTTATAAATATATTAAAGAGAAGGGGACCCAGTGTGGAGCCTTGTGGAACTCCTGTAGGGTACTAAGGAATGGGGAGGTGGCTTTCTTCCATTTTACTGCTTGATTTCTGTTGGATAAGTAGCTAGAGAACCAACTCAAGGAGGAGGGAGATAGATTAAGTTCAGAGAGTTTAGCTAAAAGCAGGCTGTGTGATATAGTATCAAAGGCTTTGGAGAGGTCAAGTAGCAGGGTAGAGACAAATTGGCCAGAATCATGAGCTTTATTTACAAGTTCAAGGAAGGAGAGGAGGGCTGTCATGGTGCTATGATTTGGTCTGGATATGTGTTGTGTGGGAGTTATAAGGTGATTATCTAGGAGATATGGAAGGAGTTGAAGTTGGACACATTTTTCTAGGATTTTAGAGATAGGGGACAGGATAGCTATGGGGCTGAAATTTGTTACATTGTTATTGTTACCACCTTTGTGTAGAGGTAAGATAAAGGCCTGTTTCCAGATTTGAGGTACTGTAGATTCTTGTATGGAACGGTTTATTAAGATGCTAATGGGGTAGGCAAGTGTTTCTGCAGCTATACTAAGAAAGTAAGAAGGGATATTATCAGGAGCATTGGTACATGGCTTCAATTTCAGAAGGAGTTTCTTTATAGTAGATGTAGGTATGGGTTTTAATGAGAATAAGGGAGAGTCAGGAGAGGGGGAATTAGGGGGTGATTGAGATGAGGGAGAAGTTTGTGTAGAAGAGGAGGTAGAGGATTTGGTAGATGGGGAATGGGGAGTAGTAGTGGTTAAAGATAGAGTGTGAGTAGGGGTGGGTGAGGGAGTATTGTGGAGTGTGGTGGTGTTGGAGAATGAAGAGGTCAATTTGGAAATAGAGTCAATAAAAAAGGAGTTAAATTGTGTGGCCAAGACTAATTCTGGAGCATTTGAGTCTGGGGTGGGAGAATCTGGTTTACTAGGGTGAAGGAGACTAGAGATGCCTTTCCAGAATTTCTGAGGGTTATTTTTATTATGGTTTTGGAGAGTAGAGAAGTAGTTTTGTCGATCAGAAGTGATGAGATTTTTTACTTTATTTCGAAGCATTTTATATTCATTGTGGAGCAGTGGTGTCATATTTTTCTGGTAGCGTGCCCAGACTTTATCTCTATGTCTCATGGTAGCAAGAGTATTTTTGGAAAGCCAGGGGGCTAATTTTGTTTTTATTCTCTTTGTCCTTAAGGGGGCCTGGGAGTCTAATATTTTTAAGAATATCGAGTTAAAGTGGGAAACTGCACTGTCTAGTGGTAGTGTTTTTAGACAATTCCAATTAATTGCTTGTAAGGAGTTCGAGAAGGTTGTTGGGTTGAATTTTTTTTTGGTCACGAATAGTAATATAGTTATGGGTTCGTTGTAAGATAGAGGGAAGTCGGTGGGTAAAGATGGGTATGTGGTCACTAAGGGGATCGGGAAGAGTGCCACTTTTGGAGAAATAGTGAGGATGGGAAACAAGGATCCAATCCAGGATACTTCCACTGGAGAGATTTTTTGCAGGGTTTTTATAAATTTCTTTATAAAAACCCTGCTGCTGACCCAGAAACTATCTCTCATGGTCCCAAAGGGGTCAAGGCTGCTTCTGCCAAAAACCCTGTCCCCTCAGACAGAGATTCTAGGGCTTTGGATAGATGGGGGAAAAAAAGTTTACACTTCTGCTACCTTGGCTGTAAGGGCTTTAAATTGTCAGTTTCATATGCTCAAATATCAGCAATACTTAATGTCTTTGTTAAAACAAAAAATGTTGACAAATTCTGAATGTTCTGAAAACAAAGATTTGCAGGATTTATTGCATGCAGCTGAACAATTAGGAAAACATACTTTGCAATGTGGCTATGATTCACTGGAGGCCTCGTGCAGGGCCGCTGTTACTGGTTCTGTTATTAGAAGGCATGCTTGGTTAAAGGAACAGAGTCTGCCTGATGCGATACAAAAGTGCAGGTCAACACCACGATGAGTAAAACGAACCTTTATTGACAAAAATATGAGCGCTTTCGCGTGCCCACAGCTGCACGCTTCTTCAGATGAATGATCATGTTAAAGCAAAATTACTGGATGCTCCATTACAGCATGATACTTTGTTTGGTGTTAAGGCAGAGGAGGTGTTAAAGAAAATGGAGGATAAGGCAAAAATCTATGCAGACAGTAAAGGATTTCTTACAGGTACAGCCACCCAGATTTAGCAGGAACTGGCCCTCTAAGAATTGGTCCTTTCCAGTGTCAGACAGACCACAAAGAGGCAGATTCAGACGCCCTAGAGGCAGGCAACAGCCCCAGGGCTCATACAGGCGCAAACAATGGGGTGCTTCTACCTCCAAAAGCGGAGAAGACAAATCACAGCCTTATAGAAAACGGTCCCAATGACTTCCCTTTGCCAATGCCAAGCACTTATTTTTTTGGCAGCACCCTTAGGGGGAAAGCTAGCACTTTTTTCACAAAACTGGCACAAGATCACCCAGTACAAATGGATCTTGAATATAGTCTCTCAGGGTTACAGGTTCCACTTTCACACACCCTTCCAAAGGCAAAAGGCATGCCAGACCTGCCACGCAATCAATGGAAAGGGGCACAAAAACAAGTTTCATCCCTTATGGACATGGGGGCTATTCAGCCAGTGCCACACCAGGAGCAGGGACGAGGATTTTACTCAAGACTTTTCTTAGTACCAAGAAAGGACAAAGCCTGGAGACCAATTCTGGACCTGTCTATTCTAAATACTTTTCTGGACGTCCCAAAATTCAAAATGTTGACTCTACAGCAGCTTCTGCCCATGCTGGACAAGAAGGCTTGGCTTGTAACTTTGAACCTGAAAGAGGCATACCTGCATGTCCCAATCAGACATTCTTGCAGAAGATACCTCAGATTTATAGCTGGCTCACTGCACTACCAATTCTCTGCACTGCCCTTTGGCTTATCTACTGCGTCCAGGGTCTTCACAAAATGCCTGGCACCAGTAATTGCATTTTGCAGACAGAGGAATACAAATATATCCCTACTTGGACGACTGCCTTATTCAAGCAAAGGACAAAGATATTCTACTACAGCATCTGGCGTTTGTAAAAAGATTACTAATTTTCCTAGGGTACACAGTAAACGAAAAGAAATCAAAACTAGTACCCTCTCGAGATAATATTCCTGGGTGCAAGCTTTAATACAACTGCCCAGATGGCTTATCTCATGCCAGACAAACAAAGGCATCTGACTTCTTACTTCAAATACATGGCAACAAAGACCCAGTTATCTGCAAGATAAATTCTGCAGGCTCTGGGCTACATGGCATCCTGCATTCTGCTAATTCCATATGCAAAACTGCATATGAGGAAACTACAATGGTATCTAAAAAGTGTTTAGACTCAACATTCCCACAGCTTGGAAACCGTAATTACTCTTATTCCCTGCCTGCAACAGGAATTTCTATGGTGGGCACAGGCCTGTCACCACAACAAGGGACAGCCATTCACCTTACCCACTGCCAGGCAAACACTAACAACCGATGCATCAGATTATGCCTGGGGGGCGCACATGGAAGGAAAATGTATTCAGGGTGCATGGCCCACAAACCAAATGCATCTTCATATCAATCAAAAAGAGATGCTAGCTGTACAAAATGCCCTGACAGCCTTCAAGGACCTACTTCATCCAGGACAACTACTGATAAAGACGGACAATACTACAGTCATGTGGTACATAAACAAGCAAGGGGGCACACATTCCTACCCCCTCTGCAGGCAAGCCATGACTTTGTGGGACACAGCATTGACTTATCAAGTACATCTGCAAGCACAATACCTGCCAGGAAAGACAAATACTTTGGCAGACGAACTAAGCAGAAACCTCATGGATCCTCACGTGTGGAAACTGGATCCACAAATCTTCAACATGATAACGGGGAAATGGGGATGCCCAGACATAAATCTATTCGCTTCCTCTCACACCTGCCAGCTACAGAGATTCTGCACTCTGACTTATCACAAGCAAGCATGGATAGTAGACGCCCTTTCATTCAGTTGGAAAGCTCTTACAGTATATGCCTTCCCTCCTCTGCCTCTCCTCTCCAAGGTACTCCTAAAGGTCAGACAAGAGAAGCCAAAAATGATACTGATTGCCCCAGACCGGCCACGGCAGCACTGGTACCCTCTCAAGGCCAAGCCTGGACATTGCCTCTAATACCTCATTTGCTGACCCAGCAGAACAATCAGATCCTGCACAGCCAACTCCGAACCCTAAATCTGGCTGCATGGCGGATAATGTAATCATTCAGAACACACCTCTCTCTAAAGCAGTTATGGATGTTCTTTTGGAGGCCAGGAGGCCCAGCACCAGAAAATCTTATGCAGAAAAATGGAAGAGATTCTGTGCTTGGAACCAAGTGCAGGGAATTGACTCGCTTGAACCAAATATTCCTCAGATTTTGCAATACCTAACTGAGATGCTGGACAAAGGCCTATCCTTCTCGTCAATTAAGATCCATGCCTCTGCCATTTCAGCTCATTACAATACGGAACCACCTATTTTTTCTCATCCACTGCTAAGACAGTTTCTCAGAGGGGCCAAAAACATAAGACCTCCAAGGAGAGCTCCAATTCCTACATGGGACCTCAATTTTGTCTTGGAAAAGCTCACTCTGCCTCCTTTTGAGCCTGCCAATACAGCAGAGATAAAATACTTGTCATGGAAAACTGCTCTTCTAGCAATAACTTCAGCAAGAAGAGTCTCAGAGTTGTAGGCACTAATGGCTGTGGAACCTTTTTATTATTTTCCATCAGGACAGGGTTTCTGGGTTTCTCTAAGGACAAACCCGACATTTATGCCTAAGGTAGTGTCCAGCGTGGCTCTTAACCAAACCATACATTTGCCTACCATTTACCCAAACCCCAGAATAAGGGAGAGAGACTTCTGCATACTTTGGACGTACACAGACAGCTATGCTTTTACTTGGGCAGACTAAAGTCTTCAGAAAGACTGAGCAACTCTTAGTGGCATATGCTGCAGGTTCCCAAGGAAAAGCCATTTCAAAACCGACTATTTCAAAATGGATAGCCCACTGCATTTGTTTCTGCTATTCGCAACATGGCAAATCAGTTCCCAAGGGCATCAGGCCACATTCTACCAGAGCAGCAGCCACTTCAGCAGCCTTCCTCAGAGGAGTACCAACCAAGGATATTTTGGAGGCTGCAACATGGACTTCAGTGCACACTTTTACAAAGCACTACCATTTACCTCTCTACTCTAAATCCAGAGCAGGCTTTGCCACTGCAGTTCTGCAGGGCCTCATAGCCACTCCAAACTCCATTTAGGCCCAGCCGCCCTACCTCAGCTTTGGGATTCAACCCAAGTGTAATGACTGCAACAGTGAAACATGATGATCATATTACAGTTGTGTACCTACCATAAATGTAGATGATGTTAAGTTGTCCATCTCGCCTTCATTCTTGCTGGATGGGTTCGGAGCCGACCTCGGCTCCGACTCGGCCACTCTAAAAGCTCGAGAGTTGGTTCCACCGGCTCGAGGCTCCCCTTATATCCCACAATGCTAGGCGGTATTACCTCAGATCTCGCTTTGCCTACAGCGATCGAGGTGTATGGTTTCTACCGGCTTCAGGTCAGTTATTATAGATTAATCTATAGTGAATTTAAACCCCCTTAATTTAGTCTTTTATAGTTATTTCCCTTAACTTAGTGGATTTTGACCCTTTCCTCCCTGTTTATCCACCCTTTTTTCCACAAGAACTTATTAGTTCTTCCCTCAGGCCTTCGGGCCCTTCCATCCCCTTAGTGGAGTGTATGTGTTTTTTTTTAGGGATCTAAAAAAGAACTAATCTCCTTGTTAGTTAACCTTGTGAAAAGTGTAATCGGTGTGTTTGTGTGTGTGTGGTTACACTTTCCTTGAAAATGTCTAAGGAGTCAAAGGTCTCAGGCTTCAAGAAGTGTGACTCGTGCTGTCAAAAAATGTCTCTGACAGACGGTCACACTTCTTGTGTATACTGCCTGGGACCTTTACACCTGCAGGACTCTTGTGCTGTATGCCATGGCTTCAGCCCTAGAGTCCTGCAGGAAAGAAAAAACAAACTTATTTTAAGAGGTTTGCTTAAGCCTGAGGGTTCCCCTACTGCTACTTCGGGCAAACCCTCTAAGGCTTCTAGGTCCTCGACTCCAGCTTCTGAGTCAAGGCCTAAGGCTTCGAAACCTACTGCTACATCGGCTCCGGCTGGAGCCGATGAGTCTCGGACTGCAGCTTCTGTGGTTCCCTCGGCTCCGGCTGGAGCCGAGGCATTGGAAATTCCTGGGTCGGCTCCGATCAGACCATTGGAACCGACATCTAGAAAGAGGTCTAGGTCACCATCCCTTGGCTCCGTTCATTCGGCTCCAGCGTCTCCCTTGCTGTCTGAACGGAGCCATAGATCTCACTCCTCTAGATCATCGAGGCTTTTGGATCATGACCTTCAGAGGGTAGTGAGTCGACTTCTTAAGTCCGAGGCACTGGACCAAATGCTTCAGAGCCCGACTCATCAGTCGATGCTTGACCCTATCCCTCAAAATGTTCCTCCTCCGACTCCTTTGAGCTCGGAGCGGCATTTCGAACCGAGACTGTGGTAGCCGGAACCGATACAATTGTCTTCGGTTCCGTCGGCTCCGATTTCTTCTTTGAAGAATCTCGGCGCCGGACTTCCCTCGTCGGCTCGAGGGGTGAGTGGCATCGGACCCTTGTCCGACCCGCCTCCTCTCGGTGCCCAGCGCTGGTGAGTTCGGCTCTGACATCGGCCTCGGAGCCATCACTGTCGGTGCCGAGGGGTTCTCAGCTTTTCGGCGGGGACCTCTGGCTCTGCCTGACAGGGGTGCGTCGAGGTCATGCGGAGTGTGTTGGAACCTGGTTCAACTCCACAGTTGGCTCCATCCGCCCCTCCATCTTTGGTGCCTCAGGTTATGTCTACTCACTCCCTCATCCCAGACCGCAGAGAGCCAGCTCCTCAAGAATCCCCTGTGGGGATCTCATCCTCTTCCGAGGCCTCTCCTGAATTGGCAGGGGAGCCCCCTAGGAAGAGAAAGTGTAAGAGGAAGCACATGGACTCACCTGAGTCTGTCACCTCTGACACAGATTTAGAGGATTTCGAGGGTTCCCCCCATTCCCCTTTTGAAGATGTCTCCCTTGCAGACATTCTAGAGAACCTGAAACAGGGGAAAATGGCCTGCCCCTAACCCTTCGGAGGATGAATCTGTGTATCTTGAGGCATTTGGCTCGCCCTTCCACCTCCTGGGTGTCCCCCTTTGACCCCCTCATGCAGGTGGTAGCAAAAGGCTTGGACGGCTCCTGACTCAGTGGACCCCACCCCAGGAGACCTTCAAAGTTTATCACAGCACCAGCAGATAAGCAATTTCTGACCAAGGGAGTTTCTGTGGATGCTATGGTGGTAGCTGCTGCCACTAAGAAGGAACTAGCTGATCCTTCGGTGCCTGTCCATCCTCCTAACAAGGAATCTAGGTCTATGGACAGGTGCGGAAGCGGATGTTTTCGTCAGCGACCTTTGCTATCGTCGCTGAACTACCTATGCCATTTCACTCGTCTTCAAAGAGATTTGATCAAGGAAGCGAGTGAGATGTTGAAGGATCCTACAGTTGCGGGTTTTCAGGACAAGATGAACGCTTAGCTGGCTACCCTAAACTCTATAGCTAACTCCTCCATGCGCCTCCTTTCATATGCGGCTGATGGAGCGAGCAGAGCCGCAGGGACAGGTGTTGCCTTACGCCGGCATGCCTGGATGCGGCTATGCAATTTTGGACCCCTTTAAAACGCGTCTTTCACTAATTCCCGTTTGATGGATCATCTCTCTGGTCCTCAAGTGAAAGAAACCTTGACAAGGTGCGACGGATGGCAAAACTCTTTCTGCCATCGGAGTCCGTTTTTCTACTCCTTCTAGGCCTTACCCCAAAGGCCAGAAAAGTGGGAAAATGTGGTTCCGCAAACAATCTTAAGGGACTTTGCCTGTCGCACAGTGTCGGTTCCCTCCAGAGGCAGAGGGGAACAATAATGGTAGACGCCCTAGAGGCAGGGGGGGTCCGCAGAACCAGGGCAATCGAGAAACTTTTTCCGATAAGCCCTTCCAGCATCCCTGAGGTGTTGCCCGACTGTCCACCTTCGGAGGCAGTCGGGGGAAGATTGTCACTGTACCCAGAAGCCTGGCGATCCCTAACTCAAGACAAGTGGGTACAGTCCATCATTTCAAGGCTATTCCATTCCGTTCTTTCGTATTCCAAATCAATCAAAAAAATCCCTTCCAGATGTTCCACCCGCTCAAAGGGATCAAGCAGCGTTGGAAATATCAAAGTTGCTTGCAAAAAGAGCCATTCAGCCAGTGCCAGCAGACCAGCAAGGATCCGGAATCTACTCCAAATTCTTTTTGGTTCCAAAGAAAACAGCGGACTGGAGACCCATTTTGGATCTCAGTATCTTGAACAAGTCGGTCAAGAAAACAAGATTTCGGATGGTCACGCTACAATCCATCCTACCCCTATTGGGAAAGGAAAACTGGATGTGCTCTATAGACCTCCAGGATGCGTACTATCATATAAAAATGAACAGACGCTCCAGGAGATTCCTCCGCTTCCGGCTGGGAACCAGTCACTTTCAATTCAGAGCCCTGCCCTTTGGTCTCACCACTGCCCCGGTGTTTACCAAATGCATGGCAGTGGTAGCTTCTCACCTGAGACGTCAAGGATTCCAGGTGTTTCCATATTTGGACGACTGGCTCCTCACAGCTCCTACCAAGCATCTTCTTCTAATGGCCAGAGACTACACCTTTCGCATTTGTCAAAAGTTAGGCATCTCAATAAATTGCGAAAAGTCTGTTTTGTCGCCTTGTCGTGCTATTACCTTCATAGGCGCAAATCTAGACACAGTCAACATGTCTGCAAGAATAACAGACCAAAGAATAGCAGACATACGCAAACTGGTCTCCCTTCTCTTCAGCAACAGAGTCAAAGCCAGATTAGTTCTGAAAGTACTGGGGATTATGGCGGCTGCTATCCCTCTACTTCTATTAGCCAGATTCCACATGAGAATCCTTCAATGGATGCTCTTCACACAATGGTCGTACCAGCAACTTCCGATGTCCCACACCATTATGATTACGCAAGCATGCAAGAATCATCTTCTTTGGTGGATTTCTTCCCCTCAGCTCTTCCTGGGAAGACCCTTTGTTCCTTCCCCTCCAGTTGCTACTCTGACAACGGACACCTCCCTGATCGGGTGGGGGGGGCATTATCAGGGCAGAACAGTCCAGGGCATATGGCAACCAGACGTATGCCACTTGCATATAAATGTTCTAGAGATGAGAGCAGTGCTTTTAGCGTTGCAAGCCCTTCAAGACTCTCTTCCCTTGGGAACGATAGCAATCCAGACGGACAATATGTCTGTAGTGTGGTATATCAACAAACAAGGCGGAACCAGGTCCTATCCCCTATGTCGAGAAGCACTCAGACTGTGGCAATGGGCGATTTCTTCTCAGCGGTTTCTGATAGCAACGCACATCCCCGGGAAGTCCAATCTAATCACGGACAAGTTGAGCAGAGCTATCCTCATGCCTCACGAGTGGTCTCTGAAAGATTCTATTTTGGAGAAAATTTTTCTCAAGTGGGGTCAGCCTTGCTGCGACCTTTTTGCTACTCCCCAAAACAGCAAGTGCAGAGATTATTTCACCCTATTCCCGTTACCAGGCCAGCCCAGCAGAGACGCTCTAGTCCAAGTTTGGCCCCGGGGACTTCTGTATGCATTTTCTCCCTTCCCACTAATCTCTCAAGTGATACAGAAAGCTATCGCTCAGAAGGCCTCATTGATCCTCATTGCGCCTTACTGGCCTCGACAGGTTTGGTTCCCCTTTCTACATCAATTTCTGTTGGAGCAACATTGGCATCTGGACCTAGTTCCAGATCTTTTGATCCATCAATCGGGTCAGTTACATCGCTCCCCGGCCTCTCTGAACCTCGCTGCTTGCTTCCTCCAATGCCAACCTTAGCCAGGCTTCCTCAAATATCTCACTCTGTTCGAGATATTTTGATAGCTTCCATAAATCTTCCACTCGGAAGATTTATCTTAGTAAGTGGAAACGTTTCGCCTTTTGGGCTCAAGGAAGGGACATAGATCCTTTCACTGCTTCCATCCAAATAGTCCTTGATTTTCTAGCTGAACTCTTCCATGCAGGTTCATCTCCTTCTACTCTTAAAGTTCAATTGGCAGCTATTTCTAACTTTCATGTGGGCATTTCAGATTCTGCCATCATGTCTCACAAGCTTTGCAAAGCTTTTTGAAGGAGTTTTTCTTCTCAGACCTCCTATAAGAAATCCTCCTCCTTCTTGGGACCTCAATTTAGTTCTCACATCTTTGATTCTTCCCCTTCGAACCTGCAGCTTCCTGTTCATTGAAATTGCTATCCTGGAAGACTCTCTTTCTGGTAGCCATTACTTCAGCTAGAAGGGTCTCAGAACTTCATGCACTCAGCAGTCGACCACCGTATCTATTGTTTCATAAAGACAGGGTGTCCTTACGAACCAATCCATCCTTTTACCTAAAGTAGCCTCCGCGTCTAACCTAAATCAAAGCATTGACCTTCCTGTGTTACTTCCTAACTTTTCTAACAGGTCTGAACAAAAATTGCATTGGCTAGATGTTCATCGTCAGTTAAGGTATTATTTGGATAGAACCAAACAGATCAGGAAAACTGACCAGTTGTTTGTCTCTTATGCAGAAGGCAGAAAAGGACTTTCAGTTTCGAAGGTATCACTCTCCAGATGGCTAACATCTCTGATTTCCTTTGTTTATGAAATCAGACGCCAAAAGCTGCCTAACAAACCTAAGGCCCACTCTACCAGAGCTTTGGCTACTTCTATAGCCTTCCAAGACAGGCTGCCTATTGACACCATTTGTGCAGCGGCTACTTGGGCTACTCCTCACACTTTCATTTCTCATTATAAGTTGGATTTAGCTTCTAGACATAGAGCTAACTTTGGTTCCACTGTTCTCAAGAGTCTGTTCCGATAGGCCACCCGGGACAAGGTGCTAGGGATGCGGTCCCATCCAGCAAGAATGAAGGCGAGATGGACAACTTAACATATAGAAGTTATGTTCTTACCATAACGTTCCATGTTAGTTGTCTTCTTCTCGCCTTCTTTCTTAAGGCGTCCCACCCTCCTTCCCCCTAGCCTGGACAGACCTAGAGGAGTTTGATTGTGACCTCTCTTTCTACCACCTCTATTGTATATAGGTATATGCTATACTGTGCATATATTCCTTCATCAGGTTTTCAGGTCACCTTCTTCCCTTCCTTTTATAGAGGTGGGTTTTTCCCTTTTCCAGTGGTTCTGGAGTTATTTTTGGCTGGGCATAGCTTACAAACGAGATCTGAGGTAATACCGCCTAGCATTGTGGGATATAAGGGGAGCCTCGAGCCGGTGGAACCAACTCTCGAGCTTTTAGAGTGGCCGAGTCTGAGCCGAGGTCGGCTCCGAACCCATCCAGCAAGAAAGAAGGCGAGAAGACAACTAACATGGAACGTTATGGTAAGAACATAACTTCTATTTCGAGTGTATTCACTGTTGCAGTCCAGGTTACCCTCCCTCCATCTCCCTTTTTCTTTGCTGGGACTCATCTGTACCTATGTGGTGTATTTGCTTGTAGATGAAGGTTATGTGCATGCATTTTTATGATCATAATTTTTACAGCCTACCCTTTTGGGGGCACCTGACATCTGGGGCAAGAAAAACTGAGGAAAATGGCGTCTGCTGCATCTTTTATACCCCTGGCGCACTGACATCAGGGAAGAGGCGACAGCAACTGACGCCAGACCAGGACTTTGGAATTCAGGCCGACTGCGGGTAGCCTGCCAGCAGGATAACCCAAGTGTAATGACTGCAACAGTGAATACACTCTAACATCTACATTTATGGTAGGTACACAACTGTACTTTCCACCCCCTTTATGAAGTGGTCTGTCTTGTCTAATGATATTGTAGCCAGTAGGGAGAACTTCTGAGTTAACTATGTTTTTATTTAGCCAGGTTTCTATAAAAGCAAAGTGTGCGATTGTGGCCTGGAGTTCAGGTACTTTATTTTTGATACTTCTAATATTAATATTTAGCATTAAAAGATGGTTGATTTTGCTGCTGCTGTTGATGTACCCAGGGATGAAGATAGTGGGGGTGTTATGTTCTGACAATTATGTTGGAGCAGTTTGTGTTGGACAGGATGGATTTAGGTCTGGGTTGGGGTGGATGTCCCCACTTATGGTGAGCCTGATGTTAAAATGGTGATAACGATGTTGGAGTTTGGTGATGAGTGTGAGAAAGTATTGTGTATTTTTGGAGTAGGAATGAGAGCATATGTGTTTAGTTCTGAATTGGTCTGTTATGTAGTTCTTGCACAGTTGGGAGCAGATATTATTATAATGTGCGGTGTCTGTATATGAGAGCGCATAATGTAGTGTTGCGCTACTAAGTTTAGGGATATTGCTAGAGTGATAACTTTTGGAGTTATAAATTATTAGAAGACAGACTAGATTTAGTTGTGAGATAGTCATGGTTATAAAGTTGGTTCTAGGTGGAGGTGTGGATAGGAATTATAGGGTTGCACTATATGTGGATGGGTAAGTAGTGTGGGTGATGTAATAAATGCCTAGTGTGAATGGGAGTAGTTGGGAGTATTCTGTGGTGGAGCAAGTGGGTGTGGTGTAATGTGATATGACTTGAGGAGCTGTGATTGGTGGAAGTGATGTGAGGTTGAGCTATGGGTTTGGTTGTGATTACTATAAATGTAGAGGTAGTGGGGGTGGGAGGGAATTGGGGGCAGGGGAGAGGAGAGAGACCGAGCGTTAGCCAGGGGGGACGGAGTGGGGCAGAGCCCACCAAGACAAGAGTAATGGGCAGCAAAAAGTAAGTGCTATTACAAATCTTAACACTTTAAACAAATTCCTGAGCTCTGATGGCTTAGCAGCAAGCATAATTCAATTGCTGAAGAGCACTTGTGTCCTGGTGGGAGACTAGTAATTTAAAGATGGCTCCATGCTCAGCAGGATTCGAATATAGATTTAGTATTGGTGGAGGGAGATATCACAAGGGGTGTAAACCAGGTGGAATGCAAAGAAACCAGCGAAACCGGAGAGGCAATCAGTGGAAATCTATCAGTGAAGGCCTCAGAGGGGGTGAGTAATAATTCAAAGTCTACTTGTAAAGTGAATGAGGGAAGAGACAGCAAAGTTTATTAAGGTTGGGAGTGTGTCTTCACATTGACTTGCTTATTAGTAGCCAGTTTGTGCACAGATTAGAGTAGGGAGATACATTAGCAATGAAGGGGAATGTATAGAGATGCAAATAAACAGGTGGGGCTCAAGTGAAACAAACTAAGGCAGAAAGCTTTGAGTGGGCTGCTTGATGGTTAATTTAATCACAGAGATCTGAATTAAATGTATACTGCCTACTGGACAGTTAGGATTACTTCACTAGCTTGGAGGGACACAAGAATACAACAGTCAGTTTTATTAGCATGCTGAGAACTACTAAGAACACTGCTAATGTTATAGCTTCACTCTCATAACACATACCAGTAGAATGCCTGGGTGGACTGACCCTGCTCTAGAGGCTCAAAATGTATATCCTTGTTTAGTTTTGCAGTATTGATTTTTTCTTAGACTGTATGGATGGGGTGGTAGCCGCAGACTGCAGAGTTGCTTGAGTGTGCTCAGCAAGCAGAATTCAAGGCTTGCCAACTGTCTCATGGATAGAACTCACATGGCCAGAGTTGCGGGTGCCATGTCCGACTCTAAACCGGTTACAAGTGGCGTCCCACAGGGCTCAGTCCTGGGACCCCTCCTGTTCTGTATATACTTCTCTAGGTACAGGCAAGCACCGGAGGACTATGGCTGACCAAGTTCGCAGATGATTGCAAACTGGGAGCCATAATCAACTCTCCAGCTGACACAAGACATCCTCCAGAAGGGTCTCACAGAGACGAATACCTGGTGTCAGAATCATGGCCTCAAGCTAAATGCCAAAAAGTGCATAGTCATCCCCATTGGGAAAAACAAAGTGCCCACGAACTACCACATAGGTGGTAATCCACTAAGTATGGAAGATGTAATTAGGGATCTGGGCACCCAAGCAGATAGCAACCTCTCCTTTGATAATCACATTGCCAGAGTGGTTAGAAAATCTATCTATGTAGCCCACCTAATCACAAAAGGGTTCACATCTAGATCGAGAGGTCATTGTGCCCCTCTACTCATTGCTCATCAGGCCCATAATAGAGTACAATGCCCAATTTGGGATGTACCTTACTTGACACCTACAACAGCTGGAAAGACCACAGAAGTACCTCACCAAGAGGATCATGGGCCTCAAACAGATGCCCTATGCAGCTCGACTAGAGAAACTCCAGCTCTACTCGGTTGCTTACCGCCTGCTCAGAGGTGATCTCTGCCTGACGTACAAGACCATGTCTAACCCAGAATTAATGGACATGCTCCACCTCAAGAAAACCAAATCTCTTAGAGCCACATGCTCTAGGGATTTAAACCTCAGCACAACAATAAATAGGACATGCTGGAGGCATAGATTCCTGTCTCAGAGACTTCCCTCACTCTGGAATAGAATTCCAATCTATATTAGGCAAAGCCCCTCACTGACTCTGTTCAAGAGAAATCTTGACGAGTGGATGGGAAATAGTAAATTTACCCCTGGTATCACTTCAATGGCCCTGCTGGACAGAGGCTCAGGAAACTAATCTAAAAGGGAGGCGAAAGCCAACACATTCTGGCTAAGCTTATAAATGCCCTTGGGCAGATAGCCTAGTACCTACCTATGAATTGCTGAAGACCACTTGTGTCCTGGTGGGAGACTAGTAATTTAAAAAGAGTGTGTGTGTGTGTGTGTGTGTGTGTGTGTGTGTGTGTGTGTGTGTGTGTGTGTGTGTGTGTGTGTGTGTGTATATACAAGTCTGTGTGTGTTTATGTATAGGGTTGCATTTCGTTTCCCAACAGACCACTTCCCCGACACGCATTTCATCGACACGTTATTACTGACATTCCCAAAACCGACGTTACCCACGAGGTAAGTAAACACTTGGCCATCCCGATGGAATAAACTACCCAAAAAACTAGGCCACCGATGTGGGGGGCTTTGCCCCCCACACCCCCCTTACTAAATATACTAACTCAAAGAACGCACTACTGTGGGGGTAAGGGGCAAAGTTCAAGTAGATGGCCAAGTGTTTACTTACCGCGTGGGTAACATTGGCTTTGGGAATGTCGGTAATATGACGTGTCAGTGAAATATGTGTCGGGGGAAGTGGTCTGTCGGGAAAATATATAATATAATATATATGTATATATGTGTATTGATTATTATGCCACATAGAAATATTGGCTTGTTCCTGGAAGATATATTGTATCAAGAGATGGTTAATCCACCTTTATTTAATTTTTTGAAAAATAGATCTGCACTTATTCCAGCAATCCTTGGCATCCCAAAGATATATAAGGATATTCTAAAACCACTTTATCATTGTACTGTAGCGGCGTAGCGATCATATCTCCTGGCAGTATATGTAGATCTGTTATTGAAACACATTTTATACTACACCCAATAAAACAGAAAAAGGCACTCTGGAAAAACGACTGGAACCTTAAATGAAAAAGCACTTTATTCCACAGGCAAAACGCGAAAACAACAGTCAAAAAAGTTGTGTTTTGCCTGTGGAATAAGCAGTGTTTTTTCATTTAAGGTTCTGGTCATTTTTCCAGAGTGCCCTTTTCTGTTTTATTGGGTTTGATTTGCTTCTGGCACTCGGTTCTCTCTCTTTTTTTTGTTACATTTTATACTATACCATCACCTATTGAATGATTCTGGTTGTTGTTGTGTCTTTCGGCTTTTCCCGGTTAGGGGTCGCCACAGCGGAACTCTGGTCCGCTAATGAGTGGCAGTAGATTTTTACGTGCAGAGTTGCCGGCCCTGACGCACAACCTTCAACGAAGGCAAGCCCATTCACGCATGTCTCCACACAGAAGACGCTCTAGATGAGAATCGAATGGGACAACGTCTTACTGTGAGGCGACAACGCTACTGCAGCACCACCACCGCTATTGAAGGATTCTGGTGATATTCTAAATTGATTGACTCCTGGTTTAACTTACTGATGTGTTGAACTTGTTTACCTGCATACCTCATGATCAGGGTGTAGAATTTTTTTAATGATTACTTGATTGCCCCTTTGTTTCCACAAAATAATTATAGTTATTAATATCTTTTATGAATATTGTTCTGTCAAACTATTTTATTTATTTTGAATAGCATTGCTTTGGGAGTTACTTGTGCCCCTAGCTACACCAATTTGATACTTTTGAGTTGGGAAAGAAAATGTATTTTTCCTAATCTGTTATATAGTTACTGCAAATTTTATTTGCAATACTCGAATGATATATTCAGTGGCTGGGATGGACCCAAGATGACCCATATGGAGTTTTTAACATTTTTACAAAACACTGTTACTTTTTAAAATTTTACTGATAACTTTAATGATAGATTTGTCCGTTATCTGCATACAACTATATATAAAACTGATTCTGGCTCTGAGTCCAAGTTATATTGTAAACCTACCTTTTCCAGTACATGTTTGCACTGTAATAGTTATCATCCGTTTTTATACAAGAAAAATTTGATCACAGGTCAATTTGTGAGACTTGCTGGGATGGCATCTTGTAAATCTAGATTAATCTAAAGTTAAATGTTTTTTGAGAGGAGGTACCCCCTCATGCTCATAACAAATATCAGTGATGAGGTCACTACAGGTAGGGGTTTGGTGTGTGGTTGCCCCCTAATTTCGCCATAATCATCATCATCAACCCATTTTTCCCATTTTCTATGTGGGGTTGGAGTGTCACGTCAGTTGTCATGGTCTGTCTCTATTCATTGCCACTCTCCTGCCTGACTGTCACAGGTCTTCTCTCACACAATCTGTCTACATCTTTGCTGGATGCCCTTGTTTCCTCTTGCCTTCTTCCTGTATGTCCCAAATCGTTTTCACCAGATTGTCTTCTGTTTTTCTGCACTTGTGCCTGTACCACTGTAATTCATTTTGTTTGACCTTTTCTGAAATTGGAGCTACTTTAGCTTCTGCTCTTATTTCCTCATTTCTGCATCTGCCCCACAGTTTGTATCCTACCCCCCTGTCTCAGGCACTTCATCTCCATCACCTCTAAGCTTCCTCAACTGCTGTGGCTTTACTGCTGAGGTTTCTGTACCATAAAGTAGGGCTGGTCGTACCACTGATTTTGTACACCTTCGTTTTCAGCTTCTTTGGCATTCTTCTGTCATACACTAGCCCTGACACTCTGTGCCAGTTGGCTGAAGCCCCTCTGAGTCTAGCTTTGACATCCTCATTCAGACTTCCCTTCTCCTCCACCACCCCTGCCAAATACTTGAACCTGTCAACCTGTCCCCAAATGAAGTATGGACTAAAAATGGTGGTGTCCCGTGTATGGTCGTCAACAGTGGAAAATCTGACAGATTTGAGTAAGCTGTGGTTTTAAGATATGGGGTTGGGTCTAATAATATTAGGAACAACATTACTAAAAATTGGAATATTTTTAGAGCTAGTGAAGATGTTTAAAAGCTACTAGGGGACAAACCACATTTTGTGTATAAAATTTCTGAAAACATCAAAAGCATATTTGAAAGAAATAAACCCTCTAGTTTTGTTTGCCTTTTCAGATTTTCCAGGTTAGGGGTCGCCACAGAGGAACTCCGGTCCGCTAATGATTGGCAGTAGACTTTTATGGTGCCGAGTTGCCAGCCCGATGCCCAACCTTCAGTGAAGGCAAAATAAACCCTCTAGTAATACTAGTAAGAGGTACAGTTTAATGTGGATATTGTTCTGCCTCAACGCATATATATTTTGGATGTTACATTCGTAATGGTTGGGAATGAACATAAAATCATTTTACAACATGGTAATTGTAATTCTTTTGATCCAATTTACATTGCAAAATTTGCTGGCTGTTGTGCCTTGTATGTTGGTAAAACTTATAAGGTCATTAAAGAAGAGAATGTATGAGCATCGTTAAGGTGTAAAGAATGCTGACTTAAACAATGCACTTTATAAGCATTCTTTAGCTTGATATAATTTTACAAAATTTTTATTTGGTATTTTAGAGTTTGTGAAAGGGGTATGAGAGATGGTACGTGAGAGACTACTATAGAATAAAAGGTACTGTGTTGGCAGTTGCATCTTAATGCAGCTTTATTTCCTAGTATCCACAAGAATGTTGCCATTATACCTATCCTAAAGTTAAGCGCTGCCAGGTTATAACAGCATTTGCATAGTGTAATATATTGTTATAAAATTAATGCTCACTTTTTCATATACAATTTTAAAATGTATTCAGTATTTTTAATGTTTAATATTTTTATTGAATGTTAATTTTACAATTCCATATTTCTATTGTATGAGTCAGGTCATTTGTTGTTTTTGTACATTAGTTGTATGAACACATTTTCTATTTTACATATTTATTTCTGTGGTATTTCAGTAGTGGTTAGATAATTGTTTTTATAATAGGTTTTACTACAGTGTAAGTTTGTTTTATTAAATTTGTCAGGTTAATTTTTTAAACATTTTCAAACATTATTGAATGAATTGATTGAAATATGTGACTTAGGGTATAAAAACACTCATAGGAGGAGTTTAGTTTTGATGAAGTTCCTTGTGAGTTTGTATGGGACAAAAGCATATGTGGAAAGTTTATAATGCTAAACCATTTTCCTAAGAAATAAGTGTTTTTTACTGTTACAGTGTTGTAGGTTTCTTGTTCCTTAACATCCCTTTCGAGTTGTGGTGAGCTGGAAACGTTTTATGTTTAGATTCTAGCTTGGCTGCGTCATTTTGAATTTTAAGAATGCCATTGCAGTCTTACTGCATACATCTTTATACTCTGTCTTTAATGCAACTGGTCAGTGAAGATTTGCCTTAAAGTGATTCCCTATGTGATGCATAATATTCACTGATGTATGGAAAGCATCTGGCATTTTTTCAGTTGCTGTTGTATCTAGGTTAAAAAACAAACTTATAAAACCTATGTTTCACTGTATTCATTCCGCTGAGATAAATAATGAACTTTTGATTTTGGTCACATCAGATTAGGAAAAACATGAGGTCTGTACACTATATTGAATACTTTTCTGCTTGTGCATGCTAGTGCATCCATTAACATATACGGATGTATCTCCTGCTGTCCGTAGGGTGATATCAGTGAAAAATACAGTAAATGTATTTGGGTTGTACTTTAATAAAAGGGTTTATTAAACTATGATAAAAAAATGTAAGGAGTAAGAAGGGTGAAGATGCATTATGATATTCAAATCTCCAGATGCCACAGTGCACATGATTGTCACTAGGTCACTTTAAACAAAACCTTTTATAGCCCTAGGAGATAAGCTGATGCTATCTGCCCTTATCCAAAGCATCTTGGTGGTCTTTAAAGTTGAGAAATTTAATTATGAATGGGCATGGTGGAGCAGTTGGGCTATGAAGTAAATAGTAAGGATAATTTGCTCTTTCATTTATGTAAATGCTAACAAGTTTATAAGGCCCAGTGATTTTGGAAAGGAATTTTGGCACTAATGCTTTGGGAGACTGTCTGTCTTTGTCTTCAGGTAGGCTGAAGACTCTGATACTGTTTTTTTAAGAAACACCCTTCTAGGTCTTCGTTTTCGTTTTCTAGTTTCCAAACTGCAGATAGTCAGTTTAATTATCAGTTTAATTATCAAGACCACATATTCTATTAGTCTTCAACTTAAGATCACTTACAACATTCAGCATATTACACAACTAGAAACATATAGCTAATAATTCTTTGATTTCAGTAAGTTCCTTTATGCATACTCTTCAGAAAGTATTAACAGGATATGATACTTGTTTGTTTTTGTTTTTTTTTTTTTTATCCCTAGAACCTGTTTGGTAGGATGAAGTTTCAGGACTGCTGTTACTGTATTCTTCAGCACCAGCTTCTTTGGAGTGGGTGGTTTGAAGTTTGATAGTAAGACCTGGCAGATTTCCAGTAGCTATTCCCACACCACATAGTAAAGCATTACTTCATTCAGCACAACCAAAGATGATAGGTTAATTAATCGTAACTCACACTTAATGCTGTTGCATAATTCAAGTAGACCTTTTTCCTGTAATGCCTACTAGGTTTTCACTGAATAAGCAGAGATGCTTGAGAGTTTAATGAGTAAGTTGCCATTGTTGTGAACACATCAGTAGTAGTCTGAGATCTTTCAGTTTTTGTAATAAGAGAAGTAATCCAGCTTTGTCAGTCTGTTTGAAAAAAAAAAATTAACTGTATCCGTATCCACTTCTGAACGCACACACGCACACACACACACACACACACACACACACACACATCCCTGCATTCACACCTTTAGTAATAATGCTGTGTTTCAATATATACATTGAATTAGAAGTGGACATTCTAGAGCAGGAAGGCAGCATATAGCTTAAACGATGAGGTTGAATTCTGACTACGCATCCCAGAATGTAAAATGTTTGATGCTTTTTTGAAATGTAAAACTTTCTGTAGCTCTTGACATATTACTGATTGCATGTTGTTGCATATTTTCAGCTTTCTAGCAAGATGAAGGCAGTTATACTAGGTGCAGTACCCGCTATTTAAAGGTTGCAGTAAATGCTGATACATGTCAGCAAGGTGTTGTTCGGAGGGACCTATCTGAGATGTTCTTATTCTGACTTTGGCAGTGTAAAATTTCAAGAGATGTAAGTGAAGGGTGAATCTGTCATTTGCAGTCTTCTAGAGAACAAAAGAAATGTCAGTGCACCTCTGTGAAGAGACATTCAGACTGAAGTCGTAATGAGTTCAGGTGTTTTACTCTCACAGTTCCTGTTTTACCTGTTTGAACAGTGCTTGAACTTTGCACTTTTATACGTCCAAATGCTCCACGTTTGCACTTGTTCATATTGTGCAGTTGAGAGAGACTTGAGAATCTGTTGGGAAATGCTTTCATACTTAAATGTATTGTATGGCAGGCTTTTCTCATCTGCTTGATAAATCTAATGCAGCACAGATGGCTGTATAGGTGTAGGAGATTTCTTTCTTTCAGTTCAGCATGGGAAGATGAATACCACAGGTAACATGCTTTTCTTTCTTCTTGGTGGAGGATGTGTTGTACGTGTAGAATGGAGGTAATCGGAAATTGCAGAATTCTGATTTATGCAGCTGTTTTTAAAAAAACTGGTGAAGACTCAGATTGTTAATCCACGTCAACCCTGTACACACGCGTCCGTTTATGTGTATTCCTTAACACAATACTGTGTTGGAGGTACTGATGTAGGTGGGAGTTTTGTTTTGAGGGCAGTAACCAACACAGGTTGTTTAAAGGATGCTAGGTTTTAGGACTCGGCATATGCAGCACTTTATCTTTTCTGGCCATGTACCTCTACATGCTGCAGATACTATGCAGTGGCTGTAGGGAGATATTACTCACAAACATTTAATTATAACAGCCTGATTAAACTGAGGCAGCAAAGAGGGTAACCGGTTTAGTTCATCAGCACGTTGGTAGGTTTTTTGGAAATGCTAGTTGATAGAAGCATTAGGTTTGTTTAATCTCCTCTTACCTGCTTTGTGTGGGTGGGACAGTAGCCTAGCACACCCTCCCTTAAGTAGCTTGTTCATCGGCATACTAAAACCAAAGAAAATAGCATGTGAATGTGCAGCCAACCAGAAACTCTAAAACTGAAAGAAAAAACAGCCCACATAGTGCTGTGCTTCCTGAAGGAGCCAAAAGAGTAAATGTTCAAAACCAAGCTGAAAAGTCATCATCCTTAGGAACAAGCCATAAAACAATTCTGTGAATGACCACTAGCCAGAGTTAAAGGTGTGAATAACACAATCCACGTCAATATTAAAAACAATAAAATGGTTTAGCACTTTCGTCCATTAATTATAGGACTTTATCAGAACTGTTTGAATCAAGAAGTGCACACACTTATGTAAACTCGGAGTCACATGTTCATATTTAAATAGTAAAAAAATACTGTTTGTTATTTCTGAAAGTGCAAGGTACTCAATAAAGAAATGCATATAAGAACACAGCATGGGAAAAATAGCACAGTTGTGGAGTAATGGCACAAAATTAAAATAAGCCCATAAAATGTTAAAATGTCTGATAAGCAAAATATAAATAGCAGTTACATATAAACAGATTACAGTTCAAATAAAATACTGCTTTGACATGTATAAACAAATTACAAAAAATGCAATTTGTAAAAGCTTTTAAAATTGTATTGTAGTTGAGCAGTTTTAAGTTTTAACACAGGTACTTCTGATATATGTTCATTGAGACCCTTTTCACTTGCTACATCAAGTTTAAGCTGCCAAAACAGTTCTCTCATATCTAATTTTGTCTCCTAACTTCCCTCTCTAACATCATAAGGTATTGTTTCTACAATAGCAAACAACTTAGTAAATCCCTCACAACTTTGAATATGCCTACACATTGCATTGTGCACATTAATTTTGTTGATAGCATAAATATGCTCATAAATTCTCTTATGAAACTGACGTTCAGTTTTACCAATATAGAAACTAAAACAAGACAGATGGAAATATATATTATATACAAGTCCCAGTTAAACAATTCCCATATGTCAATCTGACTTTCGTTGGTGGGTTACCAACCAAGCTTTCTGTCTTGTCTAGAATGTAAGTGCATTGATGACTTGCACCACATTTCCTAGTACCTTTTATTGTCTTTATGATGGGGATGGGGAGCATAGTATGGGTGTTCAGAAAATATATTTTAAGTTGTATTGAATTTTGAACACAAATGAGGGTTTAGTACCTAAAATTTTGAAAATAACCACCTATCTTAAAAATGTTCCAGATGTTCATCGTGCATTTAGCTGCAGTCATAACAGATGGGTTATCCTGCATGTCAGGCGGGTCCTCGGTCGGCCGAATTCCAAAGTCTAGGTCCGGCATCAGTTGTCGTCGCTTCTTCCCTGACGTCAGTGCGGCAGGGGTATAAAAGAACCAGCCAACGCCATTTTACCCAGTCTTTCTTGCCACGCGGTGCCCGAAGCAGAAGCAGTTCGCAAATGCCGGTTGGCCAGCTCCTGAGATTTACGAAAATATTTCAGCCGAAGTCTTCTTGAAAGCTAAGTACCCCGTTGGGGAAACTTTTCTTGCCTCAGACCGATGTCAGACAAAGTTAATAATTGCATTTCATGTGGGAAGCAAATACCGCATAAGGATTTCCATTCCTTCTGTATTCCTTGCTTAGGCCCAGACCACGACGTCTCGGCCTGCCGTTTTTGTGCTACATTCAACAAACGCACTATTAAGCGTCGGGCGGAGTTCGCCCAACACTTTTGGTAAAAAATTTAATTACATTATGTCGTCTGATACTCCGACTCCAGTTTTGAGTAAAATACGCAAAGATAAGGACCGACATACGAGGTCCGCGACTTCTACCGACACCACGCTAAAGCCGGCTACCGGTGTTCCGGTTCTCGGTGAGGCGCCTACGCAGCCCCTGAGTACCGATGACGCTTCTTTAGCGGTGTCTTCTGTGCCCGAGGTCGCAGGCTCCTCTGCCCCCACTCCGACTACAGATACCGACGCCACTCTTGGGGAAACTCAGAGTTTAGGCAGGCCTGCCACCTCTCAAGGTGTCTTCAGGCCTTCCTCTTTTTCCATTAAGGCTTTCACAAAATCTAAAGCTGCCATGAAAACTAAAAGACAAGCTCCACAGAGCCCCTCTCGAGGCCCCATGCCTAAAAAACAGATGCTCAAAATGGCTGAGGATTTGATTACTCTTATCAGGGGTTCTCAACCCCCCTCGGACAGAAGGCCCAGATTGGAGGAAGACTACCCTTCCTCAGACCAAGCCTCTGTTACCTCAGAACATTGTGAGGACCAGGAATATTCATATTCCCCTTTTGAGGACTCTGATGCTGAGGAGTCCATTCCCTCGATCTCCCCCCCGAGGACTATTCTTTTGGGGAAACCTTACATACCTTGAGGGAACACTTTCACTGGGAAGGCCAAGATTACTCAGATTCCAAGAAAAGGCTCAGGGATTTTCTCTTGCTTCCCCAGCACAGGCCTCTGGCTATCCCTCCTGTCTTGGATATATTAGATGATGTGTACACAGAAGCCAGCCTCAACCCAGCTTCTTTACCTCCAGCTCCTGTTAAACCTGACAGGTATTACCGGGTTCCTGATTCACACCAATTCCTATACAAAAGCCATGCTGCTGACCCAGAAACTATTTCACAGGGTCCCAAGGGAATTAAGGCCTCTACTGCCAAAAACCCATTACCTTCAGAGAGAGATTCCAGAGCTTTAGAAAGGTGGAGGAAAAAGGTATACACCTCGGCCACTTTAACCATGAGGGCATTAAACTGTCAGTTCCATATGTTAAAGTATCAACAGTTTTTGTTATCTCAGGTGAAAAGCAAAATGACACAACCTGAGCAACCAGATTTAAAGGAGTTGCAGGATTTGTTGCATAGTGCAGAGCAAGTGGGTAAATATACCTTGCAATGTGGTTTTGATGCTTTAGAGGCCTCATGTAGCGCTGCTGTTACAGGGTCTGTCATACGTAGACATGCTTGGCTCAAAGAGCAAACCTTACCAGATCATGTCAGAGCTAAATTACTAGATGCACCTCTTCAAAAAGATGTATTGTTTGGTGTTAAAGCTGAGGAGGTACTAAAGAAAATGGAGGAGGTACTAAAGAAAATGGAGGAAAAGGCAAGATCAATGCAAACAGTGAAAGATTTCCTACAGGTACAATCTCCACATTTCAGCAGAAACTGGCCTTCAAAAAATTGGTCCTTTCCAGCAACGGACAGACCTCAAAGAGGTAGATACAGGCGCCCGAGGGGTAGAGGGCAATCTCAAGGATCATTTAGAGCCAGACAATGGCAAGCACCTACACCAAGAGGTGGAGAAGATAGATCGCAGTCATTCAGAAAGCAGACACAATGACTTTTTTGCATGCCAAGCAAAGCTTTAATGGCAGCACCTTTAGGCGGAAAACTGGCTTTATTGGCATATTGTCACAAAAGACAAATGGATCCTGGACATTATAGACGGAGGCTACAGATTCCACTTTCACACCCTTCCAAAAATGAGAGGCATGCCAAACCTGCCACAAAATCAAAGGGCAGAGGCACAAAAACAAATTTCAGCTCTCATGGACATGAAAGCTATTCAAGAGGTACCTGCAAAAGAACAGGGTCAAGGTTTTTATTCCAGACTATTCCTGGTACCAAGGAAGGACAAAGATTGGAGACCTATTTTGGACCTATCCATCCTAAACGCATATTTACTCGTACCAAAATTCAAGATGCTCGCATTACAGCATCTTCTTCCCATGCTGGGCAAGGAGTCTTGGCTGGTAACATTGGACCTCAAGGAGGCATACCTGCATGTCCCTATCAGACAAGATTGCAGAAGATACCTCAGATTTCTTGCAGGTTCAACCCATTATCAATTCTCTGCATTGCCCTTTGGCTTATCTACTGCGCCCAGAGTGTTTACGAAATGCCTGGCATCAGTAATTGCCTTCTGCAGACTTCAAGGGATACAAATATCATATCTGGACGACTGCCTGATCCAGGCGGACAGCAAGCACATACTTCTGAAACACCTGGCGTTTGTAATAAAATTGTTGAACTTTCTGAGATACACAGTCAACAAAAAGAAATCAAAATGAATACCCTCTCAAGCAATAATTTTCCTGGGTGCCAGCTTGAATACAAACACCCAGATGGCCTACCTCACGCCAGAGAAGCAAGGGCAACTATCTCAATACTTCAGAAAAATGGCAACCTTCACCAGGCTGACTGCAAGGAAAGTCCTGCAGGCTCTGGGATTCATGGCATCTTGCATCCTGCTGATCCCATGTGCAAAGCTGCATATGAGGAAACTTCAGTGGTACCTAAAAAACTTATGGTCTCAACACAGCCACAGTTTGGAAACAATTATACCACTCATTCCATGTCTTCAAAAGGAATTTCTGTGGTGGGCTCAAGCATGCCAAAGAAACATAGGTCTCCCCTTCTGCATGCCTCGAGCAAATCAAATCATCACAACAGACGCCTCGGACTACGCCTGGGGGGTGCACATGACAGATCAGTGCATTCCGGGCAAATGGTCCCAAAAAGAGAAGCACCTACACATCAATCAAAAGGAAATGCTAGCAGTACAAAATGCTATTACGGCCTTCAAAGACCTATTGCATCCAGGCCAGCTATTGATAAGGACAGACAACACCACAGTGATGTGGTACATAAACAAACAGGGAAGAACTCATTCATACCCCCTGTGCAGACTAGCCATGTTCCTTTGGAACACGGCTCTGGAATTGCAAATACAACTTCAAGCACAATTCCTGCCAGGAAAGGAAAACACGCTGGCAGACAACCTAAGCAGAAGTATGACAGATCCACACGAATGGAAGTTGCATCCTCAAGTTTTCGCAAAGATAATTCGGGCATGGGGACAGCCAGACATATATCTCTTTGCTACCCACAGAAATTACCAACTGAAAAAATTTTGCTCAAGGACCTATCATCCACAGGCCTGGAAAGTGGACGCACTTTCTTTCAATTGGACAACATTGACAGTATATGCCTTTCCACCTCTTCCTCTGCTGCCCAAAGTTCTATTAAAAGCCAGAGCAGAGAGGCCAAAGATGATTCTTATTGCTCCAGACTGGCCAAGACAACACTGGTATCCACTCCTGAAGAGCCCGACGCATTCCCCACCATGGATCCTGCCTCTAGTGCCTCTTCTGTTGACCCAGCACAACTTCAAAACTCTTCACAGTCAGCTGAAAACCCTCAATCTAGCTGCATGGAGGATTCCTTGATTTCCCAACAGACCCTCCTCTCCAAGGAGGTGCAGGATGTCATCTTGGAGGCCAGAAGACCTTCTACTAGAAAAGCCTACTCCGCCAAATGGAAACGGTTTTGTGCCTGGAATTAGAAAAAGGGCCAGAATCCTTGGGTACTAAATTTACCTCAAATATTACAGTACCTAGCTGAGATTCCTTCTCCTCCATCAAGATCCATGCTTCAGCCATTTTCTGCACAATACAACACTGATCCTCCTTTATTCTCTCATCCTCTCTTAAGACAGTTCCTCAGAGGGGCTAAGAATATAAAACCCCCAAGGAAACCACCAGTACCTGCTTGGGACCTCAACTTCATTTTAGAAAAACTGACCCTGCCTCCATTTGAGCCAGCTGCTTCAACAGAACTGCAATATTTGTCATGGAAAACAGCCTTCCTTCTGGCTATCACCTCAGCACGGAGGGTTTAGGAACTACAGGCCCTCATGGCTGTGCAACCTTTCATCATTTTCCATCAGGACAGAGTTTCCTTACGAACCAACCCTTCCTTTATGCCAAAGGTAGTATCCAGTGTAGCCTTGAATCAGACTATCCACTTACCTACCTTTTATCCTAACCCACAAAACAAAGGGGAAAGACTACTGCATTCCTTGGACATTCACAGACAACTTTGTTATTATTTGGACAGGACAAAGCCATTCAGAAAATCAGAGCAACTCTTTGTGTCCTATGCTACAGGTGCTCAAGGAAAGGCTATCTCCAAACAGACAATCTCAAAATGGATAGCCCACTGCATACGCTTTTGTTACTCATTTCATGGAAAAACTGTACCTACAAGCATCAGATCTCACTCCACAAGGGCCACAGCTACCTCTGCAGCTTTCCTCAGGGGGGTTCCTACCAAGGACATTTTGAAAGCAGCCACTTGGAGTTCTGTGCACACTTTCTCCAAGCACTATCACCTTCCACTTTACTCTAAATCTAGAGCGGGCTTTGCCACAGCAGTCTTGCAGGGCATCCTTGCTCCTCCTAGCTCCACTTAGTGCCTGCCACCCCTTTTTAGCTTTGGGATTCTACCCATCTGTTATGACTGCAGCTGTATGCACGATGAACATGGTACAGTTTTGTACCTACCATAAATGTAGATGTTTGAGTGCTAATACAGCTGCAGTCCAGGTTTCCCTCCCTCCATCCCCTCTTGGGACAGGCCTTATGACAAACACCTCCTCATACAACCTGATTGGGGTATTCTTTTATGGTGTATCTGCTTGCAAACTACTGTTTTTTGATTATATTACATTGCATTATTACATAAGTTTATGTTTTGCCTTCCTTCTGGGGGTACCTGACATCTGGGGCAAGAAAAACTGAAGAAAATGGCGTCGGCTGGTTCTTTTATACCCCTGCCGCACTGACGTCAGGGAAGAAGCGACGACAACTGACGCCGGACCTAGACTTTGGAATTCGGCCGACTGAGGACCCGCCTGACTGCAGGATAACCCATCTGTTATGACTGCAGCTGTATCAGCACTCGAACATCTACATTTATGGTAGATACAAAACTGTACTTTCCTTTGAACAATGTCTTGAATGTTTTTGCATAATTAATGTAGCGTTGTTGCCTCACAGTATGAAGTTGTCCTGTTCGATTCTCAGCTAAAGTGTCTTCTGTGTGGAGACATGCATGAATGGGCGTACCTTCGTTGAAGGTTGTGCGTCAGAGCTGGCAACTCGGTGTGTAAAAAAATCTACTGCCAATCATTAGCGGACCGGAGTTCCGCTGTGGAGACCCCTAACCGGGAAAAGCCGAAAGATACAACAACAACCAGTACTGCGTGTGTGAAGTTACCAGTGGGAATAATGTTGAAGTTCTTACCTGTGTGTTTCCATAGGTGCTACTTTGTTATGAACCAACAGTGGCAAATATCTTTTTTACCACATAGTTGGGTGACATCAGTGACAATAAGATTGAGAAAATCTCTAGGGTACCCCCTTTCCAAAAACATGTTTCTCAAATTATCAACTTCAACTTTAAAGAAATCTCTAGTGCAACCCATCTGAGCAGCTGTCACCAGCTGACCTTTAAAAATGTTGCGTTTACAGTGTTGAGGGTGGCAACTGTGGTAATGCAACTATTCGAAAAAGTAGGTTTTTAAAATATTTTAGACACAAAGATGTTACTTGCATAATCCTTGAAAACAGTTACATTTAGGGAATCAAGAGAATCATAACCAGAGTTTCCAGTGAATGACAAAAATGTGGAAGATTCTTCCAAAAAGATGATAAAATTAGTGTGAGTATCGATGTCACCATCCCTCCATAGAATAAAAATGTCATCCAGTTACATCGGGTAAGTGTGTCATCTGGAAGAGAAAAAGCTGGACAAAATAAATTTATTTTCTCAATTGTAGAACATGAGATTTGCATATATTGGGGCACAACATGCCCCAGTATATGATCATTGTAAATGGAGCCACCTGTAATGATCCAGAAGATGTAGCAAACCTCCTGTCTGATAAATTCAGCTCCAACTTTTTACCCATCTCTCCCCCTCAACCTTCCCTCAGGAAATACCATCAAATGTAACTCCCCCTACTATCACTAAGAACAGGTCCTCAATGCTTTCTCTAAGACCAAGAACACTGCATCGATTGGCCCCAACAGTATTCTAGGGTGCCTTCTAAATAGCATGAAACATGCCCTATCAGGACCTCTGGAGTTACTATTTAACTGTAGCCTACAAACAAGCTTCGTGCCTCATGAATGGAGAACAGCAACAGTCATCCCTCTACACAAAGGTGGGCCATCTACTGACACTGGAAACTACAGACCCATAAGTTTCACTAGTCTTATATGTAAAGCCATGGAAAGAATTATCATGGAAATGATCAGTAGAGATATAGTAAACCTCCAGACACTGGCCCCAACCTAGTTTGGTTTCGTTAAGACAGATCATGGTTACTTAACCTGGTGGACTTCTTTAAGAAGGTAACCAAAGCAATGGAGGAGGGAAAAGTAATTCACACTACCTACTTTGACCTGAATTTGACACAATACCCCACTCAAGCATGGTTGACAATCAAGAGGCTCGGTACAAACTTGTATGTCACCCGGTAGATAGCCAACTGGCTCAGATGGGACCCAGGAAATTAGAATTGAGGAGTCCACCTCTACAAAGAGGCCAATCACAAGTGGAGTCCCTCGGGGATCAGTCCTTGGACCGCTTCTTTTTGGCATTTACTTCTCTGAAGTCAAGGCCAATGTCAGTGGACTCTAGCTGACTAAATTTGCAGATGATTGCAAATTAAGAGCTGTCTTTGAATCCCACACTGACACAAATGTTCTCCCAGAAGGGCTGACATGGACAAACAACTGGCTTTAGAGCCATGGACTAAAACGAAATTCCAAGAAATGCATAATAGTATCCTTTGGGAAGTCATCCACTCCTGGTAACTATAATATTGACAACACATCCCTTAGAGTTGACCCAGTAGTCAGGGACTTAGGGACACATATAGATAGTAATCTATCCTTTGACCATCACGTGTCTA
Organism: Protopterus annectens; assembly: GCF_019279795.1. Classification (NCBI taxonomy): domain Eukaryota; kingdom Metazoa; phylum Chordata; order Ceratodontiformes; family Protopteridae; genus Protopterus; species Protopterus annectens. The sequence continues at coordinate 34,501,054 of NC_056744.1, read as the reverse complement.
CAGTAGTGAAGAAATCATTCTATGTTGCGCAACTTATAAACAAAGGTATGACATCGAAGTCCAATGAAGTAATTTTTCCACTGTATTTGGCATTCATCAGACCTATCATTGAGTACAATGGTACTTTGGTATGTACCTAACCAGGCATATCCAACAATTGGAATGTCCACAGAGGTTCCTCACTAAAAGAATACAGGGCATAAGTAAAATGTCATATGCAGAGCACCTCAACGCCCTATCTCTGTATTCTCTGTATTCTGTCTCCTACAGGCTTTTGAGAGGAGATCTATGCCTGAAATACAGGGCATTGTCAGACCCCATGCTGATGTACCTCTTGCATATCCACAAAACAAACAGCACCAAAATTACCCATTCTAAAGACTTAAACCTTGCCTGGGATAGTAATAGGACCTGCTGGAGAGACATGGAACAGGGGCCCCCCTATGCATGTGAAGCAGAGTTCTTCCCTAAACCAATACAAGTGCAACTTGGACAATTGGATAGAGAATAGGAAATTTGTCCCTGGTTTGGCACCTGTGTCTCTAACAAGACACAGGCAAACTGTAAATGTTTCATCTCCCGGGCCCCTCTTGTAAATGTCCCAAACCCCTGCTTACACTTATCAAGGATATCAGAACTTCTCAGAGATTTGGGATTCATGACTAGGCTTAAAAAGGCCCTTGTGGTCAATAGCCTGGTAAACACCTATGAACCATGGCAACACCTTTGGTTTGTTTATAATATTCACCCTCAAATACAACAAAATTATTGGTCAAAACCAGTTCCATTAAATCAATGATGAAATTAATAGTAGAGCCGGTAGGTTCAGTAATGGCTTCATGGAACAAATCCAAACATTAGAGTGACGAATGGAAGAAAACCACCACATCAGTAGTAGAAAAACGCACTGAAGGAACAAAATCTTGTGTATTAATCTTACCAAGAAAGTCCCAATAGTCTTCTAATATATGATAAATTTGTTTAATAGCTTCTTTAAGTATACAATCAATGTATACTGCTAAATTGCATGTTTTTTGAGTTGTTAGCCACCACAGTAAGTCTGTATGGATGACATGAAATATTCTTGTATGTTTTAGGGATACCAAATATGCTTATGTGTTTTAGGGATACTAAACACAGTAGGGATATATGGGGATTTGTTGAGTAAAAATATGTGTGTGTCAATATCGGTAGTACCTTGCATTGGTGTATCTTCCAAAAAGACATCTGTCTTTTTATATGCAATCTCATTCCTAGAGACCACATTATACTTATCAGTGTCTTGTAACATGTTGAATAGACTACATGTGTATTCAATCTCGTTTGCGATAACAATCCCCCCTCCCCATCTGGTTTCATAACTCTGATTAGGGGTTTGTTTCTGAGTTCTAACATAACTTCTTTTTCTTCTCTAGTCAGATTTTGACTGTAGGGGGAGTATGGAAGTATTGTAAGTTATAAAATTCCCTCTAACATGCTCTTTCAAAAACTGCCAGCGTGGAATTCAGCGGAGGGTTGTAAATACTCTTTTTCCTAACTAAGTTGTTATTAGAAACCCCAGGAAAAATATCAGAAGGTACCTTGTTATCCAGGGTGATTATAAAATTCACTTTAATTGAGTAAAGCTTAAGTTCATTAATAGTATCCACAAGATTAAGTTTGGGGTGGGAACAAACTTAAAGCCCTTGTTAAAAAGAGTAAAATGTGCTGGGGTAATTAAGTCTGCATAGTTAAATGCCCATATATCACCACAGAAAGACACAGCAAACAACTAGATAAACCAACAAAGGCTGTATGCCAGGCACACTCCGTTAGTATCCTTAAGAGTAAAACTAAGTTGGAAATAAAATCACTTTATTAGTGAACAAAATACCAACTGAATAAAATCACTGGTAAGTGCTTTCGTTTAATAAAATATTAAACTTCATCAGACACCATATTTTTTACATCACTTCCTTAAATACCCAAAGGTTCCTTGTCATTGGATGAGAACAATTTAAAAAATGTTTTGGAAAATCAAAACCACAACTACTATTGCCTGCCTAAAACAATACCATATACAAATTGTTAAAGTGCAAAAATTTAAAATACAAATACAACAAAATAATAAGACTGTCTACATGTAAAAATGCAAAAGAGATTAAATTTATTTTTGTACTGCCTGCTGTGGCACACTATCATTATATATGTCTTATGTATTAATTATAGTACACTGGAGCTTCTTCCTTTCCACTGTTTTTAATTTTAACACTGGTGCGATGGAACTATGCTCATTGATCCCTCATGATGAGTAATAAAATAAATAGAGACTTGAATGAGTATGCGAATGGGTCAGCGTATCCAAAACCACCAGGCTCACATTATAGATGTAAATATAATAATAACAAAAATTTCCCCACAAACAATCATAATATTAATCATGAAACTGTGAATGATGCTGAAGTGGGAGAAAATGAAGTAGTCTCAGATTATGACACTGAGTACCCCGCATTAAGAAGGTCAGAGAGAATCAGAAAAAGGACTGGCTCCCATATTAGGCAAGTACCACAAGTGGGGTTTCAAGGAGTGGAGTTTCAGGGAGCCAGACCCAGGACCAAGAATTGGAGGACATAACTATTGTTTCTGATTCATTGTATGATGTTGTAGACAATGTGTGTTTAGGTGATATAGCCAAATATGATGATGGAAGAAGTGTATACCATGAGAATTTGCCTAATGACTGTATTATTGTTCTGAATGAGCAAAATTATTTCAAAGTATGTAATTTTTCGAATGTGAATATTGACACTGATATTGCAAATTTATTAGCTAAGGGTATGACATTTGTTCCAACTAAGGCATTTAATTTTACTGATACCATAATTTAGTTAAAGCTGTATTTAAGGAAATTTAATTTTTCTTTATTATATCAAAACAATGTTTACAACAGTGGTGGTAAGAATATATACAGCATTAGTTCCACCTTTAACCTACCCCTCTGTCCCAAACTAGTGATGTATGAAAAGTTATGTTAACTTGATTTAAAGAATTTGCACATGTATAAGAATAGGTTTCATAACAGTAATATGAATTAAATGAACATGAGTTAAAGCTTTTAGGGAAGTTACAAAAAGAAAAAGTAAGGATTATAAAAGCGGATAAGGGCAGAGTGGGGTGGTAATTATGAGTTCAGACATGTATGGTGAGAAAATGAAAGAATTGTTGGATACAGACACATATGACAAGGTTTTATTAAATCAATTAAATGGAGCGTATAGAAGGATTCACACCCAGTTAAGCGATACTTTTTTGGAGAAAAGGATAGACATTCAATTATATAATTATTTAAATATAGTAACGCCTAGAATACCAGTTTTCTTTGGAATCCCCAAAATCCACAAAAGGATAAATAATCCCCCTATGAGGCCACTTGTGGATGGAAGGGATTCCATTACATCAGCTTGTACACAATATTTAGATCAAGAGTTAAAGAAAGTATTAAAGAAAGAAATTCAGATTTGCAAAGACACTCAGACTTTTTTGGCTTTCATAAATGGAACACAATATGATCAGAACAATATACTGGTGACCATAGATGTTGGTAACCTTTATACGGTTATTCCTCAAGAAACAGGATTAGAATGGGTGAATGAAATGTTAATCGAACATAGGATATCCCATGACACTATCACCCTTATTATGGAACTTTTAGCGCTGGTACTCAGCCACAACTGTATCACCTTCAACGACAGGTATTATTTGCAGAAAAAAGTAATAGCTATGGGTTCACCTTGCTAATACTGTCATGGCATATTGGGGGAAAATGGTTTGTTTTTGAGTCCAGCTATAATAGCCATATTACAACATATCATAGATTCCATGATGACATATGTCTCATATGGAAAGGGCCATTGGTAGTGTTGGAAGAATTCCTGGAATATATAAATAATACAACCATGTTTCTCAAATTCACCTAGAATGCTAATCTAAATTTTATGGACTATTTGGATCTCCATTTATTTAAAAATGACACTAACAAGAGATATGCTACTACAATTTATAGGAAAGAAACTTATTCCAACTGTTTCTTGCATTACAGCAGTTCACATCCACAACATAAAAAAAGATCTGTTGTCAAAGGCAGCTGGAATGGTCACCAGACAAGAGGACTTTATTCAAGAGTGTAACACCTTACACTCAATGTTCCTCAAAAGAGGAATTCCTCACTCTGCTGGTTTGGATTTGTTCCATGAAGACATTACTGAACTTAATGGCTCTGCTATTAATTGTATCACTGATTTAATGGAACTAGTTTTGACCAATAATTTTGATGTATTTGAGGGTGAATATTATAGACAGTCCAACGGTGTTGCCATGGGTGCATTTTGTGCCCCAATATATGTGACTGTCGTGTTATACAGCTGGGAAAATACATTTATTTTGTCCAGCACTTTCTCTTCCAGATGATTGATGTACCTGGACGACATTTTTTATTCTATGAAGGGATGGTGACATTGATACTCACACTAATTTTATCATCATTTTTGGAAGAATCTTCCTCCTTTTTGTCATTCACTGGGCACTTTGGTTATGATTCTATTGATTACCTAGATGTAGCTATTTTCAAGGATTATGCTAATAACACCTTTACATCTAAAATATTTCGCAAAACGACTTTTTCGAATGGTTACTTAGATTAACACAACTGTCACCCTCAACACATTAAACACAACAATTTTAAAGGTCATCTGGTGAGAGCTGCTCAGATGTGTTCCACCAGAGATTTCTTCAATCTTGAATTTGATACTTTGAGAAACATGTTTTTGGAAAGGGGGTGCCCTAGAGATTTTGTCAATCATTTTGTCACTGATGTCACCCAACTATGGGGTAAAAGATATTTGCCACTGTTGGTTCATAACAAAGTACCACCTACGGAAAGACTTGCACAGGTAGGAACTTGGGATATTATTCCCACTGGTAACTTCACACACCCACTACTGGTAAGATACAGTAATTATGCGAAAAACATTCAGGACATAGTTGAAAGGAAATGGAGTATTTTTAAGATGGATGAAGTTATTTTCAAAACTTTAGGTACTAAACCCTCATTTGAGTTAAAAACTGGATGCAACAAACACCTATACCATGCCGCCCAGCCCCATCATAATGACAATAAAGATGCTAGGAAATCTGGTGCATGTCATCAGTGCACTTACATTCTAGACTAGGCAGAAGTCTTGTTTGGTAACCCACCAATGAAAGTCAGGTTGGCATATGGGAATTGTTTAACTAAGGGAATTATTTTTCCATCTGTCAAACTTGTAGTTTCTATATTGGTAAAACTGAATGTCAGTTTCATAAGAGAATTTATGAGCATATTTATGCTATCAACAAAATTAACGTGAACAATGCATTGTGTAGACATGCTCAAAGTTGTGAGGGATTTACTAAATTTTTGTTTGCTATACCTTATGATGTTAGAGGGGGAAGTTGGGAGACAAAATTAGAGATAAGAGAACTGTTTGGCAGCTTAAACTTAATGCTGCAAATGACAAGTGTCTCAATGAACATATATCGAAAGTACCTGTGTTAAAACTGCTCAACTATGGTGAAATTTTAAAAGCTTTTTCAAAGCAGTATTTTATTTTAACTGTAATTTGTTTATTATATAACTGCTATTTATGTTTTGCTTATCAGACATTTTAACATTTTATGGGCTTATTTTAATTTTCTGCAATTACTTCACAACTGTGCTATTTTCCCATGCTGTGTTTTTATATACTTTTATACATTTTACTTTTGTTCCTACTCCTTTATTTATTGAGTACCTTACATTTTAAGAAACAAGCATTATTTTTTTTACCATTTAAATATGAAAATGTGAGTTTACATGTTTGTGCACTTCTTGATTCAAACAGTTCTGATAAAGTCCTATGATTAATGGATGAAAGTGTTAAACCATTTTATTGTTTTTAATATTGACATGGATTGTGTTATTCACACCTTTAACTCTGGCTAGTGGTCATTCACAGAATTGTTTTATGGCTTGTTCCTAAGGAAGGTGACTTTTCAGCTTGGTTTTGAACATTTACTCTTTTGGCTCCTTCATGAAGCACAGCACTACGTGGGCTGTTTTTTTCTTTTACTTTTTGTTCATTAGCATACCTAGATATTTTTTTCCAACTTTCATACTTGCCTCTGTTGTCTCTCTTGGTAAGAAGTGTATTTGGCCTGATTTTCTATATTCCTTTTGTTGTAACTGAATAATGCTTCATTGTTAACAATATGTCTGTCCTATCATTCAAACTGAAGCAGCACAACCTCATGCCATGAAGGTAGTACAATATCATTCACTGGCTGTTTTTATAGAATAAAATCTCATAGTATTTTTAATGCTCCTTCTATAATCATTACCAGTTCTTTCTTATTAAACATTTTGGGTGGTTGATCTGATTGGATGGGGGCAGTTTCCTAGTAAACATCATGCATTTGCTTGCAGACTTTTGACAATATTTCTTACTTTCCTCTTTGTCTGCTATGATGTATATATGCTTTTCCTGCAAATGTTAAGTTTGAGTCCAAATCCTGTGTGTGCTTTCTGTAGGTAGTAAAACTTATCCAGCAGCTTTGATGCTGTGCTTTTGTCAATGTCTTTGCTGTTCATTTATTTTCGTTAAGCAAGTACAATGTGTCCACAGTTGGTTTGACTACTGTTATATGTTTAGGTATGCTACTTGTTTCCAGTCCAGGTTACCCATACTGACTATTCATTTTGCAGTGTTATCGGGTTACATGGAAACTTGTTTGACTTGTATTGTGCAATATTTTGTATGTTTTATCATCACATTAATAGCTTATGCATCCTGTTAATTTCCAGTATGTTTATACAATTGATGATTTAATAAATAGAAACTATTAACCTTGTCTGTCTGAATGGTAACACGTAGTTAGACTAAGCATCTAAAAAAATAATAATTAATCAGGTGCTTGTTTATATGTTTGTTCTAACATGTGCGTAACTCTAAATAGTTTTAACAATAACATAAAAACAATCCTTAAAATGTTCTTAATTGGCTTCAGTGAACTTCTGCAAGATAATAAACTTGCAAATAATCATTTGCACATTAGAAGTTACGGCTACTGTTACATGACAAAACCTTATATGTAAATTCAATCCATCTTGTATTTAATATCACTTTATTCATTTTGTATATTGTTGTCTTGAGAGACTTATTTTTTTTACCATCAATAATATCTTTACACATCCTCCGTGGCAACCATCTAGCTACATGCTTGTCCTGTGAAGTTTTTTTTTTTTTTAAAGTAATTGTCTCTGTCTGATACAGTAATTCTAGTGACCTCTGTCACTATCAGAAGCTCTTTTGACTTCCATTTCTTTGTAAAGACTTGTCAGCGTTAACATCAACAAAAATAGCATTGACTATTCTGTTTTAGTGCATCTTATATTTTACCATATCCTGTTAACATTGATGTTTTGGTAAGCCCTGCACTTTTCTATTAAAACCAGTTATTAAAATCTGAAGGTCAGTCAGTTTAAATTTGAACATGATTAAATGTATGCCATCTTAAACCAGTTACCCCTTTCCCACATCTCTAGCAGTGAATATCCACCACTAGAATCATTTCCTTAATTTTTGCAGATAAGCAAATACTTGGATATTTCCATTCATAAATTCTAAATTGCATAGTAATTGGCAAATCCTCCTCAGTGTTGTTCATCGTTACCACATCAGCATCTTCATTCAGTAGAGTACTCTAGTCCTGCTTTACTTTACCCGTTGTCTCAGTATCCATGGCTGTGAAGGCTTTATATGCTTGGCTAATAACCCCTTAATACTAGGAGCCTACCCCTCATCTTCATTATAAAGTCTCTGACTAACAGGGGTTAAACATCTAAGAGTTGTATCGGTTCCTTGCTGGGTTGCCTCTTACTCAAGCCTTAGAATGTTAGTCAGTTTATGTGTCTGAATTTGCAACAGAGTGACCCAAAAACTGTTTCCACTAAATATCATTTGTATTCTTATCTTTCCAATTCCTAAAGCCTTTTGTTGCTGTGCACACCCTCGTTACTACCTCCAGTTGATTGTAATCTTGTAGATCAAGGGTCCAACATTGTAGTATATTATGCAAGGTCACTATGCTTCCCTTTATTACACAGAGAGGGTCCGCTCTTCAAACATAGTATTTCCATAAGTAACACCTTTCAAGCTTACAAACACTGCTAGTATGTAACTGTACAAGTTTTTTTTTCCCATTTAGACACATTTGTACATAAACTAAAGATAAATTAATTTAATTGCACATCTTCAGGTTATACATTTGGTTCAGGAATATTTAGACCTCCCTCATCCTTTGAAATTATTGGTTGGTTCCAGGACACTTGAACCTTAACCCATCCCAGATGCAAATTTGCACTTCCCTCAGAAAATGTATTGGTATGTTCCCTGAAAATGTTTGAAAATCATGTAATAATAAAGGACAAAAAATTACAAGGCCTGCACCCTCTGATTCTGTTCAACCCAGTCATTTTACACCATATGAAAGTCACTTTTTAAAGTTTTCTTAATTTCATAAGTCTTGGTAATCAAAATGTCCAGACTGTCCTAATCAAATTCCTAGATACTTAATGTACTTTTTTCTGATGTAAATAATCAGTCATGCATCTGCTGCAAAATCTGGGAACGCCTAAAATGTATAACTACTGTTTGTGTCTTTCTTAAGTTCAGTGAAACATAGAAATTACAAGGCAACTAAGTCACAACACCATTTATATCCCTTAATGTCCCACCTTGTCAAGAAGGACATTCATCCCCTTTTGACTAATCAGCCAGTTTGGTCTATGTCATGGGGCTGAAGATTGACAATGCAGGACTATCTCTACAGCCATCGGGGGCAGTTTGTTGAATTTTATGTTTTATACTCTTAACTTCCTGAGTACACCCAGCGAACTGCCAATAAAGGGCATGCAATGAGCTGATGGTGGAGCACATCCTCTCCAAGAAGCCCTGCTCTTTTTCCAAAGCATTAGTGTCTCCAGTCTCCACTGAGAAAATCACATTGTCCAGTGGCCCAGTGTGCCACATGAGTGCAGTTCACCACCACCCACCCAGCCCCCCAAGAAGTTGGCTACATCCTATTCACTCCCATTCCTGCCTGGCTCCTCCAGTTTTGGGAATGCTAATTGAACACTGGTTGCATGGATCACAGTTGGCCTCTGTCTCCAAGAGCCATGGAACCAAGTTTAATGTCCACTGCATTTATGTAGCAAGTTTTCATTACACCACCAGCAAGAAATCAAATTATTTCTCCAGACTAGGCAACATTTCTGTTATTGCATACAATGTAACTTCATGTAGTATAGTATAAGTCAGAAATGGGATAGAGTGAAATTCATGGAAAACAGGGTGGCATCATTTTGCACCCAAGTAACATTCTGAGTGTTTTGTTTTTTTTTAATTGTCAAAGGAGAACTGACATATGGCCTCATAACACAGCAAGCAGAATACCCAGTTTCTAAATTGGGTTGTTCTCCGCTCAGAAAGTACGCTGACACTAATATCCTGACCGTGTGTGTGTGTGTGTGTGTGTGTGTGTACCAAGTGGTAATTTCAAAGTTGTAAAGTTTCATAAACCTTTGGGGGTAGAATAGCATTCTTTCACATGTTTTGTATCTCATTAGATGTCACTGAATTATTGTAAACCAACATGTGGCCTCATATACCACCAGATAGTAGGGGCTTCCAAAGAGATTGTTGGAGAGGGTAGTATAGATCTGATAGCAACAACTTGTGGTACATTACTGTGACCATTTATATGACTTATGAATTATAGGTTGTATATCCTCTTAGAAGTGGTATATGCCACATGGACTCTGTGTGCCAGAGGAGCTGAAGCTATTCACTTTTAGAATAGGCAGCACAATTTGGTTTTCAAGTTGCCACATTATAATTTCAGTCTGCATAGAGCAAATGTCTTTAGTTTAGAGCAAACATGCTATTTTCACAAAGGATGTATACATAACTCAAAATATATTTTGCTTTTATAACTATAACTAATGTCTAGGTTTTTTCTTAAATCTGATACTTTTTAACACTTGACAGCACAAAACAGCAGATGGGGAAAGCATTTAAAGAAGTGTGACATGACCGTCTTCAAAGTTTGTAGCCGTGCTATTATTTCAGCCTAAAGCCTGCAGCATTCTTGCGCTTTTAAGTTAACATCTTGTCTCTTTGAAAAACAAAACAAAATACTATTAAATATCAAAATGTTTCAGGCAGGTAACCTCATACTGATTGTTTCTAGGAATAGGCCTACATGCCCAGTCAAAAAAATGTCAGGCTACCTAGTTTTATTTTTAGCTTTGTTGCCATTAGATCTAACTCTGGTTTATGATAATGGAATGCAGACAGAATTTACAATATGGTATTGACTGTGTTGCGAATGCATCAGAAGTCCCATAATCAGCAAGCAAGGTAACGATTTATTACTGTACTCTGAGATGCTTTGTCATTTCATGGTGTTTAGTCTTCAACTTACAAGCAGGTACAGTAAACAAGGCAGCACTTCTATTACTGCTTATAGATGGAAGTCTAATCTCTTCATTCCAGCAAAGGCAGTGTAATTTAGGATTGTTAAACAGTGACATCCTCTGAGTTGCAGTACCATTCTTGACAGCTAGTACCAAGGTATCTTATTAGAATTCGCTGAAACTTTGATTACAAGTTGTAATCATAAAAATTGAAACATGGCCTCTTACAGATGAGTAGCAAAAGCACTATTCAAAGTACTTTGGGTGTCAAAATTTAGTTTTGCACATTGATCACTGCTCAAAAGTCAAGTTGAAGTTAAGGCATCATTTCTGGTAATGTACATAGGCTGAAATGCAATTCACTGTAAATACCATGAAATGACAAAGGTAGTAACTCAAGATTGAGATGAAGTTAAATCTTTGGGGTTATCATTTTTTTTTCCTAGATGTATTTTGTACTCCTTAATAAAAATGTAGGCTGTATCTTGTATTCATTAGTAAAAATGTAGGAAGAGGTAATGTACCACATGGGGTTTAAAATGTGGTCCGTTATAAACAAAGTGGCAAATGCAGTGTTTCCTGGTGTCACACACTGGCATTACACTGACAGTTAAGGGGGTCGGACCCCAGTCAGGGTGACTGTAATGTCCATAGTGTTAAAGTTAAAGTCTTTCTTGTAATCGAAGAACAAGAATTACAAAAAAATTGCAGATGTTTAACCACAAACAACTCTACAGTGAGATGTGAAATTCTTGAGGTAGAAGGCAACTCTTGAATGTGTTTTATACCACGTACCTCATTAGAATACACCGAATTATCATCTCTTGTCCAAGAAAAACCGAGATATATATTTCTTGCAAAGGCAGTGTTAGGGCTTTTTAGCGAGACCAGTTTGTTTCTAATAGCAAAAGGCTGAAGTATCCTTCTGAGCAGTACATTTATATGACTGTGATGTCTCCTGTTAGAAGAGGTATATTCCACTGGTGTACTGTGTGAGCAAGTGGAGGCCAAGAAACCCTGTGGAAACAAATATTTTGCCTTTCAGGTTGCCACAGCCTCCATAATTAAAATGTCTTTCACATCACTTTAGAACAAATATGCACATTTTTAGGTTTCTCACACAGGGAGCAAATAAATAATTATATTTGGCTTTTACAACAAAATGGAAATCACAACTTATTTTCACTGAAAGTTACATTTTCCAGCATTTCCAATGTTACTACAGAACAAAATCAATATGGTGAGATATTACCAAAAACTGTGAAGTGAAACTCTTTCGTTATGCAGTTGTCCTGTTACCTCTGCACATAAAAACACAGCAGAATTACAGTTTAAGTGAACATCCAACTTTATTCCCCAAAAATTTACTGTAAAAGTGACAGCTTTCACAAAGATAACCCTGTATTGAGTTTCCAGCAAAATGCCTAAATCAGGCTGCCTTTATGCACTCTCTGCCTTCCGCTAACAGTGGCAGAATGCAGATCCATCTATCCATCCTCATCCCCCTTTCCCCATTTTGCACATGGAGTTGAGGTTTCACTTTCAACATTGACAATCATCTCGAACTAAGGTTTACACTGCCGGGTGGCTACCCCTGTCTCTGTAGTTCGTCTGTACCATTCACTCACGCACACACACTCACACCTATGGCTAATTTAGAGTTCCAGTCCATCTAATGCATGTCTTTGGAATGTGGGAGGAAACCGGACCAGCCAGAGGAAACCCAAGCGACCACAGTGAGGACAATCCAGACTACACACAGAAGTCATCCCAGATGAGAATTGAACCAGAGAGCCTCTTGCTGTGACCCAGAAAGCCTTAACTGTACTATCACGGCATCAGAAGTGATAAAAAAAAAAAAAAGTCGTAAGTTACCATTCACGAGGGAGTTCTGCTACAGAAATTACTTGTCTTTCAGTTCCTGGCATTTAGGTGCCAACCTATATGCAGAGTAGGGTGAGAACTAAATAACAGACTAACAAGTATTTCTTCTTTTACTGGAAAGGAGCAAATGCTCCTGCACTAGTCAGGACATCAAACAGTGATACCCGTTTGAGTTTTTTTTTGTTTTTTTTTTTTTTAAGCATGACTACATTATTAGCATTATTGTAACTCAAATTCTTCTTATACGGTAGGCAGATAGAAGCTGATGGAATTAAACCTTGCACTACGTTGTAAAGCTTGTTAGTAGCTCAGCCTTAATCCTCTGCTAAACTGTTTATGGGTCCATTCTGTCAAAGGTAAATATTTATGACAAAAATGGACCAATAAAGGTGATCATTAGAAGACTAGAAAGCTACTCTGAAAAAATACAGACTAGCTTAACTGTTCCCTTAATATGATGCTTAACAGAAAACTGATTTTGAATTTGAAATTGCCAAAGATCAGTTTATTTCCTTTTTTTCCATAACAGCTAGACAGACAGACTTGTCTGTTTCAGTTCTAACAGCTGTCCAAAAACAAGAAAATTATGAACGTGTGTGTGTGTGTGTGTGTGTGTGTGTGTGTGTGTGTGTGTGTGTGTGTGTGTGTGTGTGTGTGTGTGTGTGTGTGTGTGTGTGTGTGTGTGTGTGTGTGTGTGTGTGTGTGTGTGGTATGTATTTATATTTCTTTGTGTGTATGTATGTGTGTGTGTGTGTGTATATATATATATATATATATATATATATATATATATATATATATATACATATATACATACATAGATGTGTAGATATATATTTTCACACACATTAATATTAGACACATACCCATTCAGGTTAAGCTAACAAGTCAGCAAACAATGAAAATTCAGTCGCTGTTAACTATAGGCACACATATGGTTGCACTTTGGATGGTCAAGAGGTTTTTCATTGATTCATGACACTGATCACACTTAATTTTTCTGAGGAGAATCTGCTTTTTTTTCTTTTGAAATATATATGTTCTAGGAAATGTCACCTTTAATGGACTGTCATGTCATGCACAGGGAGTTTTTCTTAGAGAATACTTATGTGGAAAAAATGTGGAAATAAATCTTTTTTTAGGTGATTTTTCTACATTTCTTTGTAGAATTTGTATTGTAGAAGCGTCATGCTTTTGGGAACTGTCAGGAAAAAAATTTACCTCAAAATGTTATATTTTCTGTCAGGAGGTTTATCAGCTACCTGCCTTGCAGACTTTCTTTTTCAGCTGAGCCGTGGAACAATTAAAGGTATCCTTGATTCTTCTTTCGCCATCCACAAGAAGAACATTTTCTCTGGAGTCTTCTGGTGTCTGGTCAGCTCCTTCACTGCCTTAGCCACTGATGGGTGATCCTGCTATAGTTAGACTTGGCTCCTCAGACCACTTGGTTTCTCTCAGTTCCTGTGGTGCAGCTCCTCAGGATGCCACTAAGGACCGAGAGCGAGACACGTTTTCTGTTGCTGTAGGGTTGTCCTCACCAGGCTAGGGAGAACCACTCTTGTCAGTCTCAGAGGAAGGAGTGGATGAAGTCTTACTATATAGTGCTGCTAAGATGCCTGATTCTCTGGCTAGCGCTGCTACCATGAGTCAGTCATTTTCTGGGGATGGCTGCCAAGAAAAGAAAGCAAAAAATTTAAGAATGTGGCTTCTGTTTCTGTCAGTATGGATAGGGCAGTGGTGCTAGGTATTGTTGAGAGAATATTTTCATCCCTTAAAATTTTAAATCTGAGCTCCTCCCCTACCCATAATGCCCACTGTCCCTCCTCCCCTCAGATCTCGTTTGCCGCTTGTTTGAACAGCATGGGATCACATTTCTGAGCTCCTCCAGGGTTTTTCAGAGTTTTTTCAGCTTAAGTAAGTGTTTTTTTTTCCCCTTGATATCCTCTATTCTCATACTACCCTTCCTTTCTTCTTCACGTCAAGTGCTCCTTCTGGGTCTTTAAAAAAAAAATAAAAAAAGTTCAGTATTCCTCTTTTCTCTCTCTCACTCTCTCTCTTCTTTGAGTGTGTGTGTCTGGTTTTACCCTATGGCTGACCTTCCTAAGCGAGCTGGATTTAAAAAGTGTACTGATGTCCACACTCCTTCCATGGTGTGCTTGTGGGCAACTCACCCTCTTGTTCGATACGCACGGGTGTTAATCAACATACTCTCATAGACTGGAGGAAAAGGGCCTTTTGCCCTCCACTTCTGAGTCTTCTCCGGGTCGCTCCTGTGCTTCTAGGGCTCAACCCCCACCAAGAAGCCTGGGGAAGGGGACTGGGCCAGACATAAACAGCAGGAGCGGCATAGGAAATGGTCTCCTGACCGAATTTCCACAGCCCAGCCTACCACTAAGTCTCGACCCTTAATGGTTCAGGGTTCTCTTTGGCTCTGATAGCCCCATTTCTCCTTGAAGCCGAAGAGTTCCCGTGCCAAGTCTCCTATCCCTACGTCTCCCCGGCACCATTCCAGGCCTGGGTCGGTGGGATCCTTTGTCTGGTCCACTCAGAGCCTGTCAGAAGCTGAAGTGGACAGGCTGATGATTGTTTCTCCAGGCTCAGGTACAGCTTCAGGTTTTGCCTGCTCTGGATTTTTCCCTATCTCTCCTTCTCTGATCCAACCTTCAATTTCGGAGTTCTTGGGCTCGAGGTTTCACAGTATTGAGGTGTCTGCACCAACTGTCTCTTGTACCTCAACACCAGTGGTTGCCTTGAGTGGTTTGGCCCCAATGTAGTCTGACCTTACCGACTCTCTGAGACTTAGCTTCAGCAAAGGCTCAGAGGGGTTGGCATTGGCTGCAAAGCTTTTGGAGCGGTCTCTTCCTTTTGGGGTTTCGGTGCTGTGTAGCTAGACTCCAACTCCCCTTTCGGCGCAGGGGGGTGACGCTCTGGTAGGCTCCAATGCTGGTGTCTTTGGCTTTGGTGGCACTGTCTTCTGGGCTCTACTCACCATCGGCCTTTGAGGTGGTGGAGAGGGTCCTCTCGGCTCCCATGAGAGCCTCATCACTTTCCTCCTTGAAGCCTACCTGTGCTCCTTCTGTTTCTGGGCCAAAGTCATCCATCCTGCCTCCTCAGGGACAGCCTATTGCCAGACCTCCCCAGGATGTTCCTTTTCAGGAACACCTTGAAGCTTCCAAGCCCCCCAAGGAGGTGCCTTGGAAGCATACATGCAAGAGGAGAAACTTAGATCCCCCCCAGAATCTCTCACGGAAGATACGGACTCTGATGAGGGGGAGGTGTCCCCTAAATCACCTCCTGACGATGTGTCATTTGGAGACATCATGGACATCCTGCATCAGAGAGGTGGATGGTCTTCCCATAAACCCAACCCAGACAGGTCTGTATTCCTGGAGGGGTTTGGCACAGGTCCCTGTATATCTTGGGTGTCCCACCCCCCCACGGAGCTGTTGGTAGATCTCATCTCCTGCAGGGCATGGAAAGAACTGGACACAGTTGAGCCCATTCCCAAGTGCCCGGACAAGGCCCACCAGACAGGCCTCATTGGTCCAAGGGTTCCCCGGTTGATGCCTTGGTGGTTACAGTGGCCAGCAAGAAGGAGCTGGCTCAGGAGAGCTCCTCGGTCTATCCTCCAGACAGGGAGTCTAGGGTGATGGACCACTCTGGGAAGCGACTTTATGCATCAGCCACCTTTGCTCTGTGTGTGCTGAACTATTTGGTACACCTCTCCAGACTGCAGAGAGACCTGGCCAAGGAACCCCCTGCATCTGCCTTGGGGTCCATATTGGAAAAAGAGAAGGTTTTCTCCAGACTGGCCACCTTGGCAACCATCTCAACCATGTCCATGAAGTCCATGAGGTTACTTCCTCATGCCACTGAGGATACCTCAAGGGCATCCAGGACAGGTGTTGCCATTAGGTGGCATGCCTGGCATCGCCTTTGTGTTTTTTGGAACCCTAAAAGGCATCTTTCAAGAATGCCCCTTTTGACTGTTCTTGATACTCTTACCCAGAGCGAGAAAGACGGGAAGACCATGTCTGCCACCCGGATCCGCTTCTCTACACCACAGTGGACCTACTCTAGGAACCAGCGTGGGGGTAAGAAGTTGTAGTTCCAAAAGTCTCAGGGCTGTTCCAAGGAAGTTCAGGATGAACCTTCCACCAGGGGGCAGAGGAACCAAGGGTCTCGAGATTCATTCTCAGATGGGCCCTTTCAGCAATCCTGAGGGATTGCCCAAATGTTCTACTCTGGAGGCAGTTGGGGGTCTCCTCACTATGCACCCAACAGCCTGGCAGTCCATCACAAATGTTCGTTGGGTGCTTCAAATTATATCCAGAGGTTATTCCATCCCATTTCTTCATCCCCCACTCCAAAGAGAAACCTGGATGTTCCACATGGTCAGTGGGAGGCGACAGCCATAGAGATCGCCAGGCTGCTCAAAAATGAGTCATCCAGTCTGTCCCCCCAGACCAGTCCGGATCAGGCATTTATTCCAGATTATTTTTGGTGCCAAAGAAAATGGTGGACGTCACACCTATTCTGGATCTCACTACACTAAACCTGTTTGTTGCGAAAACAGTTTCATATAGTCAACCTTACAGTCCATTTTGTCTTTTCTGCAGAACGATGACTGGATGTGCTCCATAGACCTTCAGGATGAGTACTATCACATAAAAATGAACAGGTTCTCCAAAAGGTTTCTTTGCTTCTGGCAGGGATTCCAAGTACTCCCCTTTGGACTCACCACCGCCCCCCAGGTGTTTACCAAAGTGATGGCGGTAGTAGCAACTCACTTGAGACTGCAGGGGTTCCATGTGTTTCCTTGCGTGGATGATTAGCTCCTCTCTGCTCCCATCAGGCATTTGTTTCTTCAGGCCAGGGATTACCTCCTTCTCCTAGCATCTTCACTGGGCATGTCAATCAATCTGGCCAAATCGAACTTGGAACTGGTTCAGGTGTTAGATTTTGTAGGCACCCAGTTGGACATGGTGCAGGGCAGGGTGTTTCTGATGTCAGGATACTTTCTCTTCAGCAACATATTAGGTTCATACTAAAAACTCCTTGCCCACCACTGGGGATGGTTCTTCAGATGTTGGGGTCTATGGTGGCCATGATATCTCTACTGCCAACTATGCGCCTACACATGAGGATCCTGCAGTGGACATTAGCGGTGCAGTGGTCCCTACTCGACCTTCCTCTTTTGTACCCAGTTCGGTTATCCCGGGTTTGTCGACAGTCTCTTCTGTGGTAGCTGTAGTCCCCAGACCTCCTTCTGAACCAGTAATTTGTTCTTCTTTCCCCCTCAATCACAGTGACCACAAATGCTTCGCAGCTCTGGTGGGGGGGCATTGCATGGGATGGATGGTCCAAGGCACATGGTCCCCCTTGGAGACCAATCTGCATATCAGTGTCCTGGAGATGACAGCAGTGCTTCTGGCGTTGCAAGCCCTTCAAGCTTTTCTTCCTACCTGGACAGTTGCCATCCAGACGGAAAACATGTCCTTTGTCTGGAATATCAACAAACAAGGGGGACCGGATCTCATCTCCTATGCTGCAAGGCCATGAGATTGTGGGAGTGGTCGATCTCTTTCAACCATTTTCTGGTGGCAACGCACATTCCAGGGTAGTCCAACATTCTAGTGGACAGACTCAGCAGAACCATTCTGATGCCTTACGAGTGGTCTCTGCATCCTTCAGTGGCAAACGTGATCTTTTCGAAATGGGGTCATCCTTGCTGCAATCTTTTCTCCTCTCCTCTCCTTCCAATGCCAAATGCAGTGAGATTTTCACCCTGATCGCCCCTCCAGGGGGGTCACCCAGGGATGCTCCAGTCCATGCTTGGTCCTCTGGTCTACTTTATGCTTACCCCTCTCTTCCTCTGATCCCAAAGTTTCTTCAGAAAGCATAGAGGTTGAAGAGCAAAGTCCTCATCATTGCCCTCTTCTGGCCTTGCCAGGTTTGGTTCCCCACTCTTTAGTCTCATCTGATGTGTCCAAACTAGACTCTGTATCTGGTTCCGGATCTCCACTCACACCCGTCAGGGGTTCCACACCTGGACTTAGTCTGAAGCTGTTCCAGTTCCTTTGATGGCAAGAACTCCCCAGCTGTCTTCACCAGTTAAAAATATTTTGGTTGCAGCTCATAAGGCCTCTGCTAGAAAAATTTCCAGTAAATGGAAATGTTTTTCCATCTAGGTGGCACAGCATAAGTTGGATCCTTTTACTGCTCCTGTTCTTATCATGTTGGATTTTTTTAGTCCATACCTTCGACAACAGAGCTAGTTTTTCTACGATTAAAGTTCAGCTGGCAGCCATCTCAGATTTCCATGTGGGTAAGAATTCTGCATCCCTGGCTTCTTCTAAACCCTGCAATGCCTTTTTGAAGGATGTTCTTCTTGTTTTACTGTTGCAGTCATTACATTTGGGTTATCTGCTTGCAGGTAGCCCTCAGTCGGCCTGATTAACAAAGTCTTGGGTTCTGCGTCAGTTGCTGTCCCTTCTTCCATGACGTCAGGTGTATAAAACATGCAGCCGATGCCATTACATCAGTCTTTCTTGTCGTGCAGTGCACGAAGCAGAAGCAGTTCGCAAGTGCCTGTCGGCAGACTCCTGAAATTTTCGTTTTCGAGTTTCAGAACCAAAGTCTTCAACTAAAGCTAAGTACCCCGTTGGGGATTTTTCTTTTGGGGAAACCTTAACATACTCTAAGGGAGCATTTCCACTAGGAAAGCCAGGATTTTTCTGATTCAAAAAAGAGGCATAAGGATTTTCTTCTACTACCTCAGCATAGGCCTTTAGCTATTCCTCCTGTACTCGACATTGTTGATAATGCTTTTTCGGAATCTAGTTTGGCCCCTGATTTCCTGCCTCCTGCTCCCAGAAAGTCTGACAGATACCACAGGGTCCCCGAGTCCCACAAGTTCCTTTTTAAAAATCCTTTTGCAGATCCAGAGACTATTTCACAGGGCCCCAAGGGCATTAAGGCTTCTACTGCTAAAAATCCTACCCCTTCTGATAGAGACTCCAGGCGCTGGATAGATGGGGTAAGAAGGTTTACACTTCTGCAACCTTGGCCATTAGGGATTTTAACTGCCAGTTTCATATGTTAAAGTATCAGCAACATATTATTGGAATGCTTAAACAGAAAATGATGTTGATTCCTGACTGTGTGGAAAATAAAGAATTACAGGATTTAATGCATTCTGCTGAACAAGTTGGAAAACATTCTTTGCGATGTGGTTTTGATTCATTAGAAGCCTCTTGCTGTTACTGGATCTGTGCTCAGAAGGCATGCTTGGCTTAAGGAGCAATCTTTGCCTGATCATGTTAAAGCTAAATTGTTGGATGCTTCTTTAAATCAGGACTGCCTGTTTGGCAACAAGGCTGAGGAAGTTCTTAAAAAGATGGAAGATAAAAATAAATCTATGCAAACTGTTAAAGATGTTTTACAAGTTCAGCCTCCTAGATTTAGTAGGCACTGGCCTAAGAATTGGTCCTTTCCAGCCCCTTCCATGTCTTCTCAAGCCAAACCCAGACACAGCAAAAAACCCAGGTTTCAGCCCCAGGGGACACACACAAGTAAGCAGTGGGGAGCCTCCACTCCCAAATATGGGAATAATAAGACCCCCCCTATGGTAAACTGTCTCAATGACTTCCTTTTAAAATTTCCAAGCACTTATCAACTGACTGTTCCTTTGTGGGAAAGATTGCTCTTCATGCAAAGAATTGGGAACTCATTACCCAGGACAAATGGGTTTTAAATATAGTGTCCCAGGGATACAGATTTCACTTCCACATGTTGCCAACACCAAGCGGGTGGCCAGACCTACCCCCAAATCAGTGGGCAGAGGCCCAAAAACAAGTACTTTCTCTCTTAAGCATGGGGGCTATTCATCTGGTACCAGAAGAGGAAAAGGGACAAGGTTTCTACTCTAGACTTTTCCTGGTACCCAGAAAAGACAATTCATGGCATCCTATCCTGGACCTGTCTACTCTGAACACCTTTTTGGAGATTCCAAAATTCAAGATGCTGACTCTTCACCAATTACTTCCTATGCTAGGCAAAGATGCCTGGTTGGCAACACTAGATCTAAAAGAAGCATACCTGCACATCCCAATCAGGGAATCTTGCATTAGATACCTACGCTTCAAAGCAGGCTACACGCACCATCAGTTCTCTGCACTGCCCTTTGGCTTATCTACTGCACCCAGGGTATTCACAACGTGCCTAGCTCCAGTTATTGCATTTTGCAGGCAAAGAAATATTCAAATATACCCATACCTGGACGATTGTCTAATTCAGGCAGAAAGCCAGGACATACTTTTGAATCATCTGGCCTTTGTACAAAGGGTTCTAACTTGTCTGGGGTACACCATAAACAAAAATAAATCACACCTGGTACCCTGTCAACAAATTATATTCCTGGGAGCAAGCTTGAATACAACTTCCCAGATGGCGTACCTCACGCCAGAGAAACAAATTCATTTGACAACCTACTTCAAACAAGTGGCCACTAAAACCCTGCTATCTGCAAGACAAATACTGCAAGCCTTGGGGTTCATGGCCTCCTACATTCTTCTAATTCCATATGTAAGACTGCATATGAGGAAACTACAATGGTATCTAAAAAGCCTATGGTGTCAACATTCTCAAGAGCTAGAAACAATGATTCCTATCATACCTTGCCTACGCCTAGAGTTCCTTTGGTGGACAGAGGCCTGCCACTAAAACAAGGGACTACCTTTCACAGCACCCCCTGCCGCCCAAACCCTAACAGACGTATCAGACTATGCATGGGGGGCTCACCTGGCAGGAAAGTGCATTCAGGGCAAATGGAACCCAAGTCAAATGCACCTGCATATCAATCAAAAAGAAATGTTAGCTGTACAGAATGCTCCGACAGCCTTCAAGGACCACATTCTTCCAGGACAACTAATGGTAAAGATGGACAACACCACTGTTATGTAGTACATAAACAAGTGGGGGGTACACATTCTTACCCCCTCTGCAGACTAGCCATGGCATTGTGGAACACAGCCTTGAGCTACCAAGTGCACCTACAAGCTCAATTCCTGCCAGGAAAATTAAATACACTGGCAGATAGACTAAGCAGAAACCTCATGGACCCACACGAGTGGAAATTGGAACCAAGGATTTTCAGCATGTTGACAAGCAAATGGGGGAGCCCAGATATAGACATGTTTGCCTCTCCCTAGAACTACCAGTTGGACAAATTTTGCACAAGGACTCCCCACAAACAAGCCTGGAAAGTGGATGCTTTGTCCTTCAACTGGAAAAACCTATCAGTCTATGCCTTTCACCCTCTGATTTTTAGTAGTACTTTGCAGAGCAGAGGCAAACGGGACAAACCAAGGATGATTTTGATTGCTCCAGACTGGCCTCGCCAACACTGGTACCCCCTCCTGCGCAGTGTGTCACTGTTATCTCAATGGCACCTGCCTCAGACTCCTTCCCTGCTGTCTCAGTAGGAGAACCAGATTCTTCACCCTCAGCTTCTAACACTGAACCTTGCAGCCTGGCTAATTACTTAATCTCTCCTTTACCATCCCTCAGTAAACCTGTGATGGATATAATTTTAGAGGCAAGGAGGCCTAAGTACTAGAAAATCTTATGCTGAAAAATGGAAAAGATTCTGTGCCTGGAACTAATCTCAAGGGATGAGCACAGCAGCGCCCAATTTACCTCAGATTTTACAATACTTAACTGAGATGCTTCACAAGAGCCTGCCTTTTTTTTCCATTAAAATCCACGCCTCAGCCATTTCAGCTCATTATAACACAGAACTTCCCCTCCTCTCATCCACCACTCAAGCAGTTCCTCAGAGGGGCCAACAATTTAAGACCACCCAAGAGAGCTCCAACCCCAGTCTGGGACCTTAACTTTGTCTTGGAGAAACTCACTCTACCTCCTTTCAAGCCAGCTGCTACTGCAGACTTAAAATTTATTTCTTGGAAAACATCTTTCCTTTTAGCAATCACTTCAGCTAGAAGAGTATCTGAATTACAGGCCCTTATGGCAGTGGAGCCTTTCATCATCTTTCATGCGGAAAGGGTGTCCCTCAGATCCAATCCATCCTTCATGCCCAAGGTGGTATCCAGTGTGGCTCATAATCAGTCCATTTATTTGCCAACATTCTTTCCCAATCCACAGAATAAAGGGGAACAGATATTGAATTCCTTAGATGTGCACAGACAACTTAGATTCTACTTGGACAGGACTAAACCTCAAAGGAAATCTGAACAACTGCTGTTGGCATTTGCTGCAGGGGCAGAGGGAAAGGCTATTTCAAAGCAAACCATTTCTAAATGGATAAGCCATTGCATTCATTTCTGCTATAAGCACCATGGAAAACCTATCCCCCAGGGGATCAGACCTCACTCCACCAGGGCTGCATCTACCTCTACAGTCTTTCTAAGAGGCGTCCCTACCAGGGACATCCTAGAAGCTGCTACCTGGAGTTCTGTACATACTTTCACCAAGCATTATCATTTGCCAATTTTCTCTAAATCCAGAGCTGGCTTTGCCACTGCAGTCTTCCAGGGCCTTATAGCTGGCCCTAATGCTATCTAAATTCCTCCTCCCAACCATAGCTTTGGGAATCTACCCAAATGTAATGACTGCAACAGTGAAACATGAAGAACATAGTACAGTTGTGTACACTTAACATAAATGTAGATGTTCAAGTGTATTCACTGTTGCAGTCCTGGTTACCCTCCCTCCAGCCCCCTAACTTCTTTTGGCTATACCTCTACTTTCCTTTACTATGCTTAAAAGCCTTTTTGGTGTATTTGCTTTTTTGTTGGACATATGTCTTTGTACTTTTATATTTAATTGCTTCCCATTAGGGGGGCACCTGACATCTGGAGCAAGAAAAACTGATGTAATGGCGTCGGCTGCATGTTTTATACCCCTGACGTCATGGAAGAAGGGACAGCAACCAATGCAGGACCCAAGACTTTGTTAATCAGGCCGACTTAGGGCTACCTGCAAGCAGATAATCCAAATGTAATGACTGCAACAGTGAATACACTCGAACATCCACATTTATGGTAAGTGTACACAACTGTACTGTACTTTTCTCCGTAGGCCACCAATCAAGTACCCCACGCCTCCTTGGGATCTTACTTTGGTTCTGTAGGCCTTTGTTTCTCCTCCTTTCAAACCAGCTGCCACTGTAGATTTGCAGTTTCTTTCTTGAAAGAGGGCTTTCTTGGTGGCTGCCACTTCTGCCAAGTGGGTCTCTGAATTGCAGGCGTTGTCAATTAAGCCTCCTTATTTTGTCTTCCATGAGGACAGAGTGACTCTTCGTATCAACCCCTCTTTCATGCTGAAGGTGGGGTCTGAAGCTAACATTAACCAGGTGATTAATTTGCCAGTTTTCTTTCCAAATCATCAGAACAAAGGGGAATACAAATTGCATTTGCTTGGCGTCCATAAGCAGTTGCGCTTTACTCGGATAGAAACAAGAATTTACGACAATCTAATCAACTTTTTGTATCTTATTCAAAGCCCCGTTTGGGAAAGCTGATTTCTATGGACACCCTTGCTCACTGGATTTCCATTTGCATCTCTACAGCTTATCAAGCTAAAGGTATGCTTTTCATGCCAAAGGTACGCATAGTCTATTAGATCAGTGTCTACTTCTGTGGCCTTTTTTTGTGTGGTCTTTTGGTCCAGGGTTGCTGTTGATGACGGTTGCTCTGCTGCTACTTGGTCCTTTTCACATACTTTTATTTCTCATTACAAAGTTAATATTCTTTCTAGGAGCAGGGCTTCCTTTGACTCTGCCATGCTTCGGAATATCCTTCTATGAGGACCTCCCAAGGTTATTGTAGCTAAGGACTCTACCCCATAGGTTGAAGACAAAATTAAAACAATAACTTCAGATAAAGAAGTTATGTACTTAACCATAACATTCTATCTGAGTTGTTACTTTTCATTTTTCTTCAACCATCCCTCCCTCCCTCCTTCCTCCTGCCTTTGGGCTTTTGTTGTGGACTGGACAGATGCAGACACAGGCTTATCTTCTTGGTCCTGGGTTTGAGTCTGGTGTGTGTATATCCCTTCAGTGGTTAGGGGTTAAGGTACTTTGCTGTGGATTGGGTGTGCTGTCCTGCAACAAACTCGATCCTGAGGGGAGGAGGGACAGCAGGGTATTATGGGTAGGGGAGGAGCTCTGATTTCGGCTCTGATGCTGGTGTATAAGGTTGAGTCAGATCCAAGTCCCATAATTTGAAGACAAATGAAAAGCAGCAACTCGGATGGAACGTTATGGTAAGTACATAATTTCTTTTTTTCAGAGGTTAAAATTTCATTGAATTCCTTAATTGTCTCTACTTTTCAGGTAACTAAACAATAAAGCGCTTTTATGATTCTGCAGATGTATCTGAGTTGCTGCTACTGTCAGTTATGAGAAGATTTGCTTGGTTATGTTCTCAGAATTTACCAGAAGAAGTTAAAGCTGAGATTTGAAATTCTTCCCAAACCAAGATGTTCTGTTTTGCCATTCTCCTGCTGAGGAACTTGATTTTTGAAAGAGAGAAATTGGTTCAAGGGGTTACCGAAATCTTTTAACCGTTCTTTTCTAAGTTGACAAAATCTTTCCAATTCAGGACCTTTTAAGAAGCAAAATAAGTAGTCTCAGCAAAGTTCAAACATAATTTTAAAAAATGGAGGCGGAGTGGCTTAAAGAATAAACTAGTCAGAGCCAAGGACAGTTAAAAAAAATCAGAATGACTACTTACTCTGTATATGTAAATAGCTTCCTGGTAATACTTCTGTCAGATGAAAATGTATTTGTGTTCCAAATTTTTCATGTCTGATACTTGGTGTAGTAACAAAACGCATATGATTGAGTTCATGTAGAGGCAGTCATCATCTTTGTTGTGGTATTCAGCATTGCTGCTTATTCTAAAATGTTAATCGCATTGTTTTTTTTTAAATAAATAAAGTGCATGTTTGTGGGGAAACAAATGACTTCTTGCTCATTCAAGCTCCCTTCCAATCCCTTAAACGTATCCCTCAGTATACGTTTTCATATTCGCCTGTGGTATCAAATTATCACAGACAAATGAGAATACTTTGATAGCAGTACGGATGGCAGTGGAAGTCGCTTCTTTCTTTTCAGGGCAGTTCTCATTCTGTAAACCAAACTTCCCTGTTTCCTGCAATTTTTGAGCTCATGTTGTGTCAGAAGGTCATAGAATTAGTGCCTCCAGATTAGATAGGCAAAGAATTTTATTAAAGGATCTTTCTGATGACAGAGAATGAGTAAACATAGAGACCAAACCAGATATCTCCTTTCTCAATCTCTATGCCAAGGTCCCAGAGATCAATATCTTACTCCTCCAAAATGTATTACCATTCAGACCCCCACCACCAAGTTTAAAAGATTATTAACATATACAATTTTGCATAGAATTCAGACTTTTTAAGATTTTCTGTGCCTGGCTTAGGTTATTAATTCTGTCTTACTCTTCAGTCTGTGCACTGTACCAAGAGTATTTTACAAAGTGTCTGGCTCCAGTAGTTGCTTGCTGCAGACTTCAAGACATTTACATTTTTTCTATATTTGAACAATTGTCTTGTATATGCTGAGTCTTTTTCCAGTTGTCAAGATTCACCATCATGTGTTCTTAAACAACTTCTCAGTCTGTGGTTTCAGGTGAACTTACAGAAATCATTCCTCATGCCTTCCCACAGAATATTTTTTCTGAAATGTCTTTTGGATACTTCCCTAGGAAGGGCTTTTCTTCCTCTAGACATGGTAGAACTGTGAGCTTTTCCAAATGGTGGAATTTCTCACGATTCTGGGTTTCATGGCTTGTACAATTGATTCCCTTGGCCAGACTTCACATGAGCAAAATTCAGTGGTATCTCGGGTCAGATTCCAGTGCTGGAGTGGGTAAGAAGGGAGTTACTGTGGTGGGTGGACCAATTATCCCTCAGTCCAGGTCTCCCCTTTTCCCTTCTGCCTCCTCCTCATTCGGTCGCAGTAGATGCCTCCGACTTTCTTTGGGGGGGGGCTGTATCGATAGGGGTGAAAGTGTAACATCTGTGGAACAAGCAGAATAGACAATAGCACATGAATATCAAATAAATTATGGTAATTGGGGTGTGAATAGCTTTAAGTCCTCTCTGATCTCCAGGACCTTTACAAATAATCACAGACAACACCACAGTGATGTGATATATAAACAAACAAGGAGTTACTTCCAGTCTCTTCTGCCCCTCAAAGCTATTCCAGCATGGGAGGTATTCAGGCTTCTTGGATACATGGCCTCATGTGTCCTAATGATCCCACTAGACAGGCTTCACATGAGAATAATCCAGTGATATTTAAACCGTGTTTAAAATCAGGACAGACAATCTCTAAATAAAATTCCACACCAATGGTGGGTCACTACCTGCAGTCAAAACATAGGGGGTACCATTAAGGGTCCCTCATCCAAATCAGGCTCTGACCATAGATGTCTTAGACCTGACTTGGGAAGCACATTCCAGTGGCTCAGCTCCTAAGCTCAAGGGAAATGACAATTAAGTTTTCAAAATAAAAAAAAAAAAAAAAATCACATAACTCTAAAAGAAATGGTTGCTGTTCTCAAGGGCTTCCTAGCCTTCAAGGAACTATGGAAGCCAGGGACTCAACTCATAAATACAGACTATCACATTGATGTGGTGTACAAGGGGAGGCACTCTCTCCCCTTTGCTGCCTGACCATGTCCTTATAGGGCACAGCTCAAGCCTTGGGCATACACATTTTAGCCCAAAACTTGCTGGGGGGGCAGTTCTCTGGCAGACCACCTCAGCAGTTCAGAAATGAATCCTTATGACTGGACCCCGAACAGGAAGGGTTCCTATTAGAAGACCGAAGACTCATTCTTTTGAATGCGTCTTGGTTGAACTTAAAAGACTGAAATGGCAAAATATCGAAGTGGCTTTTAAGCAAATTCTTTCCCTGGGAAAGAATCCGCTTGGCCACTTTGTTACTTTGCCGTTTTTGGCACTGTAGTGCGGTCTCAGAGTTGGTATATTTAAGTGGGGGGGGTGTGAAGCCCCCCACTTAATGTAATGTTTAAAGTGTTTTTTTTTTTTTTTTATTTTTTGTTGAAACAGCAATTTGTTCTGACAGTTCGAGATTGTAAGCTTTCACTTACATAGGGTCGATTAATCACCATTCGCTTTTTTAAGCGTTCGGTGATCTAATATAGACCCAACAAGAATATATGCAGTCTCGTATGCCTTTTTTGAGGTGTACCAGAAATGGACCTTTTTACTTCAGACGGTAACAGCTCCAAAAAATCTGCTCAGTGGGCAAACATCCCAAAGCCAGGAAGATGGATACCTTCTCTTTTCCATGGACAGATTTGTTTCTTTATGCATTCCCTCTCATTCCTCTCATCCCCAGGGTATTGCTGAAAATCTGGGAGGAAGGGCCAAGAGTGATACTAACAGTACCTTTCTGGTCAAGGCAACATTGGTTCCTTCTCCTTCACAGCCTGAACAGGGAGAAATTTTGGTTACTTCCTCAGCAGGTGGATCTTCTAATTCAAAACAAGGGTTCCATCATATATCCCAGTTTCAGCACCCAGCACCTTGAGTGTGACAGCTTGGTTAAGTCACTAATAGCTTCTCAAGGCCTCTCTTTGGACAAGAATGTGCTATACATCTTAAAGGAAGCCAGAAAACCTATTACCAGAAAGTCATATGTGTCAATGTTTTAAATTTGCCAGCAACAGAATATCTCTCCAGGTTCAGCAGTGACTGACCATGTTCTTACCTACCTTTCACATTTATTCGAGTCTGGTCTCTCGTATTCATCCATTAATTTTCACTCTTCAGCCATCTCAGCTTGCCTCCCTATGCAGCCTCTTTTCTCTCAACCCCTTATGAAGCAATTCCTTAAAGGTGCTATTCACTTGATACCTCCCAGAACAGTTTGTTCTCCTTTTTGAAATCTCAGTTTTGTGCTGTAAAAGCTGCCGCTATAGCTGACATTAAATGTTTCACCTCTGCTCTGCTAGACAGTTTTCGTAACTACAAGCCCTCTTGTGCACCAAACTCTTTCTTATTTTTCACCAGGGCAGCATTTCTGTCAGAACTAATCACTTTTTTTGTCTAAATTGGTTTCTGAACTAAATCAGCCCATTTATCCCTCTTTTTTCACTTACCCTAAAAATAAGAGAGACTGTATCCTGCATTCACTTGATATGCACAGACAAGGTACAAGGTAGTTAGAAAATCCAAACAATTTTTTTGTAACCTTTGCTGGGACAAGCATAGAAAACCTATTAGCAAACCATTTCTAAGTAGATTTATAGTTGTATTGTCTTTTATTAACAACATCAAGGAAAGCCAGTTCGACTACATAGCAGATCCCATTCCACTGTCATACTGTTTCCAGTAGGACAATTTTTTGATGGGATCCCACCAGGGAAATTGTAGAGACAGCTACTTGGTCCTTTGTCCACATCTTCAGCCAACATTACAATCTTCCTACATTCCCTAAATCCAGGACTAGGATTTGATTTTGCAGTCGTGCAGGGGATTCTAGCCTCTGCTTAAATCACCTTTCCTTCCAGCCTCATGTTTCTCAACTTTAGGAATCCTCCCATTTGGTAATTACTGCAACAGCTAACCACAGTGAACTTGGTACAGTTGTGTTTACTTAGCACAAATGTAGATGTATGAGTGTCTTCACTGTTGCAGTACATTCTCTCCCTCCGTCATGCTGTAAGGTTGCCGTGGGCATCCTTTTTCCTGTCTTATTCCACTGCCTCTCCCTCTCACTCCATGTCTTTAGAGTTCCTTCTGTTGCGCACTGGCGACCTTTGGGTGCCTTGTACTCCTGGGATGGAGCTTCTTATCGGTGGGGGGATTCCTCCTTTGGGTGGGGGAAAGAAAGACCCATAAGTTGGCACTGTCCAGTTATTTCCTATATACCCAGACAGCCTGATATCAGGTGCAAGGCATCCACCATCCTAGGAGGAGGAGGAGGAGGATGGAGTTAAAAAGGGCTACCACAGCAAGTATAACTCTCTTGGTAATTACTGCAAGTATAACTCATTTGGTAATTACTGGAACAGTGAAGACACTTGAACATCTGCATTTGTGGTAAGTATACAAAACTGTACTTTATTTTTTCTTTTAAAAATGGACAAAGCCAATTACCCCCAACCTTCCCACTGACTGGATTTACTCACACAAAACAGGGGTTGTTTGATACACCCCAACCTGAAAATAATTCAGTTGACTGCCTGGATGATGATAACTTTTAGGCTCCTTTTCTCTCAGGATGTGCAGCAAGTACGAACTGAGGCTAAACAAAATTGCTACTCAATCATAAATCATATATGTGTTAGGGGAAAATATTTTCTAATTGATGCAGTGCTAAGAACCAGAACATTTTTAAGCTTTGGATGCCTCTGGTTCTTGTATATTTGTCATACCTCTCAACTGCCCAGATTTTTTCAGAATGGGATGGACAACATCCCAGGCTGCGTTTTACACTAACTTCAGAACGAACTGGCTCCCCACCTAAGCACCATGTTCAGTCATAGCCTCATGTCAGGCTTTGTGCCCACTGAATGGCGCACAAAAACAGTTATCTCACTCCAGAAAGGGGGAGCCACCACTGATCCCGGGAACTATCGCCGTATTAGCCTGATGAGCTTGGTCTGTAAGGCCATGGAACGTATCATCATGGAACTCATAAACAAAGACATTCTAACCTCCAAACTTTGGACCCCACCCAGTTCGGGTTTGTGAAAGGCAGGTCATGCCTCCTGAACCTGATCGACTTCTTTGAGGCAGTAACCAAAGCCATAGACAAGGGTAAAGTGGTTCACACAGCCTATCTTAACCTCGCCAAGGCTTTCGACACCATCCCCCATTCTGGAATTATAGCTAAACTCACTAAACTAGGTATAAATCTGTACATCACAAGATGGGTTGCCAACTGGCTCACTGACAGAACCCACACTGTAAAAGTTGCAGACTCCAAATCTGACTTCAAACCAATGACAAGTGGAGTATCACAGGGTTCAGTCCTGGGACCTCTCCTGTTTGGTATCTACTTCTCTGAAGTACAGGCTAACACAGAAGGCCTCTGGCTAACAAAGTTTGCAAATGACTGCAAACTAGGAGCCATAGTCAAGTCCCCAAATGATGTGGACATCCTACAGAAGGGCCTCACTGAGACAGATGCCTGGTGTCAGAGCCATGGCCTCAAGCTCAATGCCAAAAAGTGCATTGTCATCCTCTTTGGTAAAAACTCTGTACCCATGGGCGTCAGTCTACTTAATGCCAAATGTGTGATAAGAGAACTTGGGACCCAGGTGAATAGTAGTCTCTTCTTTGATAATCACATCGCCACAGTAGTCAGGAAATCCTTCTACGTGGCACACCTCATCACAAAAGGGTTCTCATCCAGGAAAAAGAGGTCATTGTTCCCCTCTACTTGACACTCATTAGACCCATTGCAGAGTAAAACGCCCCTTTTAGAATGTACCTCACAAGACCTCTGCAGCAGCTGGAAAGGCCACAGAAGTACCTCACAAAGAGGATTACTGGCCTCAAACAGATGCCCTACACTGACCATCTCAAACAAATCCAGCTTTACTCTGTAGCATATCAATTACTACGAGGTGATCTCTGCCTAACATATAAAGCTATGTCAAACCCAGAGCTGTTGGACATGCTACACCTAAAGAAATCCCAATCCTTCCGAGCTACACGCTCTAAGGACCTAAACCTTGTCACCACAATAAACAGGACATGCTGGAGGGATAGATTCCTCTCCCAGAGACTTCCCATACTCTGGAACAAGCTACCCATCTATATCAAACAAAGTTCCTCATTAGCACTCTTCAAGAAAAATCTTGATGAGTGGATGGGAAATAGGAAATAGACCCCGGGGATCACTTCTCTGGCTCTGCTCGACAGGGGCACACAGGAAAATAACTTTCTTGGGTGGCATAAGCCAGGGAACCTTGTTGGCTAGGCTTACTTAGGCCCTTGAGCCTATAGCCTAGTACCTACCTATGTCCAGATTTTTGTGTCATATTTTTTGGTATGTTCCTCATAAAATATACGTTTTTCTGGCAAATTGTTGGCAATTGAAGTCACTAAATAATGGCACACAGTTGTGTTTCAAATGCTATTTCCTTCAGAAAATGCATGCTAGCATAAACTGTTATTCTAGCAACTTTATACGTTTTTAAGAGTGATATTTAATATATGTTCCTATTTTTGGTTCTTTGTGCCCCATTATTTTAGGCTTTGTCCAGATTTCATGCTTTGTGTGGTTGAATGATATGATTTGTGAGAGTTATTATCCTACAGCCTATCTTGCTCTTCTGTCAAGATTCATCTTTCGTCCATTTCTGATGGTCTGTCCTTAAACCTCCCTCTTTCCGTCTGTCCTCAAGTGAATCAGTTTTTGAAAGGGGTTTTACATATCCTACTTTGTGCTTGAAAAAATAGCACTTCCATTTGAACCAGCTCATCAGGCTGACTTGAGGTTCTTAACTGGGAAAACTAACTTACTCATTGCTCTGACTTCTGCACAGAGTGTCTGCATTACAAGCTGTTATGTTGAGTCAGCCCTACTTCATTCTCCACAATGATGGGGTTTCTTTGAGAACCAATCCTTCTTTTTTGTGGTTTCATAGTTCACCTTGCGCCAGTTTATTAATTTACCTATATTCTTTCCATACCCTGAAATCAGGGAAGAAACGATATTACATATGCTAGATGTCACAGGATCTTGAGTACTACTTGAACAGAACAAAAGGGATCTTGGGTACTACTCGAACAGAACAAAATCCTTCAGGAAGGACAATCAGCCACTTGTTTCCATTACAGGTAAGGAAAAAGACGCTGGGTGTCAAAGCAGACAAATTCTAGATGGTTGTCTCATGCTATTTCTTTTTACTTTTCTCACCATTACAAGCCACTTCATAACAGGGTCAGTGCTGTGTCACAGGACTTTGGCTTTCTCTGTATTTTTGGACAAGGGTGGATGCTTAAGTATTCTAGAGTTAATAACTTGCTCTACTGTACATACTTTCACAAATCATTACAATTTGGATTCCTTTTACAGGTCCAGAGCAGGCTTTACTAGGACCAGCCTCCAGGGCACCTGGATTCATAAATTCCTTCCTCCTCCTCCGCCCTGTTTAATTCTAAGCTTTAGTAATCTACCCACATGTAGCTTAGGTAACTGCAACAGTGATATATTAGAACATCTACTTATGTGGTAAGTTTATTTACACAACTGTACTTTCGTCCGGGTTCTAGCCTAGTTCAATTATTATTTATTGTTTATATCCTTTCTTTTGTCTTTCCTCAAAAACTAGCAACATCCTGCTGTATGCTGATGTCATCTAGGAATCTGGTGCCTCCCCTGCAACATTTATCAATGCCTTTAACACTACCCTGGCTTATTATGCCAGGGCTGTTTGCAAAAACGTCTCAAAGTGGACCTCAGCAAATTTTGTGCAGTGGTATTTGGCACTAGTAAATAGCTCGGGTCATGTAAGGTCATTTGGAACATTACTGGTCTCATTGGTGACTTCCTGAAAACAATTCAATTCATAAATCTTGGCATCTGGATGGATCCCACATTGATCTCTACACGCGGTGACAACCTGAATAATAAAGTAACATCTCTGCTGTAGCTGCCATATGATTTCCAGGCTTCTAACTAAGCAAGGTAGGATAGCTCTCAATAATAGAATGCCTCTTCCTTACTTGAATGCTCCCTTCTTGTCTTGTCTCAGTCTCTGCTAAAAGTATTCAAAAGTACAAACAGTGCAAAACTGGAGCTGTCATTTCATGGTTGGTGGACGCAAATAAAAAGTGCACAGAAACAGCATGATGGAAGGTTTCCACTTTCCCTCAGAATCGCTTCATTCAGTGACAAATGTATAAAATTCCCACTGGATCAATGCAAGGCATTGTCTTTTACTGTTAAAGAACTCTGCATGATTCTTAGATCCTCACATAGCTCTGTGTTTACTCTTCTCAGTCCCCTTAACACTTGTCCATGCTGACAGGACTTTATCTGTCTGCACTGTATGTGCCCTTTCCCTGTACTTATCCATAGTTCTTATATTTTACTCTCAAAATTGCTTCACTTAAGACTGATAAGTGATATATAAGATGCATGTAAATATGCATTCTCTTAACAGCATTCAAGGTATGTGTGTAGTTGTTTTAATCACATGCATTGTACTGCAGAGTGTATAAGTTTTTAAGTACATAGAATTAACTTAGGTTATAGGTTCATAGGTTCATACTAGGCTATCTGCCCGAGGGCATTTACAAGCCTAGCCCATAGTTTTGTGGCTTACGCCACCCCTTTAGTATGGGGAACTATACCCATTATTTTGCTGTGCCTCTGTTGAGCAGTGACACTGAGGTAATCCCTGGGGTATATCTGCGATCTCCCATCCATTGGTCAAGATTTCTCTTGAACAAGGCCAGCGAGGTGCTCTGCCTCACATATACCGGGATTTTATTCCACAGCATAGGGAGTCTTTGGGTGATGAATCTATCCTCCAGCTGTCGTGTCGAGGTTTAAGTCTCCCGCCCTTGTGGCTCTGACGGATCTAGATTTTTGAGGTGAAGCATATTCATCAAATCTGGGTTTGACATGGCCTTGTATGTTAGGCAAAGGTCACCTCTGTAGCGAGCCGGTGGCGACTGAATAGAGCTGGAGTTCTTTCAGTCGGGCAGCATAGGACAGATGTTTGAGACCCTTTATCCTTTTGGTGAGGAACTTTTGTGTCCTCTCCAGCTGCTGCAAGTGTCGGGTCAGATACATTCCGAATGGGGCATTGTACTCAATCATTGGTCTGATGAGTGATGAGTATAGGGAGACTATGACCTCCCTTGATCTAGATGAGAATCCCTTCATGATAAGGTGGGCAATGTAGAAGGTCTTCCTAACTACTTTAGCTACATGGGTGTCGAATGACAGACTACTATCAACCTGGGTCCCCAGGTCCCTGATAACTTCTTCTATGCTCAGTGGATTGCCACCTATTTGGTAGCTATATAACTTTATAACAATTTGTTCAATAAACGTGCTGCTAAGAGAAATAAAGGTCTTCTAGCTGTACAGTGTTGAACTGTCTACATGTTCAACATTTTAACAGTTTTTCCACTGTCTGATACTTATACTTTTCTATATGTGTCTCATTGCACTGTTTCACATTTTGTAAAGACTGTAAAGGGGTTCAAGTGCTCCATTTCACGTATAAGATAAATACAGTTAAATTTACATAGCTACTGTGGAGTATGAAATTGGTGTTGTATCCTCTGTATTGGTTAGAAATAAGGTAAAATGGCCATCTGTTAAGGGTAAAAATACGATAAAATGTTATTCTTACTCCTTTTAGCAGTGATATTATTAGACAGTAGTATACAAGGGTCTCTATTAAATTGCCAAATGTTTCAAAGTTCGAATGTCATATGGTCGACACCATATGATCGAACTTTGAAAAGTTCAAAGGTGAAAGGCAACAGCTCCGTATACGCAGAATGGGAACATTTCCCTTTTCTGCGTTGAAGTGCGGTCTCGGAGTTGGTATATTTAAGTAGGGGGGTGCAAGGGGGCTTGCCCCCTGCTCAGAGCGTTAAGGTAAGTTTTTTTTTTTTTAACTTTTTTATTATATATTCGAGGTTTCAAGTTTTGCTCATATGTTGTCGAACATATGAGGTTCGAAATTTTGAAGCTTCGAATTTACAATATAGACCCGTATACAACCCTAGACAGCCTGACTGCTGTTGTAAGTAGTTGATACTTTAACTATGGGTATCGAGTTATTTTACTTGAAATACTGCAGGAACAGGTTAAAATGAGTAGTCCAGAGATCATTTGGTTTTATCATCTTTTTTTATTTTAAGGTTGATACAAAACTCATATTTAAAAAACTCATGTTCAGGGCCATTGTAGTATAATTATTTCATTAGCACAGATAGATGTAATAGTGAAAGAATTGCCAAGCATCTTCCAGTTAATGTAAATTGGAACTGGAACCCAGAAGTAAAGGATCAGTGCTGTTCATTAGCAAGACTTGTCCGTTCCATCTCTCTCTCGCAGGTCACAGCCAGCTAATCCTTGTCTTACAGTGTATGCTGAGCACCTGAGGTTGGTTGACAGTGGCAGCTAGCCTCAGTGGTTTCCTTGGTGTCCCAAGATGTTTTGATCTTCAGAGATGTTTTTCTCTCTTGTAGGTATATTTTTGGACTTACTAGCCTGAACCAGATGTATGTGCACACAATGTAGCAAAAAGGAGAGGACCAAGATCCTTTGATCTACAGTTCAGATATGTTTTTATCGTGGAGATATTTTTTGACTTGCTAGCAGGAAACCGGTTATATATGTGCGCATTCGTAGCAATACAACAGTAATCCAGCATTATTTATTTATTGTGTTAGCCGGGTTAGGAGTACGTTGAAATGCATTATTTCTTTAATATTCTTGATCATGCATTGAATTTGATCAGCAAATGTCTGTGTGTCTGATGATGTAATCTTTGTGTTCAAGCAACGGCCAGTTCTATGAATGTGTTACAGTGGCCATGGTAATGCATTTTATCTTTAACTTTCTTCACATTCAGATATCAGAATTGTGCTATCGGTGGCTATTTTTGGTGGAGGAGAGGCTGGGTGTAGAAGCAAAGGACAGTTACATGAATGATGTGAAAGTTACCTATTTAGCTAGGTGGTGGACAGATGATGCACACTGTTGACGTTACTGTTTCTTTCACTTTTCACAAAAATCAAATATTGCATACATACATAGAGGGTGGCTGTATCTTGGAGGTGAGGATGAGAAGGCATGTTGTGTGAGAAAGCATAATGCATGTGAATGGGGTAGTGTTGAGTATAAAAGTAATTTGATTTGTTAGGGGCAGTATATGTGCCAAAGAGCAGAAAATGAATAAATTGCTGTCATTATAAGCCATCAGAGGTGCACATGAAAGTGGTTTGCTTTTTTCTGGGGTTGCACTGTGTGAAAGCAAAGGACATTTGCATGATCACTGTTGGAGGGGGCATTGTACATGCTTAAGAGAAGAAGGATATTGCTTTGTCTGTTACACTTACTGACAACTTCATGGTCAGATGTGACATGACTTTAGTAAAATTTATGTTTTTTAAATCTTTGGTGTAAATATAAAGACTTTTGGTGTTACATTCTGGCATTATACCTGGTTTCCATTGTTGTGCATCCTCTGTTCAAAAAGACAGGGTGGAACTAATATCCAGAACGTAAATGTGTACATTAAATTGTATTTTGAGAGTTGGGAGGTACAGTATTACCACTCAGATTTACTAGCTTATTTTAAGTAAACAACATTCCTTTCTTTCAGCGGGTGTCTGGTCCTGTAGACAATTTATACTTTATTTATGAAGAACATGATATCTAAATACCATTCTGCACTACAGGCCAGTATATTCTTTGCAATACAATGCATTTGGTTTAAAGACAATTTCACCCTTGCATCACTAAACTGGTATACTTTTCTTGCTGTGCAAAATTAGTTTTTCCACATCACACACTGTTGTGGTCTGCATTACACACTGGCCTTTTAACAGGTTGAGACCTATGATAACGGGTGATATAAGTAAAATATTGTCTCCACATAGGTTACTAAAGTCATAAATAAAGTGGTGTGTTGCTTGCTCAGTAACACATACATTTCTAAATAAGTATGCGATAGCTGACTAAAATTGTTGCTTTTTAAGGAAATACACTTTAAAACAGTGTTAAGATATCTGGATAATGCAGAATATGTTTAAACCTGAGTCTGCAAACACTTTTAGGCAAGATATTACTAAGTCTGTCAATGTATTAATATGCTACAGCTTTTACTAGACACTGCAAATCATTTTTGTAAATTCATGGTATTATGAAGCATTGAATACATAAAATATGTAATTGATAGAAAACTCTAAGCAGTTTTTCATGTCAGGAGTTCCTTGTGCAGGTGGAATTACAGAATGTTTCACGTGCTACTGCTGCAGATGTGTGGGAGTGGTGACAGTGGTTTGGCTAGTAAGCTATAAACTAGTGATGGCAACATAGCTCAAAATGTGAAGACTCTGAGCTGCTGATGGACTTTGTCCTGGATTTAATTCTGCTCATCTCTATTTGCATAGCGTGTGACTGAGAAATTTACTTAACTAGATCAATGGTTTCAGTTTGCTCCTGAAAAAAAGGTAGTTGTGCTGATCCCATAGAGCTAATAAACAAATGAGGATATATCTTTTAATTTCTTGGTGCTGTTGAAGAGCATTTTCTGTTTAGTGTTATCTTTAGAAGTTTAAGGGCAGCTGTGGTGGTGCAGTGGTTAGCGTTGCCACCTCACAGCAAGAGGTTTTCCGGTTCAATTCTTGGCAGGGGTGCCTTCTGTGTGGAGTCTGCATGTCTTCCCTGTCGTCACGTGGGTTTCCTCCGGGTGCTCCGGTTTTCTCCCACATCCCAAAGACATGCGGTAGGTGGATTGGACACTCTAAATTGGCCCTAGGCGTGAGTGCGTGCATGTGTGTGCCTTCTGTGGAAGGTTGGGCACCAGGTTGACAACTTGACACTGTAAAACTCCACTGCCAATCATGAGCGGACAGGTGATCCGCTGTGGCAACCCCTAACTGGGAAAAGCCAAAAAAAGAAGAAGAAGTTTGTCTTTAGAAGTTTGAAGAAACTGATTTAGAATACTTCAGAACCATAAGGAGTATGGCAAGCAAGAAGAGAAAAGCTAAGAAGGAATGAACGTGTGGTTTTATGAAAATGCCCTTTGGTAAAAAAAAACAAAAAAACGGCCTGATATTCATGTTGTACTATATAGTACCGGTCTGCACTTTCCATTTTTAGCACCCCCCCCCCCAGTACATCTGACCCATTGGAATTTTTACACTGTGGTATTACCTTCAAATGAAATCTTTATCATTCCAGCAGTTACCTTGTTTGAACCTTGATATGACCACATGATGAATCCACAGATAGGTACAGTTTTGTTCAGCAGGGGCGGGCCTTGAAAATCCAAACCTGGGATAAACAAGCAACAGGAAAACGTCAAAAGGTCTGAAAAAATAGAAGCACCAATAAAATAACTAAAAATACATATGTAACAAGCCCACTTAACTCTCCATTCTTTCTGCAATAGCCATAAATACAGTAAAAGTAAAATGTTCAAAGAACATCATTTATGATAAAGCACAAATATTCAAAGACCAGCATTTATGGTAAAGCGCATCTTTGAATCTAGCCTTTCATATAAAGCAGATAGTAGAAACTAAAACAAAATCTGTTAGCCGAATGGACTAGAAACAAGGCATCCCATAATTTTCAAGCAATAACTTTGTTAGCTTTAAAGGAAAAAAGAGGGGCAAGATGAACTCCCTTTGAGGGTTTGGGATGGTGGCCTAATGGTTAAGGTGTTTGCCTTGCAAACGCAAGATGCAGGGTTTGAGTCTCACAAGGAACAATTGGCTAAACTTAAAATAACTCACAAGGGCAGTTAGCTTAATACTAATCAATGAACCTAATAATGTCCCATAATCCTTGGATTTGTGAGTTAGAAACAAATTATAGTAGAGTTTGCATGTTTCACTCATGCCTGCATTATGTTTTCTGCATATTTCAGTTTCCCTTCACCTTCTAAATGCATAGTATTGATTTTAACTAGCTGCTCAAATAAAAATTGTTTCTGGGTTTGTAATATGTTCATGATTTTTTACAAGGCAGTTGCTCAGATGTCTTATTTGTAGCCTTGGCCCTTAAGTAACACCACCCATTATTTCATGAGTACAGTAAGAAAAAATTGGGATATTATTTTTAACAATGATTTTAAACGATATTTAGGAACTCGACCCTATTACATATTCTAGGGATAACAGCATTAAGAGCATTTTAGAGTCAGGGGTGAGTAAGGTTCGCTGGAGTCCCAGTTTTATGCAGAGTTGTGGTTGTTGTAAAATATGTAGGTATTTACACGTGGGTCCATATGCTGTAGTATTCAGTTACAAAAGAACTATTTCTTGTCCTGGGAAAGCTAACTGTAGTACATAACATTTACTGTATTTAGCCATTTGTTCCTCCTGTGATGCTTTCTGTGTTGGCAAGACCAAAAGAAGATTGAGAGGGGGGTGGTGTGGCTTGGATGGCAAGTGGGGGCAGAAGTTCTTGAGCTCTGCAGTCTTTATTTTTTCCTGACAGGAATATTTGTTTAATTTCACCAACAGAGACCTGAAGTTGCTGGAAGTCGTGGGCCATGGGTTGATGTAGTTTTTAAGCTAAGAGTTTTGTGTTTTCCTATCGGACTTTCGAGTGGAATGGATGTTGAGACAGTGTTCATGGGGGAAGATGGGAGGCTCCAGGTTTTCTCAGTGAGGGACTGCAGTGGGGAGAGAAGTACAGGCAATCCTTGCTGCAGTTCAGGACTTGGGTGAAATAAACAAAGTAAACTTAAAACGTGTACAGCGTGGAAGAAGATACCACCAGACAAATGACCTTGTTGAGTGAGGTCTTTGGGCAGTAAACTGCCCAGGTTGCTGCTTTGGAAGCTTCTGTGGCGGATGTGGACTGAAGGTTGATAAAAAGAGGGCGGAACATGAACTTTCTTCTTCGGGAAGGCACCGGACTGATTGAGGGGATTGGAAGCACTGAGAGTGCAACCAGGAGGGGCAGTGTGGGAATCTGTGGTGTCCCAGAGCAGATGGAAGGGGACAATGTGGTTGGTTTCCTGACTTCTTGGATTCCTAGAGTCCTGGGCCTGCCTGGGGCACTGTCCTTCGGGGTGGAAGAGGCACACCAGTCTTTGTCTGCAGCTTCTGTATCCAGTGAAGACAGCCATCCAAGATCTATTGTTGTGGTATTTGTCTCCACTCTGGACAGGGACCTTGTTTTGGGGAGTCCTGCTCCCTTGCTCCATTGGAAATTGGTGATCAGACTGTTGGGTTTGGTGGCAACTTTTCACCCCTTGGGGTATTCGGGGGAAGAGCATGTGTCCCTCTGGTAGAATCATTGAAAGGGGAAGGAGTCAGTGCACAGCTCATATTCCCAGCAGGGGTGGGATTGTCCCTGTCGGAAGGAAAGGGGACTTTTGAATCTCTCAAGGAGGCATCCACATTTGTCCAGGGGAGAACCCGTTGGGTTGGCCTGAACCCATGGATTCTTTGGTGAGCTTGGAAAGACAAGCTTCAGGGAATGGGTGGACTATTGAAGAAGGGGAGAGACCCAGAGACAATTGAGGGTTCCTATTATGTTGTCGAAGTATTACAACTTTGAACGTAATATAGTTGAAACCATACGTTCGAAGTTGTAAAACTTCGATGTAAAAAAAAAAAGTATCCTAACACTTGTAAGCAGGGGGGGCAAGCCCCACCCCCTTCTTTAAATATACCAACTCCGAGATCGCACTACAGTGTAGTAAAGGGAAACCTTCCTTTCTGCACTGTACTGCATTGTAGTATGGTCTCGAAGTAGGTATATTTACAGAGCGGAGGGTGCAGGGGAGCTTGCCCCCCTGCGTCGTCGTCTTTTTTTTTTTTTTTTTTTTTTTTTAAATGTTGAAGTTTTACAACTTCGAATGTATGGTTTCAACCATATTATGTTCGAAGTTGTAGTACTTCGACAATGTAATAGGAACCCACAAATGATTGTACAGAGCTAAGTTTTTGTTTCCTCCCTTCTGAGTGGCGTGGAGTCATGCACAGAAGGTGGTGTGGCTTTTTTTTTTCTCTTCTGTTGTCTTTCCCACAGCAGTGCTAATTTTGTAAATGATATATATTACTCAAAATTTTGGGTGGATAGAAATCTGGTCCAGCTGCAGACTACTATTTTATACTTTTATCTCTGTATGCATGGCATAGCACTGGGGAAATGGTATAGAGTCACTTGCTTATTTCATATATTTATGTGTATTTCTTTTGTGTCCTGTACTTGTTTCTTTGTGTGTGCGCCTTCTCTTTCTGTTTTAGTCCTGGTGTTGTGGTGATTGATCACTGCAGGAGAGAGAAATGCTTGCTGTGTTGCTGTTGGATAGTGGAGTGGAAGGTGATGATATTTTATTATTATATATACATTTTCTGCTTGACTGGAATTATGCAATGTGCTCCATTTGGCTGATGTATCTTGTAGCTGTGTGTGGTTGGTGATTTGGAGCCTTTGTTTTGGATGTTCATAATTTTACAAGTTGTGCATGGAGGCTTCGCTTTGCTGGAGGATTCCCGCCTACTTGCCTTTTTGATGGCTTTTGTGAAGGGCTCAAGCTTCTAAAGGCTTCAGTTAGCTCACAGACTCGTGGGAAATAAAACCGGTTTCTCTTCACTGAACTCTAACAGCCAATCAGATTCAAGAATTGTAGTCTGAACTGCGTTTTCATTAATTTAGCAATTTTTTTTATCTAAAAAGTCTTATAAGCATATGTTATACTGTAAATAGTGATTTATTTAATCCAACTTACAAATATGTTTCTGAAAGTGACATTTTAAATGTATCTTTTTTCCTGTCTGCTTTAATGACATTACAGTCCTGCATTTACTCATAGCAACAAACAATTATTAGGATTAATAAATTTATCTTAGTCTATTTAGATAAAAAGAAATTTAAGAAATTGTATACAGCTTCATGTTCTTAGTTCATGCAGACATAGTTTATTAAATTGAATTTTTCCTTTTGTATGTTTTTAATGTACATGCAGTTTCCCTTCTACTTGCTATTAACCTGCAGTAGCTAGGAATTCCCACTAGATGTAATGACAGGGTTAGTTTGTGGCTTCTGAGAGATGTAGTAAACCTGGATATAGTTTACTCATGCAGAAGATTATTAAAATATGCAGTTTTTATTTTCAAATTTACTGTTTTTAAATTGTCCATGACAGTTTTAAAAAATGTATTTGTCGTAATGACTCAAGGAAAGCACTTCTCAGTTTTACTTATAATAGCAGTATCCATCAAATGATGATATTTAACATTAAATCTATTAATATCAATGGGTTAAACAACCCTGTGAAAACGAGTATTGTCAACACATATTTAATGCTACATAAAGCAGATTTTGCATTCAATCAGAAATCCCACTTAGTAACAGAAGATGTAAACAAATTAACCTTAAGGATTATAAGATTTTGGTAAGTTCAAACTACAGCGACAAAGAAGAGGTGTCCTAATTTTACACAGAAAATCAATGAGAATTCCAGAAATAGTTGACTCATACTCAAGCAATGATAGTATGCTTGCTTTTGTCATACTAAAACTAGATAAAAAGATGTACACGTTTGCAAACACCTACTGGATACTGTGTATTGGGACTAAAACTGTGAAAAAAACATTTAGACACCATAACATTAAAGTTGAAAGGTGAGTTACTACTGGCAGGTGATTTTAATTGAATCTTGTCCTCCACTGATACCACAAGCTCTAAGCCCTTCAAGATGTCCCCTGTTGCCAAGCACTTGAACAAACTACATAAAAGACAGAAACCTAATTGACAGTGATGGTATAAAAACATTATCCTCCCTGTAGTATTTTCACTACTCATACAGATTGACACACAAACTAACATAGACAAAGTATTTGTAACCAGTTCTTTACTGGCCAAACTGATAATGTAATGCTGACATCATGCCCCGTGTCTGACCACAATGCTATCACCTTCAATATAACACTTAATACTGACCTCTTAAACTTCTGCCAAAGATTACCTGCTTATCTAGTAAAAGTACAAGGATTTAAAGAATGGTTTCTAGATGAAATAAAGCTTTATCTATACATCTCTAATAATGCAGAGGTTTCAGATATTATCCTATGGGACAATTTAAAGGTAGTCTTACATGGTAAAGTCAAAAGTTGGTATATAAATAAAAGGAAAGAGTAGGACAAAAAACTAGTAGACATACAAAAAGAAATTGATGAACTAAAACTAAAACTTGCATAAAATGACAAGTCTGCATTATCTGACATATGTAAACTGAACAAGGAATATCAGGATATCATGCAAAATAAATTATCAATAAATCTGGAAAAAATCACATTACAGTCCTACTCAATTAATTCCAAAAGTATGCATATGATTGCGATTAGATCTAAATATTTAAATGAAAAAAGTCATGTAAAAGAAATAATATACACTAGAAATAATCAGACTGTCAAAGTTGCAGATCTAAAAAATTATAAGAATAGTAATAACAACTCGTCTACAAGTGATAACAAAAGTATAGACAACTTTCTTGCTAATAATATTCAAAAGAAGTATAGACAACTTTCTTGCTAATAATATTCAAAAGAAGCTATCCAAACACAATATTAATAACATAGACAAACCCTTTTCCTTGAAAGAATTAAAGGAACAAATCAAAAATCTTAAGGCAAAAGAGACACCGGGACTGGGTGGTCCAATTCCAAAATTTTACAAACTCTTACCTGATAACATCTTGAAAATCTTACTCAGTATATTCCAAGAAGTTAAAACTACAGCAAACATCCCTCCCTCATGGAAATATTCTGTCATCTCTCCCATCCCAAAACCAAATAGAGCCCAAACTTTGCACATCATACAAGCCAATTTCTTTGCTTAACATTGATTACAAGATATTCATGTCAGTCTTAGCAGACAGATTAAATAAAATTCTTTCAATATTAATTTATGAAGACCAAACCGGGTTTATCAAAAACAGAAAGGTACAAGACATTGTAATTAGATTACTGTCCTTAGACTTTGCAAACAAGAAAAAACATGAGCTTTCTATTTTAAGCCTTGATATAGCTAAAGCTTTTGACTCCCTAAGTTGGCCATATCTGTTTAAAGCTCTGCAAAAATACAACTTCTCCCCAAACTTTATAGGATTAATTAAAAAAAACTATATGTGAAG
This sequence comes from Protopterus annectens, assembly GCF_019279795.1. Lineage (NCBI taxonomy): Eukaryota > Metazoa > Chordata > Ceratodontiformes > Protopteridae > Protopterus > Protopterus annectens. Next base: position 34,456,744 of record NC_056744.1, on the reverse strand, counting down.
TCCATATCCTATGTAAAGATTGGATCTTGTCTATCTAGCCCATTTGAAATATTAATTACTAAATAGGGATGTCCTCTCTCCCGATTACTGTTTGCCCTGGCTATTGAGATTCTTGCAAATTGTGTTAGAAATAATGACCGCGTTAAAGGATATAAAGTGTCAGACAAATTATCCCCCAAGATACAACAGTTTGCTGATGACCTACTAATAACTTCTAATGATACTGAAAATTCAGTAGATCACCTATTACATAATCTAGACTTCTTTGCAAACATATCTGGTCTAAAATTCAATCACAACAAAACTCCGGCACTTCTAGTGAATTAAAAATGTTACTACGAAACTTAGATGAAAGAGAGACATAAACTGGGAGGGCACCCACATTCAATATCTAGGTATCATTATTGAGTCTAATTATAAAAAAATCATTCACATCTAACTACCAACAGCTTATAAACTCAATTACTAGTCTAATTGACAGGTGGAACAGACTCTTCTTCACATTTGAAGACAGACTAACTTTAATCAAAATGATACTGTTACTTAAAATCTTATTCATTGGCCAAGCTCTAATAATTCCATCACCTGTCAAAATTAAACAGAAAATTAATAACTTATTACTCTGCTTCCTTTGGTATCCCCAAAAAACAAGAATTTCCCTTCTCTAGCACACCATAAACTAGGATGAAGGAGGTATATGGTTTTCAAATATTGATTTTTATTTAAGCTCCGCATTTATTAACATAGTGTTGCTTATATATCATATTGGAAATCAGTACATGAAACCTTACTTCTAAATAGTAATAGGACATTGCTTGAACCATATACTGAAATACATACAAACATCTTTATATGGATTTTAAAAATATACATTCAAAGTGAAAGGTCAAAACTTGTTCTCACACCTCTAATAAACCAGATATTGCTGTTTAAAAAGCTTATGTTTTCTAAGGAATTATTTAAGACTGTATTAATAATTATGTTTCCTGTTGCTTACACAAGTGAATGCTTGATATCTTTTGATACTCAAAAAGATGTTAGAATTTAAGAAGGGTGAGCTATTATATTGCAATCAGTTTCTCTTAGCAAATAAAATAAGTTCTGCAGACTATTTTGATCAGCAGATATAATTTGCAAAATTGCAATTGGCTGGACATCCAACTTGTAAGGGTTTTATACATGCTAAGCTTGTACCCTCATTAGAGGCATACATTAAGAGTAACTTAAAAATCTTGGATGTAATCTCAACAATTAATAGCGCACCGTAGAACACATCATACATATCTGTTATTTATAAAATTCTCAGAAATGATTTTAGCAAACTGATGTTTCATTTTGGAATTATTCAAGTGAAAATAATAGACAAGTATTCTCAGAAAAAGATAGACTTTCTTTACAGTTGGTGAAGAAATCCACATCTTCCGTGTTCTGGCATGTATGCACATGGAAATTTTTACATAGATGTTTTTTCACCCCACATAAAATAGCAGTGAAGAGTTGCCGAATAGCTGGGTAACTACAGCAGAGCTAGTAAGAGAAATGGCTAGAAAGGTTCTTGGTATGACATCTGGACAGAGGAAGGGATGACATGGTGGTGGAATGAGGAAGCACAGGGGAGTATACGGAGAAAGGTTGGTGAAGAAGAAGTGGGATTGTCAGAGAGATGAAGAAAGTAGACTAGTATAAGGAGATGAGGTGCATGGCAAAGAGAGAAGTGGTGAAGGCTAAGGATAAGGCGAATGAAGAGTTGTATGAAAGTTTGGACACTAAGGAGGGAGAAAAGGACCTGTACCAATTTGCTAGACAGAGGGACCGAGCTAGTAAAGATGTGCAGCAGGTAAGGGTGATTTAAGGATAATGAGGAAAATGTACTCACAAGCGAGGAAAGTGTGTTGAGTAGATGGAAAGAGTACTTTGAGGGGCTGATGAATGAAGAGAATGAAAGGGAGAGAAGGTTGGATGATGTGCGGATAGTGAATCATGAAGTGCAGTGGATTAGCAAGGAGGAAGTAAGGATAGCTATGAAGAGGATGAAGACTGGAAAGGCTGTTGGTCCAGATGACATACCTGTGGAAGCATGGAGGTGTTTAGGTGAAATGCCAGTGGCGTTTTTAACTAGATTGTTTAATGAAATCTTGGAAAGTGAGAGGATGCCTGAAGAGTGGAGAAAGTGTTTTGGTACCGATTTTTAAGAGTAAGGGTGCTGTGCAGAGCTGTAGTAACTACAGAAGGATTACATTGATCAGTCACAGCATTAAGTTATGGGAAAGAGTAGTGGAAGCTAGGTTACGAAGGGAGGTGATGATTAGTGATCAGTAGTATGGTTTCATGCCAGAAAAGAGCACTACAGATGCGATGTCTGCTCTGAGAGTATTTGAGAAGTACAGAGAAGATCAGAAGGAGTTGCATTGTGTCTTTGTGGACTTAGAACAAGCATATGACAGGGTGCCTAGGGTGCCTAGAGAGGAGTTGTGGTATTGTATGAGGAAGTCGGGAGTGTCAGAGAAGTATGCACGAGTGGTACAGAATATGTACGAGGATAGTGTGACAGCGGTCAGGTCTGCAGTGGGAGTGACTGATGCATTTAAGGTGGAGGTGGGATTACATGAAGGATCAGCTGTGAGCCGTTTCTTATTTGCAATGGTGATGGACAGGTTGACAGACGAGATCAGACAGGAGTCCCTGTGGACTATGATGTTTGCAGATGACATTGTGATCTGTAGTGAGAGTAGGGAAGAGGTGGAGGAGACCCTGGAGAGATATGCTCTAGAGAGAAGAGGAATGAAGGTCAGCAGGACTAAGACGGAATATATGTGTGTGAATGAGAGGGAGGATGCAAGGAGTAGAGGTGGCAAAGTTGGATGAATTTAAATAGTGGGATCAACAGTTCAGAGTAATGGCGCGTGTGAAAGAGAGGTGAAGAAGAGAGTACAGGCAGGATGGAGTGGGTGGAGAAGAGTGTCAGGAGTGATTTGTGACAGATGAGTACCAGTAAGAGTGAAAGGGAAGGTCTATAAGAGAGTAGTGAGACCAGCTATGTTATATGGGTTGGAGACAGTGGCATTGACAAAAAAGCAGGAGTCAAGAGCTGGACATGGCAGAGTTAAAGATGTTAAGATTTGCACTGGGTGTGACGAGGGTGGACAGGATTAGGAATAAGTATATTAGCGGGTCAGCCCAGGTTGGAAGGTTTGAAGACAAAGCCAGAGAGGCGAGATTGCGTTGGTTTGGACATGTGCTGAGGAGGGATGCAGAGTATATTAGGAAAAAGATGCTAAGGATGAAGCTGCCAAGTAACAGGAAAAGAGGAAGGCCTAAGATAAGGTTTATGGATGTGGTGAGAGTGGACATGCAGGTGGTTGGTATGACAGAGCAAGATGCAGAGCACAGGAAGAAATGGAAACCGGTGATCCACTGTGGCAACCCCTAACAGGGGCAGCTGAAAGAAGAAGACTAGCAATAATGTACAAGAAAGATGAAATGAAATGCTAGAGATGTGGACACCCTGATGCTGACTGGATACATATGGTTGTTAATTGCAAAATAATTCCCCCACTTTGCTTAGACTTTAAATAACCTTTGTAAAGCTCTATGGAATGGCAACTGTATAATTTCTGGCTTCCTTATTCTTTTCAATGTTCCTGTTCCTGAAGTCATTCCTAAACACCAAACATTTTTACTATGGTCTATCCTCTCTCTAGCAAGGAAAATTGTTTCTAAAAATTGGAAATCCCAATCTACTCTTGTCTTTAAAGTTGAGTTTATTCATCTTGTAAAATACATTTGTAAGAATGAGATTGCTACTATAAAAGCAAGGACTAACAACACAACTCATCATTTAATTGCTTAAACAAAATTGTCTAATCTGTTAGAGAAATATTAAGTGTTCTCCTGTGTATATTGCTTTTTTAGCTGTTATGGACATTGTATATAATTCGTTTTTTCTTGTTACAATACTGTTAAGTTTATTGTGTTATAAAATGAATAAAAACATTTTTGAAAAAAAAAAAAGAAGATTGAGAGAGAGGATTACCGGACATGTTTATGATATTAGAAAGAAGAAAATGACAAATGCTTTGTTTCGTCACTCTTTGAAATGTTCTAATTTCAAGAAAATCTTGTTTTTTGCTATAGATAGGGTTCAAGTGACACCATTATGTGGAGACAACTGTTTTAGACAGTAAAGAATTACATTGGCAAGTGAGACTTAATGCCTCACAAACTCCTGGTATTAATGGCACCATTTCCTGTCAAGCATTTTAAAGTTAATATCGGCCATTATTTAATTTAAATGTATATATTTTAAGTAGAATTATTGTACAATTATTGTTATTATTTATCAACCAACTTTAATTTAAATGTATATATTTTAAATAAAATTATTGTAAAATTATCCGTTATCAACCAACTAGCTGATTTTATATCATGCACATCCATTTATCTGTTTTAAATTTTTAGTTCTATTTATACATATGTACATGGAGTTATTTATATATATATATATATATATATATATATATATATATATATATATATATATGTGTGTATATATATATATATATATATATATATATATGTATATGTGTAGTTACATATTTTCTATTCTATTTTTTTAGATATTTTAGATGTTTTGTTGAACATTTGTAATAAGGTTTCCAAAGTTTTTCATACATTATAGCATATTTATGGTGTTAAGTGTTATTCGTTTGGTGTGTTTGTCTTCGAGGCTTTCTAGCTTTTTTCATCCATCCTCTTAAACACATCATGTCATGCTTTGTGGTTGTTAACTGACCATTTGTATAAATTTTGGTTTAATTTTGTAAGCCTGGTTACTCTGATGAAGTCTGTCATAGACGAAAGCGCTCAGGTTTGCATTCATGTTGTTGTTTTATTCAAATAATAAACTAACTTGGATTCAGTTTGTGGTGTTTTTTTCATTTGTTTTTTCATTATGCATATTTATTTGTAGTTATGCTGGTTCTCTGGTTATTATATGGATAATTGAAATCACTAAGAATAGTAGTATTTACCTCAATCTTGAAGGACTGAAGCTTGTTTACATGAACGTCCTAGAAGGGATTCTGTAGATGGTTTGGTAAAGATCTTATTGGTAGTTACTAGTGTATTCTTGGGTCCCTTGTCATACAAGTTTTTAGAAGTGATGGAGTTGGGTAGCGATATGGACACACCAACAACAGTGACAGCCCCCCATAGGAGGGCTGAAAAGGTTGTAGGCATTGAAACCTAGCGGGGAGCATGTTTTGTCAGTACATTGGACACAAGTTTGTTAAAATGCAAATGTCAAAATTTTTTTAACAATCAGGACGACAGTTTCTTGTTAAAACTTTTTGTTATTCAGCAGTGTTACTTTTATACTCTCTTAATATGGTTTGGCTAGTATGGTAGATGGATCAAGACTTATACTGCTTAAAAAGGCACAGTAGTGTAAGAGAAAGCCTTAGCCAGTGTATGCAAGCCATGAGGCGAAAGGTACAAGCTATCACTGACAAATCCAGTATGACTGTTGACCATCGCCTTATAGTGCTTAAAAAGGCACAGTAGTGTAAGAGAAAGCCTTAGCCAGTGTATGTAAGCCATGAGGCGAAAGGTACAAGCTATCACTGACAAGCCCAGTATGACTGTTGACCATCGCCTTCTAGACAGACACACAGTGGACTCCCTTGAAATAACAGAAATGACTAAGCTAGATGTTGAAGTCAGTCATCTTTATTTTATACTGTGGTATCATTCATAGAGAGGGTAGGATGTTGCTTGCTCAAGAATAGCTTTATACCAGCCTTGAACACATACACGGAGGAGTCTGCCAAGTTTCTTCATATAACTTAAGGATGTATGTCTCAAGTTGTTCACAACCACATGAACAATGACCGCATTATTGGTGCACCTGGGGTAAAGGAGCTTGAGTGGCTTAGTTACCTTTTATATCCCGCCACTTGAGAAGCAGCTTACCATTAATCTTTCTTTGTTCTGCTAGTTAGTGGCATAACAGTGAAGCACACAGAGGGAATACCTATGACCAGGACTTGTCTTGTGTAGTGACTGGCCCATGTAGCCTTAAGTGCTTAGATGTGTTGTCTTGGTGACCCATCTGAACAATGTTTGTGCGGAGTAGTGGTATTATGTAGTTTACAGAGTGTCCTTTTGCTTTTGAGGATATTTCAAGTCTTGCTTGCACCTCAGGGACCTTTGAGGCTTTGGAAGGGACATCTTAAGTACCTATGCATAAGAAGGCATAGTTCTGAATGGTGTGTATTTGTGTATAAGTTAAGTTTAGGTACTGAACCTCGAGTGCTAGCATTTTATTTTGTTGAGAGACTAGCCTTCAGACTCAGTAATCTTGTACATTTATTTGTGTGTGTGTGTGTGTGTGTGTGTGTGTGTGTGTGTGTGTGTGTGTGTGTGGTATAAGGAAGTGGTTGTTGGTGAACATGAGGCAGTAATTGCATTGTAGTGCTGGTAAGTGGGCAAGATGGGGTGTAAGGGTAGTTTACGAACCTACCATACTACAATACGGTATCTGCCATTTTTAATTTGTCCAAGTCTTTTGGGTTTCTAATACCATGACTGGAATGGGACCCCATTCTAAGTCAAAGTACAATTAAAGTTCATGAAATTAGTATTGTTTCACTCTTTGATGTTGGCCAAAAGTGCTCTTCGCAGCACCCGCAATGTGCCCAGTAATGACTCCTCCTGCAATTCATATGGTGTTACATGAATTGGTAACGTATCTAAATACAATTGTAAATTCTTTTTTATAAGACCAGTTGCTCTTACTACTGTTGGAACTGTCTGGGTATCTTTCTTCCACATGGCTCTCGTTTCTGCCTGCAGATCGAGGTATATTGTGACGTTGTGTCACTCTGTACGCAAGACACTAGTCACTAGGTGTGGCAATTTCAGTGATCAGTGCTACTTTTGTCTTCTTTTCTTGGACCACTATATCTGGTTTTCTAGCTTCTGTCTTTTGGACTGTTGGCATTGGGTGGTCCCATGTGATGTAAGCTTCATCATTTTCTATGATTCTCTGTGGCTCATGTTTCCAGTGTTTTTCAGCCACTTCGATGCCATAATGTTTGCACAATCTCTAGTGTAACAATCTCGCCACAGTATTATGCCTTTCAGTATACAGTCCCTCTGCCATTAGAGAGTTGCAACCAGCAATAAGGTGTGTGACCGTTTCCAATTTGGTTCCACAAAACCTACATATGTCTGTTTCTCCCACATGTTCAATGGACTTGGTAAACCAGCGTGTACCTAGCCCACTGTCTTGGGCTGCCAATATTAACCTTTCATTTCTTGATGGAAATTCACCTCTCCTTAACTATTCCTGCATTCGTTCTTGATCAACATGAGGCTCTTCCAGAAGTTTTCTATAATTGCAACTATATAATTGCAACTATATTTATGTTTTTTTCCACATTTCTTGCCTTCTCATCTAGTCCTTCACCTTATATTCTTTCTTTTGTTTTTAGCACATTTAGTTGCTGCCTGGTTTTTATCCACTTCTGGTTTGATTTCCATTCCTGCTTGACATCGATATGCTTCTGCTAAATTAAGCAGAGATGTCATCTTAGATTTATTCTTCTCATTTTTCAAAACTTTCACCACATTTGGATCTTGTGAGGTCAGTAGATACATGTGGAGTCCCACAATTGCAGATGTATACATGTAATCAATTTCAAGGAGGCCCATCCCTCCTAACGGGGAATGTCTAATGTTGGTATAAACTGATTTTTATAAATCATTTGGTGAGCACGAAGTATCCTTCTTGTTTTAATATCCAGTCTATCCAACACTTTTTGGGGCCAGTCAATCGCTCCAAAACTGTAAGTTAGGACAGGAAGAGCAAATTGATTTATAGCTTGGATCTTGTTCCTAGGTGTCAATGCTGTTTTCTGGATTAATTTAAGTCTTGTAAAGTATTCCTTACTACGCTTTATTCGCACTTGTTCATGTTTTATTGCTGATCCTTCCTCAATTCCCAAGTGTTTATACATCCCCTCTTGCTCAAGTTCTTTTATATCACATTCTTGTCCCAAACTGATGTTTCCGTGGTGCTGCAATTTTCCTTTTTTTAAAGGCTGCTTTTGCACATTTATCAAGACCAAATGACATTAAAATATCTGAAAAAGTTTTGACAACCTGGAACTGTGGTTTCAGTTCCTCATCTGATGAGCTATACAATTTTAAATCATCGACAAAGAGAAGATGAGAAGTCATTAGACTTTGTTGTTTTCTAGACGCCAAATTATAGCCATATCCTAACCTGTTAAGTAAACAGCTTAATGGATTAATGGCAAGGCAAACTAGCAACGGTGACAGGGAGTCACCCTGGAATATCCCCCTTTGGATTTTTATCCCTGGGATAATAATCTGTCCTTTATCATGGCTTAATTGCAAAGTGGTCTGCCACTGTTTCATGGTTACTGTAATGTAATCAATCAGTGTAGGGTGTACCTTATACATTTTTAAGCACTCTTTTATCCATGAATGTGGGATACTATCAAATGCTTTTTTATAGTCAATCAATGCCATACTTAGGTTCTTCCCTTTCTTACAGTTCTCCACTATAACTTTATTTAACAACAAATGATCCTTTGTTCCATATGACTTTCTTTTATTCCCCTTTTGTTCTACTGCCATAATTGAGTTTTCGTCTAAATGACTATAAACTCTGTTGGCGTCAATCCCCATGTATAGTTTATACGTCATCGGAAGCCAAGTTATTGGTCTATAATTTTTAGGGTAGCTTGCAGGTTCACTCTTGAGTAAGAGCGTTGTTTTTCCTGTTAACCAGTGCAGTGTCTGTTCGGGGTGTGCATATAAATAGTTCTTGCTCATGGCTAGATCCTCGTGTAAAGAAGTTAATACTTTAAGCCAAAAGTTAGGTACTGCATCTGGGCCTGGGGTTTTTCAATTAGAGGCTTTTCTCAACTGTTTCAATCTCTCTGGCTGTTATTTCATCCAATTTCATATCGTGATGCCGCGGTGGTACGGCAGTAGCGTTGTTACCTCACAGCAAGAGGTTCTGCCGTTCGATTCTCTGCTGGGCTTGGGAGTGCCTTCTGTGTGGAGTCTGCATGTCCTCCCCGTGGTTGGGTAGCGTTCGAAAGACATGCGTGCGTAAATGGGCGTGCCTTCATTGAAGGTTGAGCGTTGAGCTGGCACCTCGGCATTTCGTAAAAATCTACTGCCAATCATTAACTGACCGGAGTTCCGCTGTGGCGACCCCTTACTGGGAAAAGCCGAAAGACAAACAACAACAAGAACAACCTTTAAACTTCTTATTCTTTCTTTTACTTCTTCTTCTATCCATTTATTATCTTTGTTATTTTCCATAGGATCTTCATAGATACTTCTCCAAAATGTATCTACTTCCTCTTTTTTTCGGTGGTCTATCATTTCCTTTTACCGTATTTCCCAGTTCTCTATAAAACTTTTTTCGGTCATCAGTAAATTGATTATTTTGTGCTTTTCCCTTATATTTATCTTCGTATCTTTTGAGTCTTTCCACCCGTTTTGAAATTTTTAGTTTATCTCCAATAGTGCATAATAGATCCTGGTCTTTTCTAATACTGCTCACTGCTTTTATCGCATCTATCTTTCTTAATATTTTTGTTGATCTGTTCCCTCTTCTATAATCTTCTAACAATGACACTTCTTGTCTTAGCTGCTTTATAGTTTTCTGTATTCGATATTTCCATGATGGTATTCGCTTTCACCCCCCCCCCCTCCCTTGTTACCCTATGTTCCTGTGGTAGAATTTTGTCAGTTATTAATTTAGCAGCACAGTAATATATTCTGTTTACTTCTGTTATATCACATGGATCTCTATGGACAGTCCTAATTGCTGTGTTCATTTGTTTTATCAAGCTTCTGACTTTTGGGGTTTTATTAACCTTCTGCAGTCTATTTCTCTCATTGATCTTGATATATCTGTCTTTGTCTGTTAAATCAAGCAACTCTTCTCTTAACTCCTTTTCTACCATACTGCGGGCACATCCCTTGTTTTCCATTTCCTGTGTGCATTCTATAGAAAGTTCTATAACATCTTCTTGTGGCACATTCTCTTTAATTTCATCCTGTGCTGTCCGTTGCTCTATCATATGGGAATTCACTGGCCTATCACTCTTCAACATTGACTGCATCAGAGTTTCCACAGTTTCCTGTTCCTTTCCTTCCTGTCTAGCTTCAAGTGAACTTTTGTACTAGTTTCCTGTGAAAGGCTCCAATACCATATGGTATAATGTAGGTAAGCTGATGTATGCTAAGGAAGCCAAGTCATTTAACTGTCTTTGGCTGGCTGTTTGTAGCAGGGGGATTGCCATAAGTAGGAATTTAAGGAGATGCATCTGTTTTATCCTGGTTGCAACTTGTACTAGTAGGGCATTGGTTTGTGCTGCCAAGTGTTGATTCAGTTGTGGAGTTCCTATTTTGTGAGATAGGAATGCACTGTGTAAGAAGTGCAACTTCAAGATGAGACTCATGGTTAGAAGTTTGGAGGCGGGGAATAATATGGTGACGCTAAGACTTTTGCCAGAGTTCAGTTTCAGTTACTTGCATCTGTGGTGCACAAGTCTCAGCAGTTTCAACAGCAAGAAAATAAGTCCGCCAAATAGCCAAGCAGTATGACAGTAATTAGCTCAGAATACCAACCAAGTTACTTTCTATCTCTCCCAAAGTAAACTCTTGTATCACAGAAGTAGAAACTTTTCCCAGAACAAAATACAGGTAATACAGTCAGTAGCAGTAGGTTTTGCTATTTCAAATAAAGTAAAAAGAAATTTCTGCTTCTCTGCTTTTTTTAAGATCGGCAGTAGGTCAAGTCCTGTAAGCAAAGCACATAGCAGGAAACGTATTGCACAGATCAGTGCAGCTCAGCCAAATGAGGTATAATGGCATGCAGGTCTCAACAAGTTAAGCAGCAAGAAAAGTCCAAACAGCTAATTAGTGCCACACCTCACTTTGTTAGCAGTGTCAGTGATTTGTCCAGTGCACCAGCCAAGGTACTTTCTCTCAAAAAGCAAACTTAACTCTTGTGTTACAAAAACAGAAACTTTTTCCCAAACAAATTATACTTGGTGGAGTCAAGCAGCAGTAGCTTTTGGTATTTAAAATAAAATGAAATCTCCACTTCCTTGATTTTTTCAGAATTGGTGATAGGTCAGTTTCAGTAAGCAGAACACACACACGTCACCTGTCAAGGAGCTCAGTGCAGCCCAGGTAAATGAAACACAATGGCACGCAAGTCTCAGACATTAAAACGGCAAGAAGAAAAACCCAAAGAGCTAGTCACTGTCATGCCTTACTTATTACCAGGGACAATGATGTGCAGAGAGCAGGAGAGCTCATGTACTCATAGTCTACATTTAACATTCTGTTCAAATGTGGTACAGTTTGTAGAGCTTTTCTTTCCATGTCTGTCCTGTAAAGAAGCATTTGCCAAAGCAGTGCCTCATAAAACAATAAGCACTATTACAATACTCCTGAGAAGAATTAGCTTTGTACAGTTAATCATTTTTGTTTGCTTGATTAGTTGTGTACATATGCATGGGTTTGACGACACTAGTTTACACTTTGTGTTTTGTTGGTGGGGGTTGTTCATTTCTGTTCTGGTTGACATTGTGGCTCCCTCTTTCTTGTCTCAAAATATTCCAGACACGCAGTCTGAAACCAGACTTTGTGCCCTGAAGTCATTTTGGAGCACAGGCCAGTGGTGGTTATTCATACAGATGAAAAGGAAACATATAAAAAATATTCTGTTTTTTTTTTTTTTTTAATCCAAGAATTAAAAGCTGGACTTTGTAAAAAGACAGCAGCCTTACAAAGTATTTTTTCTGCAAAAATAAGTTTGTATACTTTGAATTTCACATACTCCTTCTCATTTTTTTCTTTGCTAAGGGTGACTTCATGAAAGCTGGATCCTAGACTTGCACCTTGAATGTAAAACTGATGCTACTTCAGGAGTTGCTGCTGGCCTCCTCCTCCCGTGCCTGTAACAGTTTCTGTTACAGTGAATATACCTGTTGAGTAAGTTTGTGTTTTATTTGCAGTCTAAATAAGACTGTCAGGGCTAATGTTTTACTTGACTGGCTACTTTCCTGGATTGAAAGAGTGTTAATTTTCATGTATGATCCAGAGAAAACAATACAAAAGCATTGTTTTGTTTAGAGTAGAATAGTAATCTTAACAAAATATTATATATATTAAAAAAAAAATAAATGAACTGGAAGAGGGGCCTTTAGAAAGGGGAAGGAACAAATTACATAGACATAAAAGGAATTTGCTGGAAGAATACATGTAAAATAATAGTCAGGAGGAGGAAGAGTGAAGTTGAAGGGAAGGCAGGAATTCCGCTATGTAATGCTGGACTGAATGACAGCTGTTCTAAAGAAAGAACACATATGCATTACTTAATGTATGCAAATGTAAAAATGTTAATATGGTTTGCTTTCTTTTCTATTAACGTGTGTGCCGGTGTAGTAAATGATAATTTAATCAAGGTGCTAAAACAATAGAGATGTAACTATTGAATAAAAATTGCTACGTTACTGAGTTAAAAAATGTATGTGACAGCAATTTGAGCTGTCTGTGCTTGTGTCACTAAGAATCACACTCATTTGTTTGACCATTTATGTTTCAGTCAAACCCACCTTTGAAAACCAGTCAGCCATGTATAATATATGTATATGTAATTATAATATGTGAATATACACTTTTTTTTTTTTTTTTTTTTTTTTATGGCAAAGTTGCTTAGGTAGTAGCATGCCTCAGGTTTGTGGTATTGTATTGGAACAAGGTTTGTCGTGATTTTGTACTATAACCTTGAGAAGTTGTCTGCAGAACCCATTTGTCTGAGGTAATAGAATAGTGTACGAAATACAAAAACACTGGATGCACTCGAAAAAGTACCAAAAATCCCACGAACAGAGTGCAAGAAGCCAAGAAAAACTGCAGAACTTCTGTAACTCCTTTTAAGACGTGTTTAATGAATGAAACGAACTACACAGACCATAACATTAACGCAGTTCAAACAACACAGTTCATAAGTGTTTTCATCCAAACCAAATGGACTTCATCAGACATTATTTAAACATTAAATAGATCTATATATAGTGATTTAATTAACCCAGTGACCAATGAATCTTGCTTTAAACATTTGAATTAAACAAATCAGAAAAACGGCCTCATTAATATTAAAATAAAATAAAATAAAATAAAATAGCAATGAAATCCTTGCCTTCAGAATAAAAACCTATCCAAAACATGTACACAGAAATATTCAATTGTTGAAATTATGCTTAGTAAAAATGCTAAATGTGTAACTAAAATTTTATTTAAATAAAGTGCTTGTGCTAACTAATATATTCCTATGTATATCTATTGATTTTCCTCCCTCTGCTGTCAAAACCCTGTATTGCATGTGTGTAACACTTGCCTGAAATTCATTACAAAAATGCATATTAAATACAGAATAATGAAATCCATAGAATACTGTTATGTAAATAAAGTGCTTGTGCAAATAATAAGTAATAAGTAATAGAATAGTGTGATAAATGGTCTCCAAGGGGTTTTGAGGAAGAAGTGGGGATTAGACCACAGCAGCTGCCACCAGGACATTCTCTACTGCCGCTTTGTCTTTTCTTTCCAGATGCCGGAGTTTATGAGACTTATCCTTTCCTTAGGGCCATTGACTGAGGTTGTGTCCTGTAGATGGACTTCTTACTGGTGAATTAGTCAGGGGTGTGAAATATCTGCTTTATGGCAACTTGATCATTGCTGTTTTGTCTAAGTACCCCTAAATGTCAGCAGCTGGTTTGCCAAATATAGTTTAAAACTAGACTACAAGAACATATTAGGTTTACTACACAAAGATGTTCTTCATGTTTCACTGTTGAAGTCATCACTAGTGGGTTATCCCTGCTGGGTAGCCCTCAGCTGGCCTGAATACCAGAGTAAAGATTTTCCCTCCTGTGTCAGCTGCAGTCGCCAGGACTGACATCATGTCATCAGTGGTATAAAGCAGGGCAGCCAATGCCATTACATCAGTCTTTCTTGCCATGGAGCCTGAAACAGAAGCAGTTTGCGTGTGCCTCGGTCGGCCATTGCCAGAGTGAAGTTGAAAACGACTAAAGCTAAGTGCCCCGTTGGGGATTTTTTTCTTGCACTAACCGATGTCCAAAAAAGTAAATAATTGTCTCAGCTGTGGAAAATAAATACCACACCGAGACTTTCATAACCTGTGTGCAACTTGTTTAAGCCCAGACCACAACATCCCCACGTGTCGGTTCTGCACCCTTTTTAACTCTAGGACCATTCGCCGTAGAACAGAAATTGTAGCCAGATATTTCAGAGACAAGTCTGCGCATTACAAAATGGTGTCCGTCAGTCAGCATGCTGTGGATATTCCCAAAAAGAGAAAAGATAAAGAAAGGGACAGACCACATAAAATTAGGCCTTCAAATGACTCCTCCCTGAAGCCAGTCGTCAGCTCTCTGGAATTCAGTCAGGCTCCTACACAGCCCCTGATACCAAACACAATTCCTTCACAGGCCTCTACCGAGACCCTTACAGAGTCTGGTACTTCGCCAGAATGGTCTGCACCTGCTGTTATTTGAGTTGTCTGCCCCGCGGTTGGGTCCAGAACTGCTATGCAGGCACCGGCTTCCGAGGAGGTTTTTCAGACAATTGACACCAGACAAAAAATGACCACGCTGCCGGCTACAGCAATTCACAGGCCTATGGAAGCACTGAGGCCTAAGAGCAGGACCACTCCTAGAAAAACTGTTCCCAGCTGCCATCTTCCTCAAGCACAACCTGCTCAGTCACAACAGCGTCTTAAGATGGCGGAGGACCTTATCTCTCTTATCAAAGGTAACCAGACCACTTCATCGAAAAGAAAAATGGATCTTTCCCCAGAGAGTCTATCAGAACATGACACTGAAGAATCTGATTATTTGGATTCTGATGATGAACAACAGCCCCTTACCTCCTTTGAGGATTCTGATGCAGAGGAATCCATCCCTTCTGCATCCCCCTCTGAGGATCTATCCTTTGGTGAGACCTTGCACACCCATAGGGAATATTTCCACTGGGAAGCTCAGGATTACCACTAGTCTAAGGAGAGACTAAAAAGATTTTGGATCTCCCCAGCACACAAACCCTTAGCTATCCCTCCCATTTTCGAGGTGGTGGAGGATGTTTTATGGAATCCAGCCTCACTCCTGATGCCCTCCTCCCTACACCTAGAAAGCCAGATGGGAATTACAGGGTGCCAGAAAGCCAGATAGGTATTTCAGGGTGCCAGACACCCACAAGTAGTTGTCCAAAAATCCTGCAGCAGACCCATAGGTCATCACTCAGGGACCCAAAGGGCTAGGGCCAGTTCATCAAAAAATCCTATTCCTTCAGACAAGGACAGCAGAGCTCTAGACAGATGGGGTAAAAAAGTGTACATCTCTGCTACCATGGCTATCAGAGCTCTTAACTAACAGTTCCATATGTTGAAATATCAGCAACATACCTTGGAACTATTAAAACAGAAGATTTTATCCTTGCCAGACAACTCTATTTCTAGGGAGCTGGGGGGGGGGGGGTCTCTTGCACTCTAGCTCTCAAGTGACAAAGCATTCCCTGTACTGCAGATACAATGCCTTAGAAGCCTCTATCAGAGCTGCTGTGGCAGGGTCAGTCATTAGGAGGAATGCATGGTTGAAAGAACAACCTCTGCTTGCTCATGTTAAATCCAATCTCCTAGACATCCTCCTAGATAAGGACCACCTGTTTGGATCTAAGGCTGAGGAGGTGATCAAGAAAATGGAGGACAAGGCCAAATTAATGCAGAAAGTTAGAATTCCTCCAGGTCCAACCTCTCAGATTCAGCAGGAACTATCCCTCCAAACACTGGTCCTTTCCTTCCCAATCCAGACCTGAACAAAGGAAAGCCTGCAGGGACAGATCATCCAGGCAGCAACCACAGAGACAACAGAGACCCAAGCAATGGACTTCTACTACACGCAGGGCAGGGAGTTCTAAGTCCACTCCCTACCCTAAGGACTTGCAATGACTCCTCCTTCCCCCTCTGCCCCACATCCACCCGTCAAAGGTTAGGAAGGCTATCCCTTTACAAAGACAATTGGCCATCCATCACAAAGGATCAATGGGTCCTAAAAATCATTTTTCAGGGATACAGATTCTCTTTCAAAGAAAATCCAACCTTAACAAGGTACCCAGACATACTATCCAATCAACGGGCAGAGGCACTCAAACAAATTCTGAAACCCTGTGCACAAAAAGCGGTGGAGCCTGTACCCCAGGAACAAACCGGAAAAGGGTTTTATTCCAGATTGTTCCTGGTGCCCAGGTAAGAGGGCACTTGGTGCCCTGTCCTGGATTTATCCACGCTAAACCTTTCCCTGCAAGTGCCAAAATTCAAAATGCCAACACTCCAAAAGTTCTTGCCCATGCTGAACCCAAATGCCTGGCTTGTTACCCTGGACCTAAAGGATGCCTACCTTCACATTCCAATAAGGGAGTCCTGCAGAAAGTTCCTTCGCTTCAGAGCAGGCTCACAACACTTTCAGTTCTCTGCTTTGCCCTTTGGCTTATCTACTGCTCCCAGGGTTTTCACCAAGTGCCTGGCTCCATTCATTGCCTTCTACAGGCAGCAAAACATCCAAATTTACCCATATATGGACAACTGCCTCATCCAGGCAGACAGCAAGGAAAAGCTCCTGCAAGACCTCGACTTTGTCAAAGCCCTGTTTAACTCTCTAGGCTTTACCATCAACAAGGAAAAATCAAATTTCCAGCCCGCCAGACAAATCACCTTTTTGGGAGCTCTCCTGGACACGGCCACCCAAAGAGCCTTCCTCTGTCCAGAAAAACAGAGCTTCCTGCCCCAATACTTCTCCCAATTGGCTTACAGAAAGCACCTCACAGCAAGAAAGTTTCTTCAAACACTGCGGTACATGACATCCTGTACAGACTGCACATGAGAACTGCGATGGTACCTAAAAAAATCTTTGGTGCCAGCACTAGCAGTCTCTGGAGATACATCTACCCCTTATCCCCTGCTTAAGAGCAGAGCTCCTATGGTGGCCAGAAGCCTGCTCACTGAAAAAGGGCCTACCCTTTCTATTTCTTTCCCTTGGCAAGGCTATCACCATGGATGCCTCAGACAAAGCCTGGGGGGGGGGGGGGGCACACTTAGGCAACATGTGCACCCAGTCACCACAAAACAAAAATACCCAATGGGCAATAAAACTTATAAAAAACAAAAAAATGAACCACGAACAACAGAATAAATCAAAAGCCTTTAATGCTGCTCCACACACGAAGCGCTTTCCCCATAAGTCAATGGCATCATCAGAGTGAATGGTAGCTATTCATCAAATCCTTATATACACCTATCAGTTAATTAATCATTCTAGTAAAAATAAATATGGAGTCAATCACCTTAAAGCTAAAATACAAATACACTTCTGTATAAAAAAACTCTACACAATACAGTCACAACCCACAAATACAAATCTAATTAATACTTATAAAACTCTAATATTTTGAATATTAACACTTAGTTTAAACTTGTTTAAAAATAAAAAGTATAAAAATACTATCTAAATTTTGATTGCTCAATGTTTCAAAATTGGTCCTGTAGAAATGAAATGATTTAATCCAGGTGACGTAGCATTCAATACAACCTGCCATTTATATTCCAAAAGTTCCACTTTTAATTTTTCATCACCACCCCTTTCATTATATAACACCCTATCTATTACAAAGAATAAACATCTCTTAAAATTAGTACAAACTGTACTGTGCATATATAGGGCATTGTGGGGGGGTCTTGATTTCTAATGGCCCTAAGGTGTTCACCTATCCGGTTTCTCAACCTACGGATAGTTTTACCTACATAAAATGTGCTACAGTTGGTACATGTAGCTAAATACATCACCCTTTGGGTATTACAATTAACCCTACCTGGACATGGAATAGTCCTGTTGTAACTCGGGACATTTACTTAAGAGTCCATCATTGATGAATCTGCAAGACCTACAGATCCCACATCTATTCATTTTGGAAAGAGTATATCCGGGCTTGTGTTGTTCTAAGAGTACCTTTCAAATCACAGTTAAAACATAGATCCCATGCTGTACGTATGGAACCCACTATCCCATTTATTTGGTTATTATATTTAAATACCAAAACCCTTGAATCTAAAATACTATGGTTATTAACTGTTCTCATACATTCTATATTCTTCTTCTTAAGTATAGGTAAAAAAGTAGTATCCCTCTTATTCAATACCTCATTACGTATTTTGGTCAACATTTTCAAGGGATAACCTCTGTCAAGAACCATCCCTATCAGTATCTATAACTCTTGTTTCAAGACTTGTTTATCACTAATAAGTCTTGACAACCTTACTATTTGACCCTTCACTATACCCCTACGTTGATGTGGGCGGGTGACAACTATTGTAGTGAAGTAAGGCATTACTGTGTGTTTCCTTCCTGAAAATACTACTCAAGTCCTTCAACAGTTTTTTTGTTAACCTAATATCCAAAAATTCAATTGTTTGACTATCCCATTTACTAGTGAATTTGAAGCAGGATGTTGTAGTATTAAGATATTATACGAATAACATGGCCTTGTCTTCAGTACCCCTCCAAAGTATCAGGACATCATCCAAGAATCTATTATAAAGGGCAATTTTATCTTTATATGTTGAATTCAAAACAAATTCTTCCTCCCATTGGAGTAACACCAAGTTGTCCAAACTAGGGGCACATTTTGCCCCCATGGCTACACCTGAAACTTGATGAAAAATTTCCCCCTCAAAGGACAAAAAATTATTTTTGAGTACCATATCCATAAAAGATACTACTAAATTTACTTTGACAATACTTAAATGATCACTTTTCATAAACTTTGTGTAAAATAATTTATACCTTCCTCATGCGGTATAACTGTAAACAAATTAACTATATCAATAGTTAGAAATGACCATTCAGTGTCTTTATTTCTCATTATATTCAGCCTTTGTAAGCGGTGCCAAGAGTCCTTCAAAATATGTTGGGCCTCAGCCACCACCTGCTGTGTATTTTTATCCACATACGCTGCCACGGGTTCAGGCTTTGAACCTTTCGATGACACTATAGCTCTGAATGGAAGATCATTAAGATTTTTGTGGATTTTTGGAATTCCAAACACAGCGGGGGTGACTGGGTGTTCCACATTCAAAAAATTGTGCTCATCACAATTTATTGTCCCTTCTTGATATAATGCATCCAGAAGGAACAAATCTATCTTATAGTAGGCTATATTCAGTTCATTCCGAGAAACCTGTAAATAAGTGGTGGGGTCGACCAAAATGTCTTGCATTTTAGCAATATAATCAAATTGTGACATTATGACTGCCCCTCCACCCTTATCTGGTTTCATAATTCTGAGTTCGTTACAACCTACCAATTCAATTAGTGCTTTTCTTTCATTCCTGGTTAAATTGTCATCATAATGAGAATTATGTTTCATTTTAATGGCATTCCGAACCCCTCCAATACACATTTTCTCAAGCAATGCAACTTCACTATTATATGGTGATATAAATGTACTTTTTCTAGTTAAGCCACCTTGTATCAAATCATTTGTCATATCAGTTTGATCTTTAACAAACAGGGCCAAATTTAACTGTCTAATGTATAATCTTATACTAGTATAAACATCAACCACATTAAAACTGTATTCTGGAATAAATGAAAAACCTTTACTCAAAAGATCATGGTGAGCTTCTTTTATGTCCATAGCACTGAAATACATATATATATATATATATATATATATATATATATATATATATATATATCAAATCCAGACTTTTTAAAGACTTTACACATAGACATACAGTTTTCAGGGGTACACAATGAATCATCCAAAACGTACGGTAAACTCTTCCCTATAACAGAAACATCCACATTATTGTCAATAATTAATGTCTCTTGTTGTTGTTGGACCACTGGCCCTTTTTCTGATAGTTGTTCCTCTGCTGTTGTGATTGTTGTTGCTGTCCTGCAGCATAATACTGATTTCATTCCAGCCCTTCCCTTCTGTTCTGTAGACGTTTGGACCTCCTTAACTGTGGGGTCCGAACTAAAAAAAAACATTGTTGTTCCATATCTACATCGTCCTCCCCAAATTCACAGTCATAATCACCTTTTCTATTTACATGTATTCGCTCATCATATCTGGCATTATTTCCCCCTGTTTTGTTGTTACCAAATGAATAGGTCCTATTGTTCTTATAATCATGCATATCCCTGGATAACTTTTTGATTTTAACACTTTTATCTACATATTTTTCCAAGTTAGTCAAAACATTTTGATACCCTTTAGCATGTTGAAAAAACAGTAGGTTATTTACAATACTCTCGTTAAGAGAAACAACTTCATGGTTGCAAAAGTGTTGCTTTTTTTATTTAAATTGATTAAATGTTGGAATATCAATGGAAACAGTGATTTAAATTGATTAAATGTTGGAATATCAATGGAAACAGTGGTCATAGAACTGACTGCTTTGGTTAAAAAACTGACTGCCCTTTTAAATGGAAAGGATGTATCATGTAACCCACAAGTGATGTTAACTGACTCGCAGGTAGAATTGTTTACACTTCATTCACTGCCAGCTCTTGAAGCAGTGAACAATGCAAATGGTGATGCCGACACGAATGTGAGTGGCGTTAGTCGACCCGTGGGTAAAGATATTAAACAATGGCTTCTGTTATCTGAAGTGGACTTCTCGGCCCCGAATGAGGAGGGAAGGACTACCCTAACCGTCAAACAACAACTTGTTCGCTTTGAGGACGTGTGTCGGAAGTATAGAGGCCTACAACTTGACAATGCCTTCTTAACAAAAGCCATGGCACTGAAACAAGTGCCAAAAGGAGTTAGATTATGGAAACTACCAAACGGAATCGAAGGATCGCAGGCCTATAACTTATGGACTTGTTTGATAGAACGGGGTTACAAATGATGGACATTATTGTCAGAAATAATCAAAGTAAGTTGTCTGCACTTGAAAAAGAAGAAATTAAAAGTGGAACTTTTGGAATATAAATGGCAGGTTATATTGAATGCTACAACGTCACCTAGATTAAATGATTTCATTTCTATAGGACCAATTTTGAAACATCGAGCAATTAAAATTTAGATAGTATTTTTATACATTTTTCTATTTTTAAACAAGTTTAAACTAAGTATTAATATTCAAAATATTAGAGTTTTATAAGTATTAATTAGATTTGTATTTGTGGGTTGTGACTGTGTTGTGTAGAGTTTTATATAGAAGTGCGGCCACGGTGGTACAGCGGTTAGCGTTGCCGCCTCACAGCAAGAGGTTCTCTCCTCCCTGTGGTCGCGTGGGTTTCCTCCGGGTGCTCCGGTTTCCTCCCACATCCCAAAGACATGCTGTAGGTGGATTGGACACTCTAAATTGGCCCTAGGTGTGAGTTTGTGCGTGTGTGTGTGCCCTCTTTGGAAGGTTGGGCGCCGGGCTGGCAACTCGACACTGTAAAACTCCACTGCCAATAATGAGTGGACAGGTGATCCGCTGTGGTGACCCCTAACCGGGAAAAGCCAAAAAAAGAAGATTTGTAAGTGTTTTAGCTTTAAGATGATTGACTCCATATTTATTTTTAATGGAATGATTAATTAATTGATAGGTGTATATAAGGATTTGATGAATAGCTAACATTCACTCTGATGATGCCATTGACTTATGGTGAAGGCGCTTAGTGTGTGGAGCAGCATTAAAGGCTTCGGATTTATCCTGTTCGTGGTTAATTTTGTTGTTTTTAACATGTGCACCCAAGGCACTTGGGACCACAAGGACCTACACCTGCACAATCAAGCAAAAGGAAATGATGGCAGTACTTAGGGCTATCACATTTTTCAAGACGCACCTGAATCAGGGGTACTCCGCATCAAAACAGACAATACCACAGTCATGTGGTACATCAGCAAGCAGGGGGAACACACTCCTACCCTCTTTGCCATCTAGCTATGCTTCTCTGGCAGACTGCCTCTATGATGGGCTTCATCTGATAGACTAGTACATTCCAGGGGAGCACAATACCTAGAAGACCACCTCAGCAGAAACTGCTTAGACCCCAATGAGTGGCAACTTCAGAGGGAGACCTTCCTCTGTATCACACAGGCTTGGGGAACACCTCCGTACAGAATAGCCAGCTGGACCAGTTCTGCACCAGGCAGTTCCACCCAGAAGCCTGGAAGATGAATGCTGTATCGTTACTGGGGCAACCTGTTTGTCTACGCATTCCCTCCCTTGCCAGTGATACCAAGGGTACTGCTAAAGATCAGGGAAGAAGTGCCAAGAGCCATCCTAACTGCTCCAGACTGGCCCAGGAAACATTGGTACCCCTTGCTGCTTAGCCTAACCAAGGAACAACTCAGGAACCTGCCTCTCACAGAAGAACTTCTAATTCAAGCAAGAGGGTCAATACTGCACCCAAATTTACAAACTCTCAACCTATCCACATGGCTGATACCCCAAAGGTAGATGATAACCCACTATTGAACAAGCAGGTCCTGGACATAATTAAGGAGGCCAGGAGGCCCACCACCACAAAATCATACTCAGAAAAATGGAAAATATCCAATTCCTGGTGCCAAACTAAAGGTGTAAGCAGCTCCCAGGCATCTCTTTCTCTGATTGTTGACTACCTGGTGGAGCTAGTGAAAAAAAGTATCTTTCTTTTCCATAAAAATTCATACCTCTGCTATCTCTGCCCATTTTCATACAGAGCAGCCTTTGTTCTCCCACCCCCTACCAAAACAATTCTTTAGAGGGTTATTTCACATCAGGCCACCCACACCTGCCTGGGACTTGAACTATGTCTTGAAAAAACTGACCTTACCTCCCTTTGAACCAGCTACCTCAGCAGAACTAAAACATCTTTCCTGGAAGACCACCTTCCTGCTGGCCTTAACCTCTGCTAGGAGGGTTTCTGAGCTCCAGGTTCTCATGGCCATTGAGCCCTTCATTATCTTCCATGCAGAGAGGGTGTCCCTTAGGACTAATCCCTTCTTTATGTCTAAGGTGGTGTCGGGCGTGACACTGAACCAGGCTATACATCTTCCCACCTTCTTTTCTAACCCTCAGAACAAGGGGGAAATAATCTTTCATTCACTAGATTACACAGACAACTTGGATACTGTTTGTATAGAACCAAGTCTATCAGGAAGACTGACCAACTCCTGGTCAGCTTCGCCCCAGGGGCAGAGGGGAAACCTATTTCCAAGCAGACCATTTCTACATGAATATCACACTGCATCCAGTTCTGCTACCACTTTCATGGGAAAATTCCACCCAAGTCTATTCAAACCCATTCCACAAGGGGAGCATCTACTTCCACTGCTTTCCTAAGAAGGGCATCCTAGAAGCTGCCACTTGGACTTCGGTCCACACCTTCACCAAAGGCTACCACTTGCCTCTCTTCTCCAAAACCAAGGCAGGCTTTGCTTCTGCAGTTCTGCAGGGTATGCTTGCCCCTACCTAGAACAGTCCAACCTCTTCTCCTTCTTCTTCCCTTGTTTCCATCCAGCCTTAATTCAGCTTTGGGAATCTTCCCACTATTGATGATTGCAACAGTGAAACACGAAGAACATAGTACAGTTGTATACACTTGCCATAAATGTAGATGTTCGAGTGTATTCAGTGTTGCAGTCCTATTTTCCGTCCATCCTTCCCTAAACTTCATTCACACCTTTATATGCCTGTGGGCTTCCTCCATGTTGGCCTTACTCAGGCCTTCTGGACAGGTCTCCTATAGGTTAGGGCAAGAAAAACTGATGTAATGGCATCGGCTGCCCTGTGTTTATACCACTGATGACCTGACGTCAGTCCCTGGTGACCGCAGACGATGCAGGAGGGAAAATTTTTACTCTGGTATTCAGGTCAGCTGAGGGCTACCCAGCAGGGGTAACCCACTAGTGATGACTGCAACCACGAATACCCTCAAACATGTACATTTGTGGTAAGTGTACACAACTGTACTTTCTGGATAGTCACACTTCAGTCCATTCTGCCTTTCTACACAAGAATGACTGGATGTGCTCAGCAGATCTTCAGGATGTGTATTATCATATCAAAATGAACAGATAATCCAGGAGATATCTATGCTTCAGACTGGGAGCCAGTCATTACCAATTCAGCGCTTTACCCTTTGGTCTTACCACAGACCCCAGGGTTTTCAAGTGTATGGCAGTAGTAGCAGTTCACTTGAAACTGCAGGGATTCTGAGTGTTTCCATATCTAAACAACTGGCTCATAACTGCTCCGACCAGGCATCATCTGATTCTAGCTCGAGAATTACATACTCCAGTTATGCTCCCACCTGGGTTTTCAGTCGATCACAACAAATCTCATCTCGTACCAACACAGATATTGGAACTCATCAGTCCTTGTTCAGTATGGCCACTCAAACAGCCTCTCTCTCTCTCTATGTCAAGAGTTCAAACTATTCAGTTCCATGTCAGAAGGATTATACAAAGTTCCTCTCTTTCAGCTCAAGTGATCCTTCAAGCTTTGGCATCCATGTCAGTGGCAGTCATTCTGGTACAGTTGGCAATGTACCATACGAGGATTATTTAGTGGGCATTGGCAACTCAGTGGTCCATTCTCCACCAACCATTATCCAGTCAGATCAAAATAACACAAGCTTGCCAAAATTATCTTCTATGGTGGATACACTCCAGTCAAGTACAAGAGGGTCATCCATTTGTTCTTCCCAAACCCAAGGCCATAGTGACCACAGATGCCTCCCAGAACAGGTAGGTGGGGGACTTCCTGGGAAAGACTGTCCAGTTCACATGGTCCCCTGAAGAGGCCAACACGTATATCAGTGTAATGGAAATGACAGCTGTCCTCCTAGCATTGCCGGCCATCCAAGACACTCTCCCCACTGCGACTGTTGTGATTCAGATGGACATTGTCAGTGGCCTGGTACATCAGCAAACAAGGGAGAACCAAATCTTACTTCCTGTGTTGAGAAGCTGAGAGTGTGGCAGTGGGCGATCTCATCCATTCGATTTCTGATAGCAACACACATTCCGGGGAAAACCAGTGTGATTACAGGTAAGTTAAGCAAGTCTTTGCTAATGACTCACAAGTGGTCCCTCAATATGAAGGTTGCAGAAAGGATTTTATGTCGATGGGAAGAGCCATGCTGCAATCTGTTTGCATCTCCCTTCAACAAAAAGTGCAGCAAGTTCTTTTCCCTGATCCCCCCCATAGGGGGAGACACCAAGGGATGCTGTACTTCACGATTGCCTCTACGGTCTCTTTACACCTACCCTCCATTACCTCTAATCCCCAAATTTCTTCAGAAAGCATCTCGAATGAAGAGCACAGTTATCCTCATTGCCCCTAAACAGCCTTGTCAGATTTGTTTTCCTTTTCTTTGGCCTCATCTGCTTCATCCTCCATGGATTCTGGATCTTATTCCATACATACTGTCTCACCCGACACATCCGGACATTCCAGGCCTAAAATTGGCCGCATGGTTTCTCCACTTCCATTGATTGCTAGATGGCTCAGGCTCTCCTCTCCTGTCAGTCACATTCTCTTATCCCACAAAGCTTTCACTGGAAAACTTTGCAAAACTAAATGGAACAGATTTCTCATTTGGGTGTAGCAAAAGGATCTAGACCCTTTTTCAGCACCAGTTCCTATAGTTCTTAATTTTCAGTGAAGGTGCTAGCTCTTCTACAGAAAAAGTGCTAATAGTTGGCAATTCCAATTTTCATATGAGTAAATAACTTAGCATCCTCCAAAGCTTTGTAAAGCCTTTCAAAGGGGAACTTTTCTACTTAGACCCCTATTAAAAGATCCCACTCCTCCTTGGGATTTGAAAATTGTTTTACAAACTTTAACACAATCCCTGTTTGAAGTATCAGTTAAGTGTGAACTAAAATTTTTGACATGTAAAATTATCTTTTTAGTGGCCATTACCTCTACTAGAATTACAGGCTTTGTCATCCAAACCTCCTTATTTGATTTTTAGGAAGGCAGACTTCCTTATTTAATTTTTCATAAGGCTAGAGTATCGTTACGGACCAATCCTTCATTTCTTCCTAAAGTGGTGTCAGAATCAAATAGCAATCTGACTATTGACCTTGCAATATTCTTTCTAAATTTCTCAAATACAGGAGAGTATATGGCACACCCTTTGGACGTTCACAGAAAATTAATGGTTTTATCTCCATAGAATCAAACATTTGAGGAAATCAGGACAATTATTTGTCTCTCTTTCAGAATCAAAATTAGGAAAACCAGTTTGTAAAGTGAATTTAGCCAAATGGTTGACTGAATTACCATCATTTATGAAAAATTGGGCTTGTCTATATTAAAACCACCAAAAGCATATTCCACCAGGTCTATAGCAGCTTCATCAGACTTTTTGTTTGGATCTTCAGTGGATGATATTTGTGCAGGCACAGCTTGAGGTAATCCTCAAACTTTTATTGCTCATTACAAATTGGATCTGTTCTCTAGGGGAAGAGCAGCCGTTGGCTCAGCAATATCCTTCCTTAGAGTCCTCACGAGATTTAGGTAGCTGGTGACTCTGCCCCCATAGTTGTGGAATGAATAGAAATGACAATATCAGATAAAAAGTTATGTACTCACTATAACATTTCATCTGTGTTGTCCCTTTTCATTATTCCTCAACTTCTCTCCATCCAACTCCCTCTTTGTTTGACTTTTGGAAGGATAGTAAGATGCTGGAGGAACTACTGTTCCTTTGTTTGAGTTCCAAATTCTGTTGATTTATCATTTCCTAATGCAAGTTTAAGGGGCAGCAAACAAGATCTGAGGTATGTTAGGTCACTAAGGCGTTATGGGTAAGGAAGGATATTGAGAATTTCAGTGTTACACAAGCTGGAAGAAACAGCCGAGTGTAATCCGAGGGTCGGATGTGAACCCAACAGTTGAGGAAGAATGAAAATGGACAACACAGGTGGAGTGTTATGGTGAGTGTATAACTTTTTTTTCTTAGCAGCTACCTTTCTTGCAAACTCTTCTAGTTTGTTGTTTTCCCTTTTTAACTCCATAATGGTATGCATATGAGAACACATACACTGTTTTTGACACTTGTCTGAGAAAGGTGTGAAGACAAAACCATAAATCTCCTCATTCTGTGGCTTGAATAAATTTGTGGCAAACATTGCTAGACTCTCTTGTGTCCATTGCCAAAATAAAACAAACACTGAGATAATCCTTCAAGACAACTGTTTATCACATGCACACTTACCTGTATGATTAAAAGAGGAAGACGTAACTCTTTAAGCAGATATAGATGAAAAACAATGACCTCTGAAATAACATGATCTGGTGAAATGTTTGCTTCAGAAGTGCAACTGTGTGTGTGACTTCCATTTGAGGCAGGGGCTATGTAATACACACTGACCAATGAACTTCCCTCTCTTTCAGCTAAAAAGGGTGTTGTATAGAAATAGTTTGCTTAAAACTGCTTATATTTGGAAAGCAGTAGTTAAACAACATAAAATATTTTTGTATGATTGGCTGTTTCTTGTTAGAGAGAGAGAGAGAGAAAGCTTAGAAAGTCATCAGCAGTTTTGCAGAAATAAGGGAGACCACATTGCTTAATTACTAAATGGAACAGAGACAAATGTTTGGTAAGTGAAAACCTGGCTAATCAACTAAATAACATGGAAGTTAACTTGTGAAACAATCCTCTAGATAAAGTAATATTGGCATTGCAACAAATTAATACCAATTTTTTGGATTATATGCCGATAGCATAGAAAAGGATGCCTTGAAATGGAGAGTTGGATTAGAGCTCATTTGGACCAGCTGGCAGTATTGGACGAGGATGTTACATATGTTAAAACCATGTTAGTTGCAATAGAAAAAAAACTGTAATTGGTGGATGTCTGGCTAATCAGGAGACAGGGAAAGAAAAAAGAATGCAAGACTTGATAGTATGCCAGAGCAAGCTGAGGGTGCAGACTGTGTATGCTGCATGCAGACTTGGAAAGTGTCCCTGTAGAAAAAATAAGGATAGAAAGGGTTTGACAGACTGTTTATTTCTCAGCACTTAATTGTCAGAATGGCAGATCCAGTATTAGTCAAATTTCAGGCTTATGCAGTAAGAGAAGTTCTGGCAGCAATCTGGACCCCAGAGAAAGTATTTAAAATAAAATAAAACAGAATATTCCATGAACAGGATGTCTTCCAATGAAACTATGGAAACTGGCTTTCTTCTTGTTAAAGTTTGACATTTCCAAAAAGTGAGAATTTCATATGATTTGTCCTACACAGTTAAACTTTTTTTTTTTCTTTTTCTTCTACGAGGTCCCAGTCACCTTCTTTTTGGCAGAAGATTTCTTATCTAAATTGAAGTAGTTGACTTCATGATTTGGAGTGTCTGCAAGAAAAGATGAACAAGAGCATGCCAGAATACATTGGAGGTGCTGTTGTACTATGTTTACACAAGTTCTATGGACTTTTAGGTGGTCATTAAAAACCAAGGGGTCACTGAGCCCTTTCCGCTTTTCAGAAAAATTATAGAAGATGGGAAGAAAGTAATGTCATCTGTAAGGCAGGACAGGGGGACTGAAAGGTGAAGTGCAGAAAGAGGATATGTTCTTCAAGGAAAATTAAGCAAATAGAACCAAAGTTTGTAAAGTTACATGTAACTGTAGAAACAATTTTGTACAGAAACAGTTTAGACTGTGAGTGGACTCTTTCGTTATTAAACGAGTACAGTACAGCAGATATATGCTAGAGTTGTAATACTTGTGCATACATGGTCATTTTCAATGTTAACAAGTGGAAAAAGTTAAGTAGCAGATTTTTGATAAACAATGACAGTTGTGTGCATGTCAGGTCTTATTAAAGCTGTGAAAATCTTAAAAGGACATTGGCAAATATTTATAGCAAAGGACAAGCTGCTAAAACTCAAACTGCTTTAAGACATCCTGCTCGAGCTGGAAGTAGTTCAGAATGCCTAGATTGGTACCTAATTGGGGTGCCAGAAGTTTACCCGACAGCCAGAATACTAAAGCTGGAGAGTTTTGAGTAAATTAATAAAGAAAAGTTAGCTGAACTTTAGAAATGTGAAAGGTAGACCATTATGTAAAAATATTATTTTAAAAGATAATTTGAAAAGAAATGTAGTAAACTATATGGGGGAATATCAGTGTCTGTTTATCTATGGATGGTAAATAAGGTACAGAAGCTTGGAGGGGGCACACTGAGGCGCCATACCATAGATTGAAAACCTAAAACTCTTAACTGGCCCATCAGTGTAGTTGATTGCAGGTGTCTTGGTCTCATGCCATCTCAAAAGCTTTTGCCTCCTATGAGGAAGCAAGTGAAAGAAAGGGTTGTTGTTGTTTGTCTTTCGGCTTTTCCCGGTTAGGGGTCGCCACAGCGGAACTCCTGTCTGCTAATGATTGGCAGTTGTTTTTATGGTGT
Source organism: Protopterus annectens (assembly GCF_019279795.1). NCBI lineage: Eukaryota > Metazoa > Chordata > Ceratodontiformes > Protopteridae > Protopterus > Protopterus annectens. Next base: position 34,427,205 of record NC_056744.1, on the reverse strand, counting down.
CAAGTTGCCAGCCCGATACCCAACCTTCAACGAAGGCACACCCATTCAACGCATATCTTTCGAATGCCTACTCGACCGCGGGGAGGACATGCAAACTCCACACAGAAGGCACTCCCAACCCAAGCCAAGAATCATAACCAAATGTATTAAATGAAATTCTGAAAGACATAATGTTGTTTGTGTAGCGGTTTCATTTTTGAAGTTGGTTTTAGAAAGTTACAGAAATCTACAGCTAAGGACTTGTGATTTGGTGTCGGAACTGATCTCAGCAATTTATGAAGCACTGTTTGTTTTATTTTATTTTATTTAAATTTGTTTACTGGGGTAGAACACTGATCAAGCATTGGCCAATTACGGTCTTGGGCAATAATTGTTACATCCTTAAATTCTTTGGGATGAAAATGTGTGAGGAAAGGTGACACCTCTTGTCAGAATTGATAGCGTTTTAAGAGTCCCTCTTGACAAAATTGGTAGAGGATTTTTTTTAATAGGGGATTGATAAATTGCTAATACTGAGGAGAGAGTTACAGTTTATTTGCCAGGAATTAAAATAATTTGTAGAATCCTGTTAAAAGAGGTAAAGTATTAAGAAACTCATCTGGTAGATACAGAAAATCAGAAGTTTATAACAACTGGATACGTGTTTGGGGAATTTTCCTTTACAGATGGGTAGCAGAAGGAGTTGTAGAAGAAGCTTGTTTGAATTACTAGAGAAGAAGGCAGATATGAATGGCAGGTATATTGCTATCAATGGGAACTTAAGGGGGTTAAAAATAATGATTATAAATGTTTTTGATGAATCATCCTGAATGAGCAAGGATCCTGAAAGAATGGTTAGCCTACTAGGAGAGAGATAATAAAATTGTCAGGGGACTGGAAGTTTGTGTGTGTTTGTTGAGGTGCATTCAGGACCATACAGCATTCAGAGTCCTAACAACTGGCAAATTTATTGGAAAGTGTATAGGTATAACTAGTACAATGAACATGAGTTTTGCAGTTTGATGGCTGGATTGTATGTGCTATTCTTACAGGTTCACTTCCTGATCAAGGCTAGACAAAGCTGCAACAAAGTTCCGTACTCACATGAGAAAGCTTTGGGCAACCTCCGTATTTCTACTTCAAATGACATACCAACGGTTGTACAGTTACAGTTGAATAAAGGTAAAATAGTGAGAATTTGGATGGCAAACTTGCACTTACAAGAAGAGGAACAGCTTCAAGGACCGACGTAAGGAATGGATTGAAAGAGTTCACAAACCCTGCATGATTTAAAATCCAGGTGGGATAGGATGAAATTAGATGTAGTTGCTATCGGAGAATACAGTTTAGTGAAATTACAGCATATTTGAAGACATTTTTGGGAATTACAGACAGAACTGTCAAAAGCTCAAGACAAGTTAATAACAAGTATGAAAGGAGCAGAAACAAAAGTCAAAGAACTGAAAGATGAATATCACTGCTTTATAAGCTGTATCAAATAAAAATGTTCATTAAACTTCAAGTTGTTGAAGCCATACTGTCAGTCAAAAATATTTGACCCTTTGGCTTAGGCAGCTGAAGGTGGAAAGTGCAGTATGTAAGAGTTACACTGGTGGGGAAAAAAGTTTTAAGTGCACCTGTCGACAAATTGAACTGATGTTCGTCAGTAGTTCACTGTTGGCAGTGCCTCAAGCTGTGTGGGACCCATCGTGCCAAGGCTCAGACATCCAGCCAGTTTTCAAAGCTTTAGGCCACCTTTTACATGCCCAAATGTATGATGAGGTACAAGATCATGCTAGTATAAAAGCAGATGAATGGATGCCAGAATTCAGAACTTTCTTGTAATTGATGCTGCCAATAAGGTTCTTACTTAGTTGAGTCTTCACTGGTTCAGTTGTTGGCTAGTTTCATCAAATGGACAGATAATAACCCCTTTGAGAAAAGGGTCTGTTTTTGTGATTTATGTCTAATAGAAAGAGAGACTTGTTTGTGTGGGTGACAAATTATATATAAAGATCACCACGCGGCCCATCTTTGCTTGGGAGAGGAACACTATATTTAGTTGTGCTCTGTTAGTCAGTCCTTTACTCCCGAAACCCTTAGAAGCAGGTTTAAATCCTTATTACGTTATTTAGAGAACCAAAAGCCTAAGGCTTTAACCTATAAGGCAGGGGTCTGAAACTGATAGCCCTCAGACCTCAAGCAGCCCTTAAGCCAGCGTGATTATAGATGAGGGAAGAGGTTACACTACTTTTCTATTTATACTGCCTGCATTTGTTTGTCTTGGACATTGTGGCCGTTGCCTGAGTTTGCTAGTCCTCATACAGCACAAGTAGTCATTTGAGATTGCGACCCCTTAAAGTCATGGAGTCTGGTCCCTGTTCCTCCTCTAGTACCCAAGAAAAGAAAAGTTTTTGTAGAAGCTTCAGTTTCCCTTCCAACACCCTTTCTACCTCCGTCTTTGATGGACAACCATACCGTAGCTATATCTGAGCCCTCAGACCATCCAGATACTTTCAACTCCTCTGTTGTAGCTCTTCATGTAGCCACTAATAGCTGAAAGGCAGGCACATTCTCCAAGGTTGCTCATACATCTGCTTTGGCTAGTGGAAAACTACATTTGAGAGGACCATAAGAGGAGGCCACTATCCAACCATTACAGATCCTCACAGATGAGTCGGATACCCAGGGAGAAGTTCAGACATCTAAATGTTCCTTTTCTTGCTAGACTCCTAGGAAGAAGACTGAAGCAAATGCATACATCTTCTCCTTCAAATCCTTCTTCAAAGGAATCTAGAAGAGTGCCACGGGGTCTCTTTTCCCTCATATTTCATATCTGTTGTCTTTGTGGAGAAAACGGTTCCCACTTCTCAATAAGGGAAAGGCTTTTACTCAAGACTGTTTCTGGTCCCTAGAAAAGAAGGCAGTTGGAGAACCATTTTAGACCTTTCAGAACTGAACACCTTTCTTCTGGTTCCAAAATTCAAAATGCTGACATCACCAGTCCTCCTTTATCTACTGCAATTCAGAGCTTTTGTGGTCACTGTACACCTCAAAGCTACTTACACATTTCAGTTCACAAAACATATATGTGTGTCCTAAGATACTTTGCCTTAGGACTGCACTTTCAGTACACAGCGTTACTGTGTGGGTCTGTCTCTACTACTCCAAGTGCCTTACTCCTATCATAACCATTTACAGACTCCAAGGCATTCATATATACCCCTATCTGGATGATATCCTAATCTTGGCATCCTGCAGAAAAGACACTCTGGTATTTCTTCTGTTAACTATTTATTTATTCATTCAGCAATATGTTTCAAGCTAAATCAGAAAGTCATCATTGATCTCCACCCACACAGTTGTCTTTCTAGGCTGTCTTCTAGACACATCCCCGAAGACAGCCTTCCTACTCCCAAAGAAAATGCTTTCATACCATCACCACTTTCTAAGTCTGTCCCATCAAAACATATCCACAGCAGGAGAATTTCTGAGGATTCTTGAGTTTTATGACCTTGTCTTTCTCATGTTTCCATTTGACAGACTCCGCATGAAGAAGTTCAGTGGTTCCTCAAATTAATTTCAGCCCAATTCTTGTGTCATTTAACCTTTCCAGTTCTTGTTCTCAATTTTATAATGAAAGAATTCAGTTGGTGTACCAATCAAGTCTTTATAAATCCAGGTCTTTCCTTATCCTATCTGTCACCACAGATGCCTCAAACTTGAAAATAGTGATATCTCAAGGAGTCAAAGCCAGGACCTTTGGGAGCCTCATTTTCGAGACAGGCACATAAATCTAAAGGAGAGGATGGCCCTCAAAGATTTGCAGACTAGCCACGATTGCCTGGAATTTGGCAATTCATCACAGTTAAACTCTATAGGCAACTTACATTGTTCATCATATTGATTGCTGCTGCAGTAGCCTTAGCTATATGGGTTATAGCCTGCCAACAGCTAGCCAGCTTCTAAAGCTTAACGTCATCTTTCATGCACCCAAACTGTCAGTCAGCCTGAGTTGATCTGACTAAAAAGATAGGTTTATGTACCAAACCCTTCAGAGCTTTTCTGCTGAATAGAGTGCTCACCTGCAGGATTTATAGGATCAACGGTTAGCTTGTGCTGTTCCATTGCTTGGCAGATAAGATACCTTTGGGGAAAAATCTTCCACATTCTAAATAGGAAAGTACAATAATTTTAAGAAGTTATTTTTAAGCTAAGAATTTGTCTTTTAACAGAATGTCATGAGATGTAACTGTACTTTTAAAACCAGAGTGCACTTTATTCCTGTCTGTTTTAAATGTCTAAAAGTAGTTGAAAAACATTTTTCTGTGGAAAATTTGTTTTTATTCTATTTGTTGGCGGGCTAAGTGTTTTATAGTGCTTTTTACTGTATTTTTGTGTGAAAAAAATACTTTTAAAAACGTTAACATTTTTACCGGAGCTTGCTGCTTGTTTTCCTCTGGAAATTGACACAATTTTCCACTTGACCATGGAACAAACTACTGGTCCCATGGTCAGTCCTCCTTCCAGCCACAAAAAGTAAAGTTAAACAAATAACATTTGTGGACACAGAAGATTAGCAATTCGCCTCAGCCGCAGGTGGGTGACTCTGCTGTGGCCATAGCTTGCTCCTCAGACCACTCATCTTTTTCTCCTGGATCCCTGTAATGTAGTACATACAGTCACTGTGGACCAAGAGTTAGCCATGTTCTTTTTGGCTGTTGAGTCCTCACAGTGGGCAAGAGAAGAGCCAGTCTTGTTGGTCTTGGGGCTGGGAACAAGTAAGGCTTTCCCGTTTAGTCAGACTGTTGTGTCCATACCTGAGGAGGCTGCTGCTGCTGCCATTAATAACAGCCTCATTTTTCCTGTCAAAAGGAAACAGAAAAATACCCATGGATCTGTTCCTCTTATTTCCTTAGACCTGAGTAGTTTACTGGTTGTGGCTCAGAGGCTGTTGATCATTCTTGTAAGGCAGTTTCTGCTAAAAAAAAAGGAGGAATACATGTTTTCATGAAGAAAGTCAAGACTCTGAATCTAGACTGGAAAATGAAGGGACAGAATACAGGATTTCTTCTCAGTTTTCCTGATTCAGGCTCTGAGAAGAGCTCAGTTTCTGATTTACCCTGTGGGATTTCTTTTTGAGACTATTTCCAGAACGTGCCAGTATTTTCTGTGGGAGAACACTGAGATTTCTCACTTTCTCAGAAAGTACTATGAGCTGTTACATAAGGAATTTCTAGAACCTTCACCCAGTCTCCCAGTTCTGTCATCTCTGGAGTATGTGTATGTCACTGCCTGCAGTTTTCCTGATAGCGTGCTGCCCCAAAAAAGGTAGATGGAATCTATACAGTTCTTCAGTCTTTTAAGTTTTTATACACTTTTCCCAAACCAAACCCAGGGGCTATAGCTTTAGTTTATCCTACTAAAGCTAACCATTTGGTTAATTCCAATCATACCTTTTCTGACAAGTATGGGAAGATTATTAAGTATGGGGAAATTTGTTTGCTTCTGCAACTTTGATTTTCAGAATTTTGATGTCGAGCTCATTCATATCTTAAAGTTTATTCTGACTAATTGTGAAAGTATAAAGAATGTTTTTTCTGCTGCTGCGTCTTGTGAGGACAAATCAGCTTTAAATACTTTGTTTCCATTGTCCAAGTCACTGCTTGTTTACAGAGCTTGTTTATGATTCAGTTGATACTACTTCCAGGACTATGGCAATTGGTACTGTTTGGAGTGGGTTGCCTGTCTACATTCTCAGAACCCCCCCAGATTGTGAAAAGTGAGATTTTAAAATCTCCTTTGGATAGAGATGTAGTTTTTGACTCCTCTGCTGCAAAGGTTATCAAAAAGTGTAACAAATGGGTAAGGTAAATCTTTTTCAGCCCTCCTTTTCCATATTTTCTAAGAGGATTCTGTAACCCCTCATCCAATTTTGGCAAAAAAAGAAAAAAATAAACATTCTCACCAAAATGCTGATAAACAGATGTTTAAGAAGAAATAGCGGGGGGGTTCCAAAAATAATTCAGGAACCCCCAAAACCAAAGACAGTGTAATAAATCAGAATGACTATTTAAAGGATCTTGTCTCCATACCCTGGCAGTCCCTTTTTCCCTCCAGAACATCTGAATCTCCATTTTTTTCTCTTTGGCAACAGATTGTCTCCAACATATGTGTTCTGCAGGTCATTCGTCTAGGTTGCAGATGACTGTGGGAGAAAATACTTCCTTTCCAGAAGGTATTTCCTCATCCACCAAGCCAGACTGCTTTATTTCCCTCTGTCCTTCAACAGTTGCTATCCCAGGGAGTAGTGGAACCAATACCTAAAATGATATCCGCGTTTACTTTAAACCAGACAGTCCTTCTACCTGTTTTATTTCCCAAACCCAAAACTTGAGGGTGATAGGATACTCCACACCTTGGATGTGTACAGACAATTTGGGTACTATCTTGATAGAACTAAATCTTTCAGATCAATACTTCATTTATTGTGAAAGTAAGAAGAAATGGGAATCAGTGTCAAAGGAGACTATTTCCAAATGGCTGTCTAAAGTTACTACCTTTTGTTCTACTCGCCACAACAAAACTATTCCAGGCAGGGTCAAGACCCTACTCTGAGGGTCTTGGCTTCACCTGTGGCTTTTTGAAAAGACAGATTCCAGAAATATTCTAGAAGCAGCAATTTTGTCCTCTTTACATAAATGTAGAGGGCATTACAAGCTTGATTCCATCTCTAGGTCTAAAGCATTAAGCCATTTCCTGCCTCCTGGTATTTTATATTACACAAGCCATCAGCCAACTTGGTCTGTAGACTCTCGGAAGCTGAAAAGCTCTACTTAAGCTAATACCAAACAAAGAAGAAACCGCCAAAAAGGAAACGTACCAATAAAGCAAATTGGTCCACGACCTGGAAGGTAGCACTGGAAATCCAAAAATGGAAAAGCCAAATAAAAATGCTGGTATTCCTTCTTCCGCTGAAGCAGAAAATAAAAGGCTTCTAATCAGATAAAATTTCTTGTTTTATTGAAACTATCACAACAATCTCATCAAGCGCTTTCGCTCAGCGTGATGCTGAGCTTTTTCAAGATAAAATCACCTCAGACTTGCCACTATTTATATATACACTTGAAATACAGTCAATTATTCAATTAATTGGGAAGAAGTGTCTGTTTAACTCTTCATTTCCCTTTCCACACAAAACATACTTTTAACCAGCCTTCACTAAGTACAACCTACTACAGTGTTAAAAAATATATATATATATATGAGGCGCTGCAATAATCAATTGTTGGTATGTGCATTAGTTGCCATAAAATATACAAAATTAAAAACAATGTTTAAATATCAATTTTATACACTCATTTATACGTTTGATATTCTACCCTCCCATGAAACAATAATAGAGGGAATAGGTACTATAATATGTTGTCTAATGAATTTATAGCTAAAATTTCATTTATGAGATCTATTAATAAATTTTTAATTTGATGCACCATAAAAAATGCTTCATAAAAAATATATAAAAAAATATGTATATGAAAGGGAAATGAAGAGTTAAACAGACACTTCCTCCCAATTAATTGAATAATCGACTGTATTTCAAGTGTATATATAAATAGTGGCAAGTCTGAAGTGATTTTATCTTGAAAAAGCTCAGCATCACGCTGAGCGAAAGCACTTGATGAGATGATTGTTGTGATCGTTTCAATAAAACAAGAAATTTTATCTGATTAGAAGCCTTTTATTTTCTGCTTCAGCGGAAGAAGGAATACCAGCATTTTTATTTGGCTTTTCCATTTTTGGATTTCCAGTGCTACCTTCCAGGTCGTGGACCAATTTGCTTTATTGGTACTGTTTCCTTTTTGGCGGTTTCTTCTTTGTGATTTTTTCGGATCCATGGCGGAAGAAGGGGCACAGAGTACTTTCTCCGATACTCCCCAGCTGTTTAAACCGGGAGAGGACAGCACGCCGGTTACTAGGGCGGAGTTCAACCAGGTGCTAGATATGTTAACCCAGTTGACTAGAATGCTCAACAACAGTGGAGTTGAGCAACCAGCGGCTTTTCCAGGTAACCAGCAACAGGGTTTAGAGCGGAAGAGAAGGCGCATCTCCGCTCACAATGAACATAATGAACAGACCGGCAGTGGCGTTTGTCTGGGAACCTGCAGTCAGCAGGCAAGTTCGAAGCGAGATGGTAATGACAACAATAAAGGCAGCAATGCGCTGCCAAATGAAACCGTAATGCAGGAGAAGTGTTTTGACTTTGGAGCATGGGCTGGCCAGCAGTTTTCGTTCCGGCAAGGTACTGTTAACTCTAATAGCAATTCCAACAATAACGCTGGCATAGAGAAAGATTTTAACATTCTTCGTGACAAACTTTATTCTTTTAAAGCAAACCAATTAGAAATAGACTACCTAAAGGAATGTGTCAAAGTGGGAAGAATACCGAAGGGATTAAGGTGTTTTAAATTTCCCAATAATGTGCAAAAAGACTCTCACTATTACAAAAAATTATGTGATGTATTTAATCGTGCTGGTATAGAAATGCTAGAGGTCATGGTAGCAGAATATGAAATAAGAGCAGACACCTTACTGAATGATTTGAATGTTTTAAATAACAGTTTGATTAATGATGAAAAATTTGTATCTGTCAAACGGAGTTATGACAACATTTTCAAGGAGGTTGACCAGCACTGTTTGAGAATTTTGAATCGTAAGATTCATAAGTTAGACAGGGATTTAAAGGAATACAATGAAGGGGTGGCTTACCCGCTACCAATTAAAGCTAAACAGTTTAATTACAACAATAGTAGTGCGCAGGGTAATTTCAACAGAAGTCATAGGACGGAAATGGCTTATGAGACACCAAGAAACAACCAAAGGTTTGTGGAGAAAGATAGAGTCACCTCCCATCAGGATTTTCTGTTTCCCCCAAACAGAGAGGGGGGAAGGGGGAACAGATTTCTTCAGGGGTGGGGGAACAAGTAGACCAAGACATGCAAGCTACTTTGAGTACTTCAGTAACGAACACCACTGTAACTAGTATAGATGTTTTAAGTAAGGTTACAGTGGTAACAGAAAATAATTTTTCGATTTATAACTATACCAATATTAATTTGGGAGAAGAACACTTTGATTTATTTACGAAGGGATTGCACTTTGTGCCAGCATTCTCTAACAGAAGGGAGCAGGAATTAATAGACCTAAAAATGTTCAGTAGGCAATTGAATTTAATGCTTTATTTTAAAGAAGAACTTCCTATAAGCATGGAACTTTCTCGAAAGAGTACATTTAATCCGCCTATGGATCCAATAGTAAAAATATTTGAAGAAATGATGGAAAAGGATATCAGGATGATTAACAGAAAAAAGCAGAACAATAATCCCCAGAACATCTGTAGGAAGGAGATGAATTTGATCAAAGACCTCAGAACTAGCAGCTGTAGGGCGATGAAAACAGACAAGGGGGGGTGGGTTTAGTTCTGATGTACAACACTGTACATCGAACGGATACTGCAGGATCCGGAGCAATATGAACAAGTGTCCAGTAATGAGTTACATATGGCATATTCTAGAATTAGTTTTATTTTATACGACCATCTTTTGCAAGGAGTTTTTAACGAAAAACTGTACAATTTTTTTAACTGTTGTCAAGCCAAGAATTCCTGTAATATTTGGCATCCCGAAAACACACAAAGGTCTGGACCCCTTAAATTTTAGACCTATAGTATCTGGACAGGGGAGTATAACAGAACCTATTGGGAAATTTATAGATTACACTTTGAATCAGTTTGTAGCTTCTTTAAAGTATATTTGCAGGGATTCCTGGGATTTCCTTAGGGGTTTGCAATCCCTACAACATCATCCAGATTTATTGTTGGTAACTATACAATTGTTTCCTAGTATACCACATTCTACAGGATTGAAATGGTTTAGTGATGCTTTGGTTAATGAAGCGAAACTTACTCCTAACACCACCAACTTGTTGGTGGAGTTTATGGAATTAGTCTTGGAAAATAACTTTGTATGCTTTAATGGTCAATTTTACAGGCAGAAGTCAGGTGTTGCAATGGGGGCAGCCTGTGCCACTGTTTATGCGAACGTAGTGTTGCATAAATGGGAATATACATATATTTTTGGCACAGAGTGGTAAAGGCACATTAGGCATTATGTTAGATTTCTTGACGACATTTGTCTTATATGGAGTGGCACTAGGGCAAATGTCGAAGAATTTATTGACTACATTAACGCTACCACTTCCTTTTTAACCTTTACGCATACACTGAGTCTGGACAGTTTGGATTATTTGGATGTGCATTTGGTTAAGGACAATGTCAACAATAGGTTTAATTCCAGGGTGTTTAGGAAGCCCACTTATTCAAATGCATTTTTACACTTTCAAAGTAACCATCCTGATTACCAGAAAAGAGGAATTGTCAAGGGACAATTTATCCGTGCCTCTAGAATATGCAGCACAACACAAATGTTTATGGAAGAAATTAATTTCTTGAAAGAAAGATTCCTTGAAAGAGGGTATCCAAGCTCTTTGATTGAGGAATTAGCAACAGAAATTATTACCAATAGGAGGACAAAATACCCACCCCTGCTGGGTACTACAGGTATGTCAAGTTGCCAAGTAGGTAGCAGGCTGCAAAATTTGGAACAAAAGGGATACATCCATACCTTTGGCATTGACCATGATGTTGTAGAAAACAGTGTAAGGAAATATTGGCCAATTTTGAGGTTGGATGATAGGTTGGGCAGTATGATCCCAGAGTTTCCCAGATTTATTAGGCGTAGGGGTACTAATATAAAAGAAATGTTAGAAATGAATCAGACTAAACCAATGGTATGTAGTGGGAACAAAAAAGAAGGCACATACAAGTGCGGAATGTGCAAACAATGCCCAGCCATATTTAATGGACATAAATTATATTTACCATCAAGAAAATTTCTATGCCAACCGAGGGGCTATTATAATTGCAATGCTAAATTTATTGTCTATTTGGGTTTATGTACAAAATGCAAGAGTTTCTATATAGGAAAGACTGAGAGAACTCTGTAAGAAGACGCATTTATGAACATCACTACGATATAATTAGAAAAAAGGAAACTAATGCTTTTTATAGACATTCCCTTTTTTGTCCCAATATGGAGATTAAATTTATTATTTTAGAACAGGTAAAAGTGGATGATAGGGGTGGTGACTGGGGGTCCCTTTTGGAATATAAAGAATTAATATGGCAGTTGAGATTGGATGCAGGAAGGCGGCCAGGACTAAATGACGCTTGTAGTATTAGCAGCGTCTTGAAGCTAAGGAAGGCAAAATTATGAATTTGGATTCTCAGTGTTTGTAGGATCAATTCACAGAAAATTTTTTCATTCATATACATATTTTTTTATATATTTTTTATGAAGCATTTTTTATGGTGCATCAAATTAAAAAATTATTAATAGATCTCATAAATGAAATTTTAGCTATAAATTCATTAGACAACATATTATAGTACCTATTCCCTCTATTATTGTTTCATGGGAGGGTAGAATATCAAACGTATAAATGAGTGTATAAAATTGATATTTAAACATTGTTTTTAATTTTGTATATTTTATGGCAACTAATGCACATACCAACAATTGATTATTGCAGCCCCTCATATATATATTTTTTAACACTGTAGTAGGTTGTACTTAGTAAAGGCTGGTTAAAAGTATGTTTTGTGTGGAAAGGGAAATGAAGAGTTAAACAGACACTTCTTCCCAATTAATTGAATAATTGACTGTCTTTCAAGTGTATATATAAATAGTGGCAAGTCTGAAGTGATTTTATCTTGAAAAAGCTCAGCATCACGCCGAGCGAAAGCGCTTGATGAGGTTGTTGTTGTGATCGTTTCAATAAAACAAGAAATTTTATCTGATTAGAAGCCTTTTATTTTCTGCTTCAGCGGAAGAAGGAATACCAGCATTTTTATTTGGCTTTTCCATTTTTGGATTTCCAGTGCTACCTTCCAGGTCATGGACCAATTTGCTTTACTAATACCAAACAAAGCATTTGGACTCCATTTTGCATCCAGGGAAGTACATTTAAACTAATGCACTTAACTTACTATTTATATCGGTTTTGTAGTGAGGAGGCGTTCAAGCTGCCAAATCTAATTATATATGTTGTCTTGGAAGCTCCTCCCAGACTCATCTCCTGTATACCTGACTCTGGAAGCTCCCCCTAGTCTTATTTAGTCAACGTATCTTACTGGGCTCTGACTAATGAAACTAGGAAAGCCCTTCCCTTAAACTGTTACTGTGATTGTCTGCCTTTGAATTACCTTGTAATTACCTGTAGCTACTTGTTTGATTTGTTTCTGGCACCTTTTCACTTATGGCTAACTAAAGTGCGATTTTGCATTAAGATGACTGGGACTGCAGTTCTAGTCGCAGATTAGAAAAGGTAGCCTGGTCTATCCAAGCTGGGAAAAACACAAGGAGGCTTAAAGTAAAATTGTTTAATCACCCAGTGGGCTTTTTAGTTGGTTTAGTCACTTTTTTGTGTCTTGAAAATTCTGCACTTTTGCCTAGTTCTTGGTTTATTTCCGGAGAGCTCAAACCTTAGATGCCCTCGCCTGTGTTCGCAGAATGTTTGTCTTGCATCTGGTGTCATCCAGACTAAGATATGTACTTTAAAATATTGCACTTTTCTGAGGTATTTCTGAAGACTGCAGGTGTATTTTCAAATTATTTTATTGTATTTTTCTGCATTTCAAGTATATTTGCTTTTCTTTGGTCTATCTGCTGCTAGTGTGCTTTGAAATTGCCTAAAAGTGTGCTCTACATTGCTGGCTTGTCTGCCTTAGAATCCCCTTGTAATTACTTGCTGTAACTAGTTTGATTTGTTTCTGGTATGTTTTCACTTTTGGCTAACTAAAGTGTGTTTTACATTAAGAAAACTTGGAATGCAATTGTAGTGGCAGTAGAAAGGTAGCCTAGTCTGTCCGTGTTGGGAAACACATTGGGAGGTTTAAACTGATATTACGCAAAAAGCATCTTGTTTGCACGCTGAGGATCACTGCCACACAAATTCGGTCCTACACAGTCTAATTATAGTTTCTACCCTCATAGCTTCCAAGTTAGCTTGCAGTAGCACCCCCTTTGTAGTTCACCTACAAAGACCTAACACCATGGATGGGCACAATATGTTTGGTTTTGTATTGTAATGGCCGTCTGGATACTCTGAAATGATACAGATACTGTCTGTGTTACCAACTTCTTCTGAGGGTCTGTACTGTGACGATCAAGTACTCTGAGTCCTTGTACCAGACAGTACTACATATTTTAATTACAGTTTTATTGTTATAGAGCTTGGTCAACATCAAAACATATGCAAATATATAGAGTTTCTTTCCCGTTAATATCTTGCTTAAATTTTTCTTAATCTGCCATATTTCTTGCTTTAGATAGCATTTATCATATAATCAATGGTGCTTAATCTTTCTAAGTAGTTTTATCGGGCACAGTTGCCCGTATAACAACAAACTTCGTTTCAGGTACAAATCAGTACTTTAACTTTCAACTAAAAAACACTTCACACTGTCTTTGCATTTGTGGTGTAAACTAGATCAACTGGATGGACCCAATTTCTCCATTCCCATTAACTACGTATTCCTGTATTATATCACAAGGAAGAAAGGCTTGGCAGTTCATTTCTGTTTCCCCCTTATGCCTAGTAAACTCAGTGGATGGTGGTAGCTGTTCAAGGGATCACTGTATTAGTTTGTTGTGACTAGTAGGCAAGGATAGATGGATATTATATTGCATATGTTATTATGACCTGCATACTTTTATTTCCCTTCCAGCTTATCTCATTGCCTTCTTCGGTCATCACAGTTCTGTTTGTCATGTTACAAATGAATACACAGTGCTGCTTATACCTCCCTGCAAAAAAAAAAAAAAAAAAACTCTCTCATCAAATAGCAATTATGCCCATAGTACTGCCATGCAATATGCACTGTATTCTATGCTAACACTCTCCAGACCACTCCCCTCACAACATGATCGTAATCTGCTGCAAAAACCTATGCAAGAAAAAAAAAAAACTTTCTGTAGTCTTGAACCAGTCCTTATTTACTTTTTCATTGTTTAATTTGGCCTGTTGTCGACTGAAAATTGGACTAAAAAAAAAAATTAAAAGAACATTGGTGTCTAGTCCATTCATCTCACTATTACTTTTATTCACCGGCCCTTATCGTGCCACTCATCAACAACAGCAGGAGTTAGGGATTCTGTATTTCTTTAGTCACACTCTTAACATATCCACATCATAGACCTTGGTCTACAAAGCACAGTAAAGATGGCTGACATATACTTTCAAACCACACTTGCAGTCCTAGAATGCAAAAATTCCTCTCCTATCTTTCCAGTCTATCAGGAATAAATAAAGCCGTTGAAACTACCAGCCACCCAATACTCCATAGTCCTAATGCTCACTGGCTAGAGTATTGCAGCAATCGATAATTCATCTCCCAAGAACCATGTAAGGAGAAAAAAGTGCCTTTTTTTTCAGTAATAGGCCCCTTATTGCCATCTGCTAAATGTGTATTCTCATTGTGACGTATTAGGGCCTTCTTCACTTCTCTGTCTTGTTCCTGAGTTCAGTTATGCTTCTTTTGTCCATCAGAATTTAATTTGCTGGTGTGTTCATATTAGAACATATTCAGCTTAGCAGTTGCTCATCAGGAAGAAATAACACTCTAAGCATTAAGCAACAAATTACAAGTATCACTTACCCAACTTTTTTTTTTTTTTTTTAAGAAAATATGCAGAAGAAAATATTTCAAGCTTATGTTTTTCAGACATTGCCTGTATACTTTGAGCAAGATAAGAAATGTGGAGACGAATATAAAAAACAATTTTTCAGTCCCTTAAAGATGATCTCTGCAATGTTTATTTCTAAAGAAATAGCATAATTTTCCTCTGCATTTGTGAAAATAAACAGATAATTGTTTATAGTAATAGAGATCAAGCTTACCTACTGTCTAAAAATGAAATCTATGCAACTGAATTCTTTTGTTGTAAATTCATGTGGATGAACTGTAGAAAAAATGCAACCTGTGTTTCAGTTAACAATTTTAGTAACAAATATTTAACATAAATTGTTCACCATATTTATCTTGATATTCCAACTGGAAGTGCTGCCTGTAACAACATCTACCAGACACGTTTAAATAATGCATTTAGAATAACACAACTGAAAACATTTGTCCCTTACAAATGGTATCTAATTCCTCCTGTGAAAAAAATTGATTTTACGTTTTCCGTATCATTTTACCTATTAATGGTTAACACTCTTCATTCTACATCATTAAAAACAACTATTCTGATGTGGTTGATATTTTGCAATTGTTTTTTATTGTTGCACAACACTTAACATTAAAAGTCTGATACCAATAAATCTTACTACATACAGACAAGCAGCTTTTTCTTGTATATAATGTTATATACCCCAAAGGTACCACAATCCAAAAGTTCACATGATATTCTCCAGTCTGTCCAGCCATCTTGTTCTTAGGATAGCCTGCATGTCCAAATGTCTTTTTTCCTGTGTCATCGTAATCTAACCAGTCTCCATACCCTTTTAGTCTGCCTGCATTTGGTTCCTTTTCTGAAGCAACGGTTTTACATTTGTCATTACAGACAAAAATATCTGTATAAATTTCATTCTCCTCCATTTGCTCGCCACACATTGCATCATTAAATTGAAAATGATACTTCAGCGTCACAACAGAATAATTATTTTCTGCAAAGAGAGGCTTCCTCTGCTCTATTTTCTCCCTCCCAGCAATAGCCTGCACAGTGTTTCACAACAGGTTAAAATTTTAATTAAAAATGAGCTTTTACTTTCCAAGCTTAGCTTCTGTCTCTGGCAGTGGCAAATCTTTCACCTGTGCAATACCTAGGAAATCTCTTGAAAGTGCAGTCCACTGTGCTATCTTGTTTTTTACTCAGTCTAGTGAGTTCATGTTTTCAACCCCTTCCATAACCCCTTACAGCCTTAGATTCCATTTTCTGACTTTATCCTCCATTTTTATAAATTGGTACTCCATTAATTTGAGTTACTTCACCTGCACTTCTACCTTCTCTCAACTATTACACGTTTGTATTCTGGAAGGTTCTTCTGTTTCTCGCTGGTCACACAGTACATCTCAGCAGGCATACCCACTCACAGTTTGTGTGTGTAAATGTCAAACAGATCAGTCATGTTTACCACCTCAGTTTGTATGACCTCCAAACTACTGGTTACTTCAGCAGTATTCAGTCCCAACACCTTTCCCAACTCATTACCAGCTGGGTATGACACATCACAGCAGTCCCATTCTAACTCATGAACTGCTGCTTATTTGTAATACCCTAAAGGTAGTATGTCCTTTTTTGTCATTATCTAGCAAAAATGGCAACTTTAGTCCATGACTCACCTAGAACTTTAGACAACAAACTACTTTGACTTGAGGTTAAAGTGAGTTTAATATCTATTAATAATCAGGGAAGCACCCAACATCAAAAGTATGCATACTTGCATACTCCATATTTTTGAAAACCTTACTAGCGTATGCTGCTTTGACCTTTTTGTAATAGAAAGAAATATCATGCATTTGTGAGCTACTCATGCATTGTAGCATGTTGCCTATCAGATTTTACATTAATAAACAACTGTAAAAAAAAAATCAATTGTTTACAACCATTATTATTTTATAGAGTTAAGAGAAACTCTAGTGGAACCATATAAAACATTCATGTTTCACATGCTGTCTTACAACTTTTCCATATCTAGTAAACGAAAACTGCAAGGAACCACCACGACATAAAAATCACAATTTAATTAATGTTACAATGAAAAAGAACAAGCGCTTTCATGCACCATCCCGGTGCGCTTCATCAGGTTACAATCAATAGCAAAACTTCACCCTTTAAATACAAAAACCAACAGCAAGTATTCAATTAAATACATTAATTAATGCAAACTGTTGAAAATTTTTTTTTTTTTTTTAAAGGGGGATGACATCCTGTATTCCTATAAATTTACTTAAGGACATATGCATTCAATAAAAATCTCTTTCTAAATCAAGGCTATTCATCTTCTAAGGAAGGCATTTTAGGTTAAAAATAAACCTACTTAACTTCTGCTAGTCCCTAAGATAAGAAGTTATGTTAAAATAGTGTTACACTTAATCCAAACATGAACATTATTACCCCTTATCTCTAAATTCAAGTATCAAGACCAGGATCAAAATAAACATTATTTAGATAATGATAGTGAGCAATATTTAGCATGTATTATTGTAATGTATTTAAATATACAGTCTAAAGCAATGCTAAAATAATACTAAAAATAAATGTGTCCAAAACAAAAGGACCAATATCTACTCTAAATGCATGGAAAGGACTATTTGGACATTATAGTCCAAACATAACTTCATTTACGTATAAAGTGTTTTGTGTAAGAATCATCAAATAGAGATATAGAAAATAAAAAATAATAAAATATAATGGAAAATACAATATATAATCTGTTAAATCAATGCGTCCCAATAACAGATAACATCAATTAAAACATGTATATACGTGGATAAATGTAACAAATAGCAGCTGGTACAAATAGCATCACATTGATCCTAAGAGGGCCGGTCGGATGCTGAGGGTAGAGTTTAGTCCTGGTTCTATGTGGGCTCTTAGATTTAATATCCATCTAAGTTTGTATAGTTCAAGCGTACCTATATGGTCACCTTCTCTTTTGTTCTGATTCACTATTTGGACCACTCTGAATCTGAATGCATGCTGAGGAAATAGTTGACAATGCTTGGCCAATACATTAGTGAGGTTCCCCTTCCTAATATCATACACGTGATTATATACACGATCTTTAAACCTACGTGAGGTCATACCCACGTAGTACGCTTCACATGAGTCACATGTAGCTAAGTAAATAATGTTCCGGGTATCACAGGTGGCATAAAACGTGGGTTTAAGAGCCATGTTTATATAAGGAACTTCAAATGTCTGAGCTGTTGATATATATTTGCATATACAGCATTTTTTACAGGGATATGTGCCCTTTTTATATCTTGCTCTAATGTCCAACTGTTGGAAATTCATTTTTTCTTTACATAATAATCTCTTAAGGTTTAGACTATTACTAAACCTAAAGACAGGCTTGTTGCCCACTATTCGTGACAACCCAGGGTCAAGAAGCAGAACTTTCCAATTATTCTTTATAATTCGCATGATATGATCCACGTCATTAGTGTATTTGAGTCCAAAAGCTAATGGAACCCTATTCCTGCCAAAATAATCATTATGACTTCCTGTTCTCTTATGAACAGGAGTTTCCAAAGTTGTCACTGTTAGACTATTCACTAAGTTTAGAGGATAGCCCCTATCCTTAAAACAATTCTTCTGAAAATCTATTAATCTCAATGCATCACTCTCACTACTGCAAAGCCTAGATATTCTGACCATTTGACCTTTTATGATGTTATGAAAGATGTAACGTGGATGCATACTGTCAAAATGTAAGATGCTGTTTCTCCAGCATGGCTTCCTATACAATGAAGTAGTTATTCTATTATTAACATCCTTGGTGATGGTAACGTCTAAGAAATTCACACTGGAAACAGAAAATTCATAGGTGAAACTCAGAAAAGAAGTGGTGGATTCCATGTATGTTATAAATTCATGAAGTGAATCCTCATCACTATTCCAAAACAACAGGATGTCATCCACAAAGCGCCTATACAAGACGATGTTATTAAACCTTACATCATTAAAAATAAACTCTTTCTCCCATTGATGGATAGCCAAATTTGCATATGCATTAGCACAGGGAGTGCCCATGGCCACTCCCCATGTTTGTGCATATACCTGGTCATTGAATAGAAAGATGTTATTGTTCAACACCAAGTCCAGTAAACCACAAATCACCATTTGTTCATTATTATCCATGGTGCCATATTCAAGTAAACATGTTCTTATGGCATCAAGGCCAAAATCATTGGGAATACTTGTAAATAGATTTTTAATATCTAGCGTTACCATCAAGGTTTCATTCCGCAAGTTTTTACTTATTGTATCATGTTTTAGATCTAACAAAAGCCCATATGTATTTTTTAAAATGGTAGGGATAGAATTAACCAGAGGGCCTAATTTAGACTGTATGTAAATGGACGCATTTTCTGTCACCCAGTGTCTACCAGATACTATAGGGCGTAGGGGGGGTGGGTGTTCCCCTTTATGCATTTTTGGAAGCCCTTTAATCAAGGGAATCAAAGGGGAATCTATTATTAAAAAATCATATAACGATTTATCAATACATCTGGTCATTAACATGTCATAAATGGTGTCATGTACATATCTTATTAGGGATTCCACTTTAGATCTATCTATCAATTTATATGCTGAGTCATTGCTTAGCATTTTCTGCATTAACTCAACATAAAAACAAGTGTCCATGGCAACCACCCCTCCACCTTTGTCTGCTGGTTTGAACACAATCCCTTCATCCTCACAGAGGCTATCAAGACAACATTTCTGTGCATAATTCAAATTTACATAAGTACCTCTATGTTTTTTCTCATTATAATAAGAGTAAAAATCATGTTCACATGAGCGTATAAAACATTCAACAAGGTTGGACATTGGTGGCATAAAACAACTTTTTCTTTTATAGGCCTGCGATTCATAAGCCAAATCATTATTAATAGAGTCAGTAAACAGTACCTTAAGTGATAGCTTTCTCGCAAAAAGGCGCAATGCTATCAGAGTGTCAGGAAGAGCGCTTCCCCTAGAAGGGATAAAAGACCGCCCTTTATTTAGGATAGATTGTTCATCATTGGTAAATCCTCTAGACGTTAAGTTGAAAAACAAAGTGTTCAATTCCTTGCCTTTCTCCTCGGCTCCGGTGTTTCCCCCGACATTTTTCTCTTTCCTCTGCCTCGGCTGGTCGAGCGCGCCTGCGCTCTGTTTTTGTATGGGAGCGGGAAGTTTAAAGGCACAGGAGGCATATGAGAGCTGGTGGCTGTCCCCGATTTTGGTCTTGCTCCCAACCCTTCATTAATTTTCAAACACTGCTGATTACAAGGGATGGAAGCATTAGTAGATGGTAGTTCTCTATTTAATGCATCATCTGAGTACTCATTGTTCACGGGAGGTTCAACCAAAGAATCAATATGTAAGGCTATTTTAGTTGTATTCATCTGGGATGTATCTGAGGAATGCACAGGTTCCGGTTAATTTCCATTAACTCTCGGCCATATAAAGATACGGCCCATCTGGAAGTCCTGGCAATCCCGTCTCAGCTTTTTAAGCTTGATTTGCTCAAGCCTATTACTATGCTGTGTAAGCTGCCTGCACATACTATTGATTTTAGAAACACAAAGTTCACTTTTATAGTTCGTGGTTAAACATTTATACTGTTCCTCCACTTTGACAAGATCCGTTTCTATAGGGGGAAAAATAATCTATTAATAGGTGAATGTATTTAGTTCCAAACTCGATATTTAACTGCTGCCATCTCCGTAGTAATTCCGGATGGCTGTCCCCATAGCTTGGCATGCATAAGACTCGCATGCCACGCGGAATTACCTTGAAATGAAGGCACGCCTCCATGTGCCTTCTTTGCCATATGAGTCTGTGAAGTTTGTATAGGTCATTTTCCAAGGCTCTTAATGACCCATAGAACTCTTGCAAGTTCTCAGTACTGTTCATTACCATGTTAGGAGTATTATTCTTTAGGTCAAGATTGAGTAAAGGATTTTCCCGTTGATGGAACAAACTATTCCAACCATCAATTGTTTACAACCATTATTATTTTATAGAGTTAAGAGAAACTCTAGTGGAACCATATAAAACATTCATGTTTCACATGCTGTCTTACAACTTTTCCATATCTAAATGCTGAGTGATCCATCTGTTTCTCTCTCTGACGTCCATTTTTAAGTGCTTCTTGTACATCTGTTTCTTCTTGTGCTTTCTTAAGCAATGTCAGTTTCTCTTGGTAAACTATGTTGACTTAAATATACCTTCTGAACAGTTAACATTCTTCTTGTACATCATAAGATGTGAATTAAGCTGTTTTACTAACAGCTTAATGTTTCCATGACTGCTGACTTCTGTGTTTCCGTTCTTGTAGATAGGTGATTATGGAGTTTCAGTCTTAATAGTACTCCCCCCCCCCCCCCCGCTCATTCCTTTCTAGTGTTTCTGTGACTTTGTCGATACTAGAGAATAAAGACAAAGAAGATGAAGTTAGTAATTTGCTCTTTAATCTACTTCCGTTTAGCATTTGAGATGTAGAAACCTTGAGATTATGTGATGAAATGTTCCTGTATTGCAACATTGCTAGATGATCACCCTATAGCAACTGCAGCTGTTCTTTTTCATCAGATTATTACCCGTCTAAAACTGTGATCAAAACTGGTTCTTTGGACCACTCATCTTTTTCACTGGGTACCACTTGTGTAGTACTTGAAGTCACTGTGGACCGGAGGTTAAGCATGTCCTCTACGGCTGTGCCTTTGGCAGGCAAGTGAGAATCTCTATTGTTGGTCCTGGTAGAAGGGTCAGAGAACGCTAATCTGCTTGGCCATAAAATTCTGCCCATCCCTAGGGAGTTTTTTTTTTTGTTGGCAAAAATGTGTTTGTTTCTGCAGAAATTCCTTTCCAAAAGAAACAAAAACTTAAAACATGTATCTTCTTCTGTCTCAGTTATTTTTGACAGGAGTAATTTATTGAGCTTAACTTGGGGTTTAGTGCAGTATCTTGACCCCTCCTGTATAGCGATTTATGGTAAAAGAAAAAGGATTCGTTGTTTTCTGAAGAGAGTTTAGGGTTTGAACCTCAAAATGAATTTCGAGTACCTGCTCATTTTTATTCCACCTGTTCTTGTTTGCTTTGGAGGGTGTTTGTCAGAGCCTTCAACTTCCCTGACAGCTAACTTGCCCCCCCCCCAAAAAAAAAACAAACAAACATATAGACTATATAAAGTTCCTCAGTCTTTTAAGCTTTTATACACTCACCCCAGATCAGGCCCAGCAGCTATTGTTTCAGTGAACGCAGCTGCTGCTGAATGATTTAATTCTGATCCCTCTCATCCAACAAGAATAGGAAGATTTTTGATAGATTTGTGAAAAAGTATTCTGCTGCAACACTTGTTTGTAAAATTCTCAGCTGACAAGCGCATATGTTGAAGTTTATGCTTGTGAGAATATTAGGAATGTTTTGGTATCTGTTTCCATTTGTTAGGAGAAATCCGTTTTGTGTAACTTGGTTTCTTCTGTGGCTCAAGTGACCACCCACTATTTGAAATGTGCACATGATTCTGTTAATGCCATGTTCAGGGCTGCTGTCACTTGAACTGTTGTGAGGAGGTTTTCCTGGCTGTGCTCTCAAAACTTACCAGAGAATGTCAAAAATGAAATTTTGAGTTATCCCTTGGATAGAGATGTAGTTTGTTTACCTTTTGCTACAGAGGTCATTAAAAAGTGTGATGAAAGAGGAAAGCTGGTTCAAGGGATCTCTCAGATTTTTTTAGCCCTTCTTCCCTAACTTTGCCAAGGGATTCAATGCTCCCTCTACAACGGTCTTTAAAAAGCAAAATTAACAGACCTAGCAAATTGCTGGTAAGAAAATATTTAAAAAGCAATGGCAGGGAGGTTCCAAAAAGAAACAGGACGCCTCCGACCAAAGGCAGTCTAATGAGTCTAAGTAACTGTGTGAAGCACCTTCCACCAGCCACACACACACACACACACACACACACACACACACACACACACACACACACACACACTGGCAGTCCTTTAATCCTTTCAGTAAGTGTGAACCTCTGTTTCTGTCTTTGGCAAATGATAGTTTCAGTTAAATGGGTTCTGTGAGTAATCCATCAAGGTTACAGATGGCAGTGGGAGTCTCTCCCTCCTTTTCAGGGAATTTCTCCTAACCTGCCAGATCAGACTCTTCTTTTTTCCTATTGTTATTCAGTATATGCTCACTGAGGTGGTGATAGAAGCTGCCCCTCCTCTTCGTCAGATAGCGGAAAGGTTTTATGTAAGGATGTTTCTAGTGCAGAGATTATTCTTGGATGCCAGTTCTGGAGCTTTCCTTTTAGACTCTGTTTATGATAGTATCCAAGTTCAAGTTACTGTCTCCTCGCAGCTTGTTTCACCTTACTGAGTTTTCTAGTGACCTTAGGTTTATTTATTTATTTATACAGTTTAACTGAGGTAGAGCATTGATCCCATCGGAATAATTTCAGTCGCAGCCCAGAATGGGAAAACACACACACTAATTGGAAAAAATAAAAATGATTTGCACAATAAATGAGCACACTAAAAACAAAGGAATAGTTAATATACAATAAAAATGATTTAAGAAGGTAGTCAACAGAAATGGCAATGTACAATATTTTCATTAGTTAGAGAAGGGGCATGTTAGGAGTTAGAGAAGAGATTCTATAGAGAAAATGTGTTGGGGTCATTTATTGCACTGTTCTGACTAGTTTGCTACTTGTGTGTCTCTGCTATCCTTAAACAAAAACAAAAAAACTTGCTATTTTTCCCACTTTCTATAATTAAAGTTCAGTTACAGAGTTGCTGTTCTGAACTGTTTGTAACTTTCTTGGAGGCCAGTGCTTACTTGGGCTAAAGGGAAGTCTGTGTTCACCAGTGGCAGTGGTTAACACTGAGCAGCCTGCCTGTCCCTGTAGGAGTGGTTACTGCCTAGAAACTGTAGTTTTATTGGCCATTTTGGGTCAATACCAAACTCCTTGATCTCTCTCTCTCTTAAAACCCTGCAACTCTCTTTTTGCGCGGTCTTGCGCACAGAGCAGCGTCGGTTAGCTGGGGTATACTATACCTGGCTCCACAAAGTCTGCACTGCAAATTTTCCCTTAGAACTAGGCAAGCCTCAACTCAAGTGCTTCAGATCAACTGCTCTTATTGCAGCACTTGCATAACCCAAATCAGCACTTGTCCAAATCTCCTAGACAGCACTATTATAATACAGCATAAAGACCCTCAACTGTCCGCAAGACAAGTGAAAGTTACTTTTCCAAGCATGTCCAGAGGTCAGCTTCAGGTGTACTCTCCAGTTCATCTGGTGGAATTGGGCATCCTGAGGCAATGTCACAACTGCCTCATGTATACAGACAACCCTCTCCTCTTACCTCTAGACACAAAGACTTGTGAGAGATGCAAATACACAGCCAGAGCGGAGGCTAAGCGCTCTCAACCCATGACTGTAACAGACAGTCAAGAGGAGAAGAGACACACTAGCATCACACCAGCAGTCACACATGGATCTACAAAACAAGCACCGGCAAAACATACCCATAAATACACAAAAACATATTCGGAGGCACTGGGTACCAATCTGAAAAAGAAACAGTGCCCTCCAAAGCAGACAAGCAAGCAACCTGCACCTCCAAACACAAACCAGAAAACACATAATTCACCTCAGCAGTGTGCCTCACGACAGCCCCTACGGCAAAACACCATACCCAACACGCCTAGTAATAGGAGACTCTATAGTAAGGCACACAGATGTTCCACTCACCAGGCTGAAGGAGAAGGTTACTGTCTGGTGCTAGGATCTGCCACATAACACAGGCACTTGGGTCACTCCAGAACAAGTACAAGTATGATGCTGTCATATTACATGTTGGTGTGAATGATCTAAGACGTACCTCACTGGACTATATGAAAAGAGACATTGAGGAGCTCTCTGATCATGTAGCCCACGCTGGTATGACCCTGACCTTGAGTAGCATACTACCTCACTTAGGATGATACCACAATACTAAGACAAAATGATCAATTTCAACAATTGGCTAAGCTTCTGGTGTCATTCTAAGGGGATCCAGTGTCTGTCTGCCTGGGATGACATGATAGACAATCCTCGCTATTTTGCCAGAGATGGTTTGCACCGGTCACCCCTAGGCTTTCGAATACTGGCCAAGGCTGTTGCCGTCCCCATAGTGCCTTTTTTAGGCAAGGCTCAAAGGACAAACCAACCGCCGTAACCAGCACAGGTAACCAAAAACTAAGGGTAATGCTACTCAATGCCAGAAGTCTCAACCTCAAAATGCACGCACTCGAGGCACTCCTCAGTATGGAGAAAATCTATGTTTGTGCAGTGACGGAAACCTGGTTCAAGGCTCCAGAGAGCACCCCAGCACTACCAGGTTACAATTCATATCATACTTTCCGGCCTCAGTTACCGGATCGCAGTACAAAGGGCGGAAGTGTATCCCTATTCATCAAGGATACCCGCATCTCCAGGTTAGTGGCGCAGCATGATGCCCCAGAGATCATCCATGCGCAACTATCAGCAGGCAAAACCATATTTCAAGTCGTAGCCTGTTATAGATCGCCCACCATGTCCCAAGATGCTCACTCAGCATTCCTTGAGGTATTGGAAAATATAAAGGTCCTACCCAACACCATAATTTTGGGTGATTTCAACTACCCTGGTATAGACTGGGCGAACTACCAAAGTTCTAACTCCTATGCCCAGCAGTTCATAGAATTTATAAATTCAAATGCCCTTGAATAACTGCTATGCTTTCCCACTAGAGGGGACAACATATTGGATTTAGTCATCACAAATATGGGCGTCCATTGTACCACACCCGTTATCACTCCCTCTCTGGTCAGATCAGACCACAAACTGATAACCCTAGACATCCTCACCCCTCCGCCTCCCCCAGTCAAAGAAACCATTGTAAAAAAACCTTTCCAAAGCAAACTTCAAACTACTTGCGTCAGAAGTGGAAAGCTTCACTTTTCCCTTGTAGAAGGATAATGATATCCAGGATGCAGAATCCTACACCAAGGCACTTTATATACGTCTTCAGGATTGCATGGACTGTGCTATCCCAAATAAAACCAAGACTCCTTCCTCAAGCAAGAAGAAACCAGTCTGGTGGACCCCGGCCATAAGCAAACTATACAATAAAAGGAGGAGACTTGTACAAAAAAGGCCACATCTCAAGTAGAAAAATCTTCCCTGATCAGCTTTAGTAAGAAATTGAGGGCCCTCATCAAGTCAACTAAAGCCAATTTCGAAAAGAAAGTTGCCAAGGATGACCATAAGGTCTGCTATGGTTACGTCAAAAACCTAAATGGCAATGTTCAAGTCTGTTCTGAGCTAGTACAAAATGGAACAAAATACACTGACCCCACTGACATTGCCAACATCTTGGTTGACAGGTTCAGTGCAAATTTCTCCCCCCCCCCTCACCACCTACAGGGCCTATTACTATTCCAGGGGATTGTGTAACTCCAATTATTACTGATATGTTGGTTAATAAGGCTCTATCTAAAGCTAAAAACACTGCCTCCGTGGGACCAGATGGTGTCCCGGGCTGTGTCATACGCAAGCTCCAAAATGAATTAACCCCACATCTGAATACCCTGTTCAGTCTCAGCCTCTCGACAGGATATGTGCCCATAGAATGGCGCACAGCAACGGTGGTTCTGCTGCACAAGGGTGGGCCCACAACCGACCCTGGGAACTACCGACCAATAAGCCTGACCAGTCTGATCT
Organism: Protopterus annectens; assembly: GCF_019279795.1. Classification (NCBI taxonomy): domain Eukaryota; kingdom Metazoa; phylum Chordata; order Ceratodontiformes; family Protopteridae; genus Protopterus; species Protopterus annectens. Next base: position 34,400,641 of record NC_056744.1, on the reverse strand, counting down.
ATAAGGCAATGGAGCGAATCATTACGGAACTCATAAATGGAGAGATTGGGAACCTCCAAACACTTGACCTCACACAGTTCAGCTTTGTCAAGGGCCGATCATGCCTCCTGAACCTGGTGGACTTCTTTGAGACAGTTACTCAGGGTATAGATAAGGGAAAGGAGGTACACATGGCTTACCTTGACCTTGCTAAAGCATTTGACACCATTCCCCATTCGGGTATTATTGATAAACTCACCAACCTGGGCATAAACCCTTACGTCACAAGATGGATCACAAACTGGCTCTCAGAGAGATCCCACAAAGTAAGAGTAGCGGGATCTATGTCCGAATCCAGACCAGTAACGAGTGGTGTGCCTCAGAGCTCTGTCCTGGGGCCCCTCCTGTTTGGCATATACTTCTCTGAAGTACAGGCAAACACTGAAGGGCTGTGGCTGACTAAGTTTGCAGACGACTGCAAACTGGGTGCTATAATAGAGTCTCTGGCCGACATGGATATCCTCCAGAAGGGCCTTAATGAGACTGATGCATGGTGTCAAAGCCATGGTCTCAAGCTAAATGCTAAAAAATGCGTAGTAATCCCCTTTGGAAAAAACAGAGTACCCGTGAACTACCACATAGGAGCTAACCCCCTGAAATCTGAAGTAGTAATAAGGGATCTAGGAACCCAAGTAGATAGTCAGCTTTCCTTTGATAACCATGTTGCCAAGGTAGTTAGAAAATCCTTCTATGTGACCCATCTGATCACGAAAGGGTTCGCATCAAGATCTAAGGATGTAATGGTGCCGTCTACTCTTCTCTCATCAGACCCATTGCTGAGTACAATGCACCAATTGGTATGTACCTGGCTAGGCATCTCCAGCAGCTGGAGAGACCACAGAGGTACCTCACTAAGAGGATTACTGGCCTCAGACAGTTGCCCTATGCAGCACGACTGAAAAAACTAAGGCTTTTCTCTGTTGCATACCGCCTTCTCAGAGGCGATCTCTGTCTAACATACAGAGCCATGTCCAACCCAGAACTGTTGAACATGCTCCATCTTAACAAAACCAAATTCACTCAAGCTACACGCTCTAGGGATATAAACCTCAGCACAACAATAAATAGAACATGCTGGAGGGATAGATTCCCTTCGCAAAGACTTCCTTTGCTATGGAACAAGGTCCCGATCTACATAAGACAGAGCCCCTCACTGTCACTCTTCAAGAGGAACCTTGACGAGTGGATGGGTAACAGAAAGTTCACACCAGGGATCATACCAACAGCTCTACTAGACAGGGGCCAAGGGTACTAGCTGCTAGATCAAGGGCCTAGGGAACTAACCAAAGGGGCGGTGAATACTGCACAACATGGCTGAGCTAATGTATGCCTTCGGGCAGATAGCCCAGTACCTACCTAGGAACCTATAGGCAAGATGTGTTAGAGATTAGGTAGCCAAGTTATGTGACCTAAAGTAGACTGTTTACAAGCAGCTTGCGCTGTGAAATGTTCTTTAAGCTGTGCCCAAAAGGAGGAGTAGTTAGAGTTCTTTAAGATTTATGTAAAGATCCTTCCAGAGCTTGCATCCAAGAATAGAAAGGGAGCGGTTAGAGCACTGAAGTCTGGTTTTAGGTGTTTGCAAGAAAGGCTGAGTGGCTGTGATATCTAAGGTTGTATGACTAAGGCTGTCTAAGTAAGCTAGAGAAATAGAAAGGCAGAAGTTTTCTTTCAGGAGGTGGAAAAGTTGGGAATCAAGGAGTAGATTGGCTTGTTGCTGAACTGGCAGCCAGTTGGCTTTGGCTGTAAGACAGTGATGTATATACTTTGGTGAAAGGGTAATGAAGCAGCATATGGAGTTGGAGATTGTTTGGATGGTGGTAGAGTTTTAAAAGATTCATGTTGTCACATTACTATAGATCCAGGTTTCACATGTTTATGTTTTCTGTGTCTTGATCATTTTATCAGTTCTCTGCGTTACACTTTTATCTACCTGCTTCTCCAAAGGTATTCAGAAAGTGTCTAGGCCATGTGATAGCCTACTGCAGACTCCAAGGTGTTCACATTTTTCCTTATTTAGATGACTTCCTTATCTTTGCAGAGTCTTTTTCAAAGTGTCAGGAATCTTTTCACTTGGATAATGAATCTCCTACACAGGCTGGGATTCCAGCAGAACTTGCCTGACTTATTTTCCTGAGTGTCTCCTGGACATCTCACTTCAAAGAGCCTTTCTTCCACAGGAAAAAGTAGATTTGTATTTTGATCCATTACGGAGTTTTTCCACATTGACTACCATCTATCACATCAGTGGAATTGATCCAGCTTCTGGATCTCACTGTATATATGATACTACTAATACCTCTTTCAAGACTTCACATGAGAAAAATCCATAGAGTTCCCAGCATGAGCATCCCTGACATTTCAAATTCCAACATTGGAGTTTGTGAAAAGGGTGATTTTTTGGAGGAGACTCCCAAGTTTCTGAGAATCCAGGTCTCCCATTCTTTCTTTTTGCACCAGCACAGTCAGTCACAACAGATGCCTCAGCTGTTGCTTGGGGAGTATTGTCTATGGAAATAAAAGTGCAGGGTTATGGAACAAAAAATGACAGTCCAAAACACACAAACATAAAAGAGATATTAGCTCTTATAAATGCTGCCAATTCTGTCAGTCATATGTGGTGCCTGGAACCTCTGCATTGTTTACAGATAACACAGTGTTGTGGTACATAAACAAGCAAGGGGGACCAGATCTTAACCTCTGGCCAGACTAGCCATGGTAGCCTGAAATATACATTTTCAGCTCAGTCTCTTTCTCTCTCTCTCTCTCTGTTCAGGCATCTTGCATACCATCAGAGTAGAATTGTGTTGCAGACAAGTTGAGCAGGACCAGGAAATACCCTCACTAGTGGAAACTGAATCAGAAAATTTTCCAAGAATTGAGCCATCTGGTTGGAACACCTCAAATAGATCTATTTTCATCCACTCACAGCAATCAATTGAAAAAAATGCTGCTCCAGGACTCCATGTAAAAAGACCTGGAATTTAGATGCATTTTCATTTCTTTGGACAGGAATGTTTCTGTATGCTTTTCCACCCTTTCCAATAATATCCAGGGTACTTCTAAATATTCAGAAGGAATCCCCAAGATCATTGTGATTCTAGCCCAGGCAACTGTGATTCTAGCCCAGGCAACTGTGGTTCTCCCTTCTTTTGGAAATGGCCAGGGCTAGTTTACCACAAACTTCTTCACAGACTGGATCTACTTGCACAAGAACAGGAGTATCAATCAACTTCAGTTGACTGCCTGGATGATGGGGCCTTAATTCCTTTAGGCAACTGTTTAGTGAGGACATTCAGGACGTATTAATGGAGGCAAAAAAATTATATATTAGCAAATGGAAAGGGTTTTCTAGTTGATGCCAACAGCATAGCCAGCACTCAGTCAGGACTGGTTGTTCTCTGGTTCGGCAATTTTTCCATGAGTTACTATCCTATGGCCTTTCCTATTCTTTTTTCAGGGTTCATTTATTTGTTCTTGAGCACTGGTACTAGTATGCGTATTCTCCAGTTATATGGGATGTAACTTTATCTCCATACTACTGTGAGTACCCTCAGGAGCCATTTTCCCCTCTCTCATGCAACATCTTCATTATATCTGCTGTCACTAAATCTGAGCCTGCTGCTTTCCCTGACTTCCTTTTCCTTATTGCCGTTCTTACTTCTTGTATGGTGGGATCATCCACTTCTTTCATCGTAGGCTGTGTCTGAAGCAGTACAGTTTCTGTGAGGTTTTCTTCATTCAGAAGCTTCTGGAAGTACTCCTTCCATTTGCCATTGATGTGGACAGCATCCTTTGTGAAAGGTGTCTGTCTTCTTTATCTCTCTTTCTGCTTTACAACCTAATAGAGTTTTTTGTGCCATCTGCTGAATCACTTTCCAGAGGATGGTAGAGTGCCTGTGATGCTTTGTTCTTTGCTACTGCAACTGTTCTCTTTGCCTTTGTGTTAGCCAGTATTCCTTTTTAGCCTGGCCCATTTTTTCTTTATCCTGCTTTTTCCTGCCCTTCTTTCTTTTGATGACTTCCTGGACTTCTGCATTCCATCAACTGCTTTCCTTATGTGCTTTATTTTCATACCTGGATTAGCCACATATGCTGTTTTGAGGCACTGCCATTCTTCTTCTTCTTCTTCATCAACTCCACATATTTCCTACTCTTTTTGAGGATCTACAGCCCTGAGTAATTCACTGAATTGTTCTGCTTTCTCTCCAGTCAGCTTCCAGATATTCAGCCTGTTCTTTGTTGACCTCAGAGCCTTCTTTCAGCTGATTCTGGCAACCAGTGGTTTATGCTGTGAGCCAACCGTTTCACTGGGGATGACTTTGCATTTGCTGATTCTACCCCACTGCCCATTCCTTACTAGGAAGAAGTCAACCCGAGTTGCATGTTGGACACTCTTGTATGTAATCTTGTGACACTCTGTCTTGCTAAACCACGTGTTGACCACCATCAAACCATTTGACAGACAGAAGTCTAGAAAGGCCTCTCCTTTATTCCTGTTAACCCACTCATGTGGACCCAGGTAGTCCTCGTATCCTGTTCTGCCTGTCCTGATATGTGCATTTAGGTCACCCATTATCAGTACCAATTCATGTTGTCCTACTTTATCTAGTAGGTCTTGCAACCACTGTCTGAATGCATTCTTTTCCTCACTGCCACAACCATGCTGTGGTGCATAGGCTGGGATTATGAATACTGCCCTGTCATTAAACTGGAGTCTGGTTGCCATGAATCTGCCACTAATTCTGATGACATCCGTCATTGTCTTCTGAAACCTCTCCCTCACCACACTTTCCACACCATTTCTAGCCAGACTTCCTCCTGAGTAATACTCTGGATGCCAGGCCAAGAGATTTTGCTGCACTGCCCTTCCATCTGGTCTCCTAGATACACAGGATGCCCAGCCTCCTCTTTACCATCATGTCACCCACTTTCAAGCTGCATCCTGTCAGTGATTTTATACTGAGTGTAGCAATTCTTAGTTCTTAGTTCACATTTGTTAAGTTGATTGGTTTTATGTCCAGCTTTCGCTCATCAGAGCTATCTCATGTAACCTGGGCTGAGCAACTGGACACTGTTGAACCCAGTAGCTTGTTGATCCAGAGCTGCTAGGCTTTATGATGGGTACACAGTGGCCACATACACCTCTCCCACTTCATGGGTCCCTGGCATAGTCAAAATAGGCTGAGTACTTAACCCGTTTGTCATTGTCAGATACCCATGCCCATTTGGCGGCATTAGTCAACATGACCAAATCACCTAGAACCATATATTACACCACTGAGTGGCTAGCTTGACCTGGTGCTCAGTCTGTGATCCATGTTCTCCTATTGTAAGGATGATGAGCACCACAATAATATTCCCAGAGTTGTTGGTCTGTACAACTCTTTTTCCTGTAGGGCACCAACTAGAGTCTATGCTGCTGCCCAGAACTCCATTCATGGGTGAGTTTGAGATGGAAACACTCAGCATGTTTTTGAGAGGTGGGAGAAACCCCACAGAGAGACTGGGATACATGCAAACGCTATGGATGTATATACCCCTGTGCATATAGTTATTCTTATTTTCCCTTTTCTACAGTTTTCTTTTCAGGGCTAATGCATCCCTTCTGGGGCAAGAAGATTCTGAGATTTTTGGTGCTCTAACTGCCTTTTTGTATGGAGTACTGCTTAAGCTCCCTTCAGCTGAGGCACATGGAAAGTGCCCTTAAGATTTGAAAAGCTGGCCAGTTGGTCATACTCTTGCAACGGTAATCTATCCAGACTCCTAGTAATGGCAAGTTTATTTGCACAACTGTACTTTCTCCTCTCCTCTCATCTGAGGGATTGATCCAAGGTACCTTGGTTTTCTTCTATCTTTCAGAAACATTCTGGTTGAATTAGGTGATCTGAATTGTGTTTGTATGTATATTTATTGAATTTAGTCTTGCCTTTTTGATCTGAGTCATGCTTCACAGGATCTACAGTAGACCAATTCACTTGCCTATTTAAAAAAAATAAAACTTAACTTTTGAGCATCTGTATAAGAGCTCATCCATCAACTAATAAAGATTTTTGGAGAAAACAGCCCTTGTTTGCCTTTTTCCTCTTGAGAAGATGATTCATTTCTAAGGAGTAATCAAGGTTTGTTAAATTCAGGTGAGTGTCTCTAGTTATCCTTTGGGACATTGTCTATTTTTAAAAAATGTTAAAAATAATTTTAAATTGTGGATAAATGTTTTTATCTGTCTTGGTGAGTGTAGCTAGTTGGCACATTAATTAGCATGCATTGTGATCCATTTCTCTTTCATCTGTCTCTGAAAGCAGGTGTAGTTCTGTACAGAAGCTGCACATGCTGTTAAACTTTAAGAATGCACTGTTAATCTTTTACAGACTGTGGTGCCATACAAAATCCTATATGTTATGTGTGGATCTTTTTGGACTGTATTTTTCAAGTTTCCCCTTGACAAAAAGACTAAGCTCAATGGGTCCACCTTCCAGCAAGATAAAAGAAGGTAATAATAAACTAAACAATGGTAGACTACTGCATGGCAGACTGCACTGTGGTGCATGTTTTGCTGACTAAGATTAGTTGTCATGAAAGTATAGGCAAAGTATGGCTGTGGTTACAATAATGATTAACAAAGAGGGATACAAAAACTGAATTACTCTGTAGTACACAGGGTATCTTAGAATGTCACGTATTGTGCAGCAGCCGAATGCCTTATATGAGTTACAGTTTTAGTTGCAAACACTGATGTAGTGGAAAGGAATGTGGATATTGCTGTGTAGTTTAACGAAGTGGAAGAGAGAAATTGTCTTTCTTAGCAAACATTTCATTTAAATGTGAGTGAAAGGGCAAAAAATTGAGAAGTTAGTAATAAAAGAAAAGACATATTCCTTCTTCATTTATCCACTTTATCCAAGTTACGGTTATAAGTGCACTGGATCTTTCTCTGTCTCTCTCTCTCACATGCGCTCACACACACACACACACACACACACACACACACACACACACACACACTCTCTCCAGGTGCACCTTCTGGCATTTTGGAAGATCACTGGTTCACCTGTGGCAGACCTTTGGTATATACGCAGAAACTGGAGCACGTGACCAAAGCCCCACAGAAATAGGGAGAAGATGCTGTCTCTGTATAGAAGATACCATAGCTGAGAAACATATTGCAGAGCCAAGCACTGTGAGGCAGGAATGCTAACTGCTGCAGTGCTGTGGTACCTTAGAAAAGAAAGGTTTATGTTCCCTAAGAGAGAATTTAGCATTAAAGTTGATGCAGTGTGCATATTGCCTAGCTTCAGTTTAGAATTCCTTGACTTTTAAAAGCTGTTAGGAGAAACAACCTGTCCAAGGCAAAAAAGTGAAAAGCATTAATTCAGTATCTGTAATGTGAATTGGCAGCAGTGCTTCCAACCAGCATCTTCATTGCAGTCCTGTGATAGATGGGAAATTGCTTTAATTTCCATAATGTGAACTGAAGATGGCACTGATCACAATAGAACAAGCAAATCCCTTTAGTAGGGAAGATCCAGTAGCATCCAAAGTTAAGTGACTTGTTCTCAGTGGGAGAGAGAGAAATGAATCTACAGGGAAACTGAATGGACCATCCCAGTAGTTCTCACTAATAAGTGCATTGAATGGGGATGGGAAGGTGCCCTCCCTAAATCTGGGCGTAGTCCCTTTCAGGGGCAAACTGCAATGTACATGTGGATCATCTCAAAATATGTGAGAGATACAGAACAGCAGGCACTCCCAAGTTCCTTAAGTTGTTGAAATGTTAAGGATAATCCTTGGGTCCAGGTTGTAGTACATGTCTAGTCCACTCAGCAGTCTTTATGCTGGTAAGTGATTACAGATGGGCACGGATCACAGCTAGTTTTTGACTTGTGTCTGGAATTCTTCTTGGAAAGCATGGAAATTGAGTGTTTAGCTCAATAAAATTTTGAGGAATGAATATTAAGTGAAAAGCAAATAGAAAAAGATGGACATAGAATCAGATTTGTGAACTGACATTAGGAAATACTCTGATGTTATTATTAATAGCAAACAGGATTTTTCTCTTATTTATAATTGTTAGACATGCCAGTTTTCAGCACTTGTCAGTAAAATGCACAAAAAAGCAGCTACACTTGTGCCAGTTTAAAAAGTAGCTTAAAGTAATGTTTAATTAAAAATTATGTTAATGGACCCTGGAGAGTGTGAATTTATTTCTTTAATATTGCTTCTACATTTTAGGTTTCTGCTAGCTGTCCAGCTCCATGCCTGTTCAACCTCATGGCCTTCCAATACGTAGAGATTCTATGAACTCCTTGCGCATAACCATTGGCGGCCTTCCTGTCCTTGCTTCTATGACAAAAACTACAGATCCTCGATTTCGTCCTCGATGGAAGGCTATTGTTGCTGTGCTTCTTATTGTATCATTGCTGCTGATGCTATTTTTCCACCGTCCATTCATACCACGGCCTGCCTTCTCTAATGCCCACAACTGGAGGATCAACCCTGTGCTGAGAAGCAAATACAATGACACATATCCCTTGTCCCCACCTCAGAAGACCACAGAGGGAGTCCGCTACCGCATTGGAGTCATCTCAGATTTGGACACAGACTCCAAAAGTCGAAAAGAGCACACATGGTTCAGTTACATGAAAAAGGGATATTTGACTTTATCTGACAGCGGGGACCAGGTGTCTGTGAACTGGGATAATGAGCAAATAGTTCTGGAGTCTCATTTAGCAGAGAAGGGAAGGGGCATGGAGCTGTCAGAGCTCATAGTTTTTAATGGAAAGCTTTATTCCGTAGATGATCGGACAGGTGTTATTTATCACATTGAAGGACAGAAAGCAGTACCATGGGTAATCCTTTCTGATGGAGATGGAACAGTAGAGAAAGGTAAATGTAACGTTTCAGTGTTTAGTTTATAAATAACAGCATTGTAGACATTTTAACTTCTCTGTTAGGAAGGTTCGTAGTACACAGTTTTCATTTTAAAAATAGAACGATTGCAGAGATATGTTGTTGTTTAACAATTTTGTTGTCTGTGAATCGTTTTACCAAAATGTGACAAAAAAGTGAGTCAACCCTGAGTAAAGTAGGTGGCAAGCTTCTCCATACCTGCATCCTTTTACTTAATATAATGATGTCTGATGTCATACAGCCTCGGGAGAAGTTGTTTGCAAAATGAAATCACTGAACAGTTAGATGGCTGTACATATATGTCTGCATGGCAACCTCAAAATGGCATGTTTGTAGTGTGCAAATGAATTAAATCAGTCTGATGGCATTTCCAGTGAGTTTTCTATTGTATTAAAAATTTTCCTAAAGTTATTCCTTTCCAAAAATTAATATGGGCCACCCCCCCCCCCCCCATACAAACAGAAGTATCGAGTCTTTGACAGTCTTTGGTCTGTTTGTCCTTCCCAACCCTCAGTGTCCTAGGTCACTGAAGGAGAGCAGAGAGCTGAGGGTTGTGGCTGTCAGTTCAGCAGGAGATAGATTTTTTTGCATACTTCTAACATGGCCAGAAAGTGAAATGTGGTGCTCATTACTCTGTATCCACTGTGAATGTGTACTTCCATGTACCATTGATTTGTGCTAGAGTGCCTGCTCACCCCTTGGCAGCTTAAGCTTTCCAGCATTCCTAGTTGTAAGTGCAGAAGTTCTTGGCCTTCCCTAGGTGGACCTCTTGAAGCAGGACTGTACTACATCTTCTCCACAGTATGGGTGAACCAGCATAGTCCGCTCATTCCCATCCCTCCATGGCCAGAGCTGCTAATCCAGCTGCATGGTATGTGGTATAATCGGACAAAAACGTCGACTCAGCAGAGCCAGTATGACTTCCTGTTTACCATTCAAGTAGACGTTTTAGCTTACTTTCGTTTTATTTTTATTTCAGTACCTTTGCTTTGGTTGGGCCCTAATTCCTATGGCTTTTAGAACTTAAAACCTAGATCTTGGTTGAAACCAATGTATCCAGATGACCACAGTAAATTATGTCTTATAGGAAAACTACTGTGAGAGATCATTAAGCACTAGGAGTGACATCAGTATTCCCACCCATTTTTTGTATAGTTTCTATATACAGCTGATGTTTTCTCTAATGTGCTATTGCTGTGCCCCCCCTCCCCGAACAGTGTTCTATGGAGCACACTACTAGCATGTTGCCTGTTTGACTAGGGTTTTGTAAAACAAATGTGTGTCTGCAAGTGTTAATGCTAGTCTCTGCTTTGCTCCAACACTCATTCATACTGTAGATTCCCTTCCCTAGGATGTTCTCCGAGTAAATGCATGCCTTATCTACTACCGCAGATATTTCTGTCTCAGGCCTTACCACAGCAGATGTGATCTTCCCCTGGTCAACATTCCTGTGATGGCCGTCAGTGCTGCCTGGCAAGCCTGAATACGGTAGCCCCAAATGTTCAGTATTAGATCACTACAACATTAAATCACTGTAGCAATAGCCTATGCTATCTAGTTCTCATCCCTCCTCTAACTAGCCAGCGAGCTTTTCAAAGCTTATGGATACTCTTCACATGCTTCTAACCTTTAGGAATGCAAGAAGAGCTCCATAAAAAAGGACAGAATAGCAAAGCTTTCAGAGCTTTTTTGCTGCTGAAGTGTGTCCCTTTGATGAAATTCGTACAACTCTCACTGGGCTAATACTTCAGGGCTGGGCAAGTAAGTTCCATGTTGGAAAAAACCTTCTGCAGTCTTTTTTTTTTGCTAAGAAACTTATCTTGTATGTATTGGACTGTTATTTTTGTGTGAATGCTTGAGTGAACAAACTATATACAAATCTATTTTGGACATCATTTCCTAAACATTTTGTAGATTTTATGTGTTAGTGGCAGAAAATCATGCTTGTGGGGACTCTCAGTGGGTTTCTTTCTTCAGAACCACCTTTTTGATGCTGTAAGGCTTACAGACTGCTCTAGCCATTTTCAGTGACCAATTCTTAGCTGAACCCTCTGCAACAGTTACTGGTCTCCTTTGGTCTTCCTTCCCTTGTCCGCAAGAAGAAAACATTTTTCAGGGAGTCTTTGGGTTTCAGACAGGCTCCATTTGTGCCCCATCTGGTGATGGGTGACTGTGCTGTGGACGGATTTGGTTCTTTGGACCACTCATTGCTTTCCCCTGGTCCCTCTGATGTAGCACCTCCAGCCACTAATGGCATAAGGATGGACAAGTTCTCTGTGGCTGCAGGGTTGCCTTTTGCAAGCAAAGGAGACCCACTTGTGATTGTATGTGGAGGAGGAGTAAGAGAAGGTCTACCCAAATAGTCAATGTTCAGGGATAGTATGCCTGATTTAGGTCTACCTGTTTCCAGGGAGATTCCATGGAAAATAAAACTTCTCCTGTTTCTATTTCTGTTTCTAAGGACAGGGGAGATTTATTGGGATGCAGTAAGGAGTTAATTTCTACTTTTACTGTACCTGTTACCTCTTTACAAAAGAAGCGTTCCCTTTATGTATTGATACTAATTTTGAGTTAGAAGAGCAGGGATTGGAGGTAGAATATCTTGCTTCAGGATTTTATTCTCAGTCTGAAGATTCCATGTCTGAAAAAAAGTGTTTCTTCAGATTTCCCTCAAGGAGACTTTCCTTTTTCTGAAACTTTATCATAGATGAAATAATTCCACCTGTGTTATCTCATTTAGAGAATGTTTTTGACACCGCTTGTAGTTATCTAACAGTCAACCGCCTGTCCTGGGAAGTCTGATAGATTATATATGGTACCTCTGTTTTTTCAGTTGTCAAGTGTCCTTGGTAAGTGTTTAGATCTACTCATTCTGGATTTTCAAGTAAACTTACAGAAATCCCCTCTCACAGAATTGTTTTCTTGGGATGTCTGCTTCATTCTGCACTGTGAAGAGACTTTCTTTTGCCAGATATGTTCCAAACGTTCTTCCTGAGTTTGTTTAGATGTACCAGGTATCTGCCATGGAATTTCTCAGGATTTTGGGGTACATGGCTTCATTGATTCTTATGATTCCCCCAGCTAGACTTCACATGAGAACAATCTAATCATACGTCAGGTGAGTCTGGACTCAGAATCTTCAGTCTTTATCTTTTTAGATTCCTATATTGAGGTTTGAAAGGAGGAAATTTCTTTGAGTAGACTAGTTTTCTTGAAATCTATGTCTCCCATTCTGCCTTCCATTTCCTCTTCAATCTGTCAAAACAGATGCTTCAGACCTGGCATGGGGAGTGGTTTCCCAAGGTGTCAAATTGCAAGGTCTGTGGAACAAACACAGCTAACAAAAGCACATTAATGTCAAATAAATAATAACACTAATTAGTGCTTTGAATCCCTAAATCATCTCTGGTCTCCAATAACCCTGCACATTTTCACACACCATCAAAGTTATGTAGTACATAAACAGGGGTATACCAGATCTTTACTCCACTCTGCAGACCTTTTATGATAGCCTGGGTTGCAGCGACTCCTCTCATTTTGACTCTTCAGGTTTCATACTTTCTGTCAGGGCAAAACATTGTATCAGACAATCTAAACAAGACCAGGGCAGAGTCTCACAAATGGAAACTTTATCATGAGGTCTTCTAACAGTTGATGCATCTGTGGGGAATACCTCAAACAGATTTGTTTGAAAAATGCAGCCCTAGGTTATATCTGTGTAGTAGCTACATGGTTATGCTTCAATATCTTTGCAAAGCAGTACAAGCTGAATCTGATTTCTACAGCCGGATCTACTTGTAAGGCTACTGTTGTCAAAGGTATGTTCTAAGGAACCAGCCCATACGAGGAGCTTTGGGACTGTGACCTGTTACATTACCAAGGATAGACCAACTGTCATCAGGTATGAAAGTTATTTACTTAGCATAATGCTATATCTGTAAGTGTGGGTCCATTTTTAATAAAGGTCACACCTTGGTCTTGTATTTTTACTTTTTTTAAAAATAACTTCAGATGTAGCAAGAGAGCAATGGTGTGGGTTTGGGGATCAGAAGGGGTGTGTAGCAGCCTGTTTGGATTGACAAGTGGCCCTAATGCCTGCATTCTTAGTTCTACAAATTACTGAGTATAATAAACCACATTCTCCCAGGTCTAGCATCATTTAGTTAGTACATAATTTTCATGTCTTCCTTACAACTCTTCTGTTTGTTTGGTCTTGGAAATACTTCCTTTAGTTTGGCATTAATATTAAAGGAATGCTGTTAGAATATTTTTCTTATTCGGAATTTTAATTTTGATTGTACATTTACACCATTAGCTGGACATTTCAGAATTTTACCTGATACTGCAAAAAGACCTTAAAGGTTCAGGTTGCAAAGCAGCATAACATTCTATCTGCCAGAGATGGCTAAAGCTGCATTGTTTTTTGATATCCCAGTATCTGATTTGGAATGATTGCTGACCTTTTTAGACATTTAAGGGGGATGAGGAAGGAAGTAATCACACTCCATCCAAATGAACAAGTCTGATTTTTTGAAATTAATGACTTCACACTTCTTAGGACTGGTGTGGTCTCTTTCAAGGCCCCAGAGCCAGCGGAAACCATCACTAAAGCCGCTAAATCACTTACAAATGCCTTCTATCAGCAACTCCAGGACTGCATGGATCAGGCAATCCCAAACAAAACAAAGACTCTTTGTACCAAAGGCAGGCGTCCAGTCTGGTGGACCCCAGCCATAAACAAGCTCTACAACAAAAGGAGAAAGCTACTACAAGATAGAGCAAAATCCTCAAAAGGGAAGACACCCTTGATCATCGTAAGTAAAAAACTAAGATCTCTCATAAAATCCTCCAAAGCTAATTTTGAAAGAAAAATTGCCACGGACTCAAAAGGCAACCACAAGGCCTTTTTTAGCTATGTTAGAAACCTGGGAGGAAACTCCCAGATATGTTCAGAACTGGTTCAAAATGATGTAAAGTTCACTGAACCTACAGACATTGCCAACATACTGGCTGACAGGTTCAGTGCAAATTTCTCCCCCCCTCCCCCCCAAAAGGAGAAATATCTGTACCAGAGGACTGTATCCTCCCAAACATCTCAAATGCTCAAGTAAGAACAGCTCTCTCAAAGGCGAAAAACACAGCATCCATGGGACCAGATGGTGTCCCCGGTTGTGTGCTCCACGAGCTCATTGAGGAATTAAATCCACAGTTAGGGCAGCTGTTTAATCTTAGCCTCACCTCAGGATACGTACCCAAGCAATGGCGTACGGCTACTGTGGTCCCATTACACAAAGGCGGTGCCTCCACCGACCCTGGAAACTACCGTCCCATCAGCTTGACAAGCCTGGTCTGCAAAGCTATGGAGAGGATCATTATGGAACTCATAAATAAAGACATGGGGACCTGCAGACATTGGATCAAACCCAATTTGGCTTTGTCAAGGGCAGATCGTGCCTTTTAAACCTGGTTGACTTTTTCGAAACAGTCACCAAGGCCATTGATGAGGGCAAGGCAGTCCACACAGCCTACCTTGACCTGGCAAAGGCCTTTGACACGATACCCCACTCAGGCATCATAGAAAAACTCACCAGTTTAAATGTGAACCCATACGTCACAAGATGGGTTGCAAACTGGCTAAGTGACAGAACCCACAGGGTTAGAGTTGCTGGCGCCATGTCAGATTCAAAGCCTGTCACAAGCGGTGTCCCACAGGGCTCGGTCCTGGGTCCACTCTTGTTCGGCATCTACTTTTCGGAAGTACAGGCAAGCACAGGAGGATTATGGCTGACAAAGTTTGCAGATGACTGCAAACTGGGCGCCATAGTTGAAAACACATCAGACACAGATATCCTTCAGAAGGGTCTCATAGAAACAGATAACTGGTGCCAAAGCCATGGCCTAAAGTTAAACGCTAAAAAATGCATAGTCATACCCTTTGGAAAAAACAAGGTTACCCCTAGCTACCATATAGGTGGCAATCCACTAAGCACAGAAGAGGTTATCAGGGATCTGGGAACACAGGTTGATAGCAACCTCTCATTTGACACCCACGTTGCCAAAGTTGTTAGGAAGACCTTCTACATTGCCCACCTGATCATGAAGGGTTTCACGTCCAGGTCAAGAGAGGTCATCATTCCCCTGTACTCATCACTCATCAGACCGATGATTGAGTACAACGCCCTATTTGGAATGTATCTGACCCGACACCTACAGCAATTGGAAAGGCCCCAAAAGTTCCTCACCAAAAGGATAAAGGGTCTCAAAAATATGTCCTATGCTGCCCGACTGAAGGAGCTCCAGCTCTACTTAGTCGCTTACCGCCTGCTCAGAGGTGACTTGTGCCTGACATACAAGGCCATGTCCAACCCGGAATTAATGAACATGCTTCACCTCAAAAAATCTAAATCCATCAGATCCACAAGAGCACGAGACTTAAACCTTGACACGGTCATAAATAGGACGTGCTGGAGGGACAGATTCATTACCCAGAGACTCCCTATGCTGTGGAACAAAATCCCGGTACATGTGAGGCAGAGCACCTCGCTGGCCTTGTTCAAGAGAAATCTTGACCAATGGATGGGAGATCGCAGGTATACCCCAGGGATTACATCAGTGTCACTGCTTGACAGAGGCACAGCAAAATAATGGGCATAATATCCTTCAATAGAAAGGGGTGGCGTAAGCCACAAAAACTCTGGGCTAGGCTTATAAATGCCCTAGGGCAGATAGCCTAGTATGAACCTATGAACATTTGAATGGGGCATGAATGATATGTCTGAAGAGGAGATGGGCTTACTAAGAATGTACTGATCTCCTCATTTGTTTGCATAAATACTTTTGTTTTGCTTTAACAAACAGCATCTTTTTAGAACCTCAGCACTATTCTTATATTCTGAAAAGATAGTACATACAGTATTTTCTTCAGTTTCTCTGTTTGTGGTATTAATAAATTGTTGATACAAGGGAGGAGTCGGCCAGCACCGGATTTCTCAAGCAACAGTTAATTATCCGTACAAGTTCTTTTTAGCTACCTAAGATGTTGTCCTGCAGTTCCACTTGCAACAGCCTGCCTGTCCTTTCAGGATATAGGAATAGACTTCATATCCTCCTTTTGAGGGAAGGAGCAACATCTTATCAGTGCTTCAATGGGTTAACCTTAGTTATTGAGATGTTATCCTAAACATTGTAGTTTTAGCAGGCAAGCAGAAGTTTATTTTATGTGTATTTTTATTAGTGTTTATTTTTTATAGCATTGAAGTTAAGCCGGGTTTTTTTTATTTAATTTTGACCAGAATAGTGGAATGATCCAAAAGGGCCTTTTACATTTGCTATCTAGACAAGGGACAAGTGTAATAATGAAAATACCCAGTTATTTAGCTAATATAATAACATAAAGATCCTTGAGAGGATTAACAATATCAGTCAGTTGTTGACCCTTGGACTTGTGGACTTCCTGCAGGCCCTTACTGCTCCCTCCCGAAAGCCTGCAGCCTGCTCTGATTAAAAATACCTTTTCCTGGGACTGGCTTTTCTTGGTAGCTTACTCTTCAGCCAGAAGGGTGTCTGAGCTGAGCTTCAGCTGTGTGTCAAACCTTTATCTTTTCTTTCTTCCTGATATAGGTGTGCCAGAGGACCCAATCCATTTTTTCTCCTCAAGTCTCTTTCTGAACAACTATTAACAGTCAATCAATCTGCCTGTGTTTTTCCCAAGTATTCAAACAAAGGAGAATACAAATTGCCATTCATTGGATGTTCATAGACAATTCGTTTTTATATTAACAGGACAGCTGGCCACAGGAAATCAGATCAGCTGTTCGTCTCCTTCACCTACTCAGATGGAACGTTATGGTGAGTACATAACTTCTAATTATATCAGTAAAACTGCACTTAAGAGCATTGTAATGTATGAAGCACTGTGATTACACTTCAAAATCAGGAAAAGGGTAAACTTGTTAAAGATGTTTCTAGCTCAAGAAAACAATCTTAACACTGCTTAGGGACATACCTCTCAACCTCTTAAAGCAAGTAATCTGGATGAAGTCATAAATAAAAGTGGGACAAAAGCCCAAAAATAGGGAAATTTTTAAATATTGCTCTTACAAACTTAGAATGTTGATAGAATAACAGTTTTTGCATTGGTGTGAATTTTCTGAAGAGAATGAAGTCTGAAACTCACATTTCTGTCATTATTTGTTAACTTCAGTCTTTAATGATTTGCCACTAATTTGCCAGAAAACCACAATTTTATGAAAAACAGACCAGAAATATGAGGCAAAAATATCTGGACATTCTGCAAAAATCTCTACAGTTGAGAGGTATGCTTAGGGGTGCTTAACAAATGTTTACACTTGAGTGCTGTTAAGATCGGGTCCCATTCTAAGGGCTAACAGTGGACCAAGATGAACAGCAGACCTTGCCAGAGGTCAGTGAATAGTAGCTGAAGGTAAAGCTGCTTTTAAAAGCTGTTGGAACTTCACTTATAAGTTCATAGGAGGCTACTAGGCTATTGACCTGAGGGTTGTTTTAAGCCTAGCCTATTACACCCGTTATATTTCAAGAGAAAGTCTAGTCAGTGCCTAAGATTATTATTAGTAATGACTGCCTATGTCCAAGAGGGATGTGGAGCTGTTCCCAGCAAGAATTTGCAGTTTCCCATCCATTCATCTAGGCTCCTTTAGAAAAGTGTTATACAGGTGCTCTGCTTAACATGAATTGATAGCCTATTCCAGAGAAGTGGCAACCTCTGTGAGATGAATTTGTCTTTCCGGCATGTCCTATTTAAATCACAGGCCAGATTTAGGTCACTGGAATTGATAATTCTAGCCCCATTTGACTTATGGATGTGCAGCAACTTCATCAGGTTGGGGTCAGAGATTGCTCTGTAAGCCAGGCACAAGTCTCCCCTAAGTAGCTTATGTGCAACTGAGTACAGTGACAAAGACTTCATACTGTCTGTATAGGGCATGTGCTGAAGACCCTGGATCTTCTTAGCTAAAAATCTCTGGGGTATCTCCAGTTGCTGCAGGTGCCTGGTACAGTACGAACAAAAGAGGATGTTATACTCAGTTATGGGCCTGATAAGGGATGAGTAGAGGGGGGTTATAACCTCTTTTGCTCTTGAGGCTGTGCCTTTGCTAGTCAGATGTACAACTTAGAATGCCGTTCTTACTACAGTGGACACATGGTGGTCAAAGTTTAGGTCACAGTCTACTTGTGTGCCCAAATCCCTCATTACAGCATTCATACTTAAGGTATTATTGTTTATTTGATAGTAGGGACATTGCTTTTACCAAAGAGGAGGATGATGCATTTTTTTTGCATTTAGTTTGAATCCATGGCTTTGGCAGCAGTCGGTCTGTGTAAGCCCTTCTTGGAGTACACTGACATCATTTGGTTAGTCAACGATTGCTCCAAGTTTGCAGTTGTCAGCAAGCATGGTCAGCCACAGCCCCTTTGTTTTGGCCTGAACTTTTGAGAAGTAAATACCAAACAAAAGGAGGCCCACTACTGACCATTGTGGAACCCCACCGGTGACAGGTCTGCTGGTGGAGGTGGAGTCACCCATTTTGACAGCATGTGTACGGTTAGTTAGCCAATTTGCAACCCACCTAACAACAAAGAGGTTGACATTTAGGTGGGTGAGTTTGTCAATAATGCCTAAATGGGGGATTGTGTCAAACGCCTTCTCCAAGACCAGATATGCTGTGTGCACAGATTTTCCCTCATCTATGGCCCTGGTCACATTTTTGAAGAAGTCTGCTAGGTTTAACAGGTATGATCAGTCCTTTACAAAGCTGAACTGGGTCGAATCAAGGGTTTGGAAGTCACCTATATCTTTAGTCACAGTTATGGGTTTATAATTCCCCGGATCTGCTAAGCCACCCTTGTGGAGGGGGATAACCGTGGCGGTTTTCCATTCGTCTGGGACAAATCCTGTACTCAGGCTGTGGTTAAATAGGGTACCTAAGGGGGGGGTTGCTAATTCCTGTTTTAGTTTTAGAATGCAGCCTGGGAAGCCATCAGGACCCATAGATGCTGTATTTTTTGCCTTAGAGCTTTGATGACCTGCTCTTTAGATATATAGGGCGGGGGAGCTTTTGAAGGTATGGTTTTTGATCTGTTTGGAGGGGATAAAGGGGAGAAGTTTTTGCCATACCTGTCTGGTAGTAGGTTAGCAATTTCTACATGATCAGTGTGTGTTGATATCATTTGTCACTAGTTCAGCACACGCCTGGGTCCTACCTTTTTAATCAACAGATATAGCTGAAGAAAACTTTATGGTTATCCTTGGCTGTGTTTGCGAATTTTTTCTCGAAGTCGCCCTCAGATGACTTTATAAGCTGTCTTTATTTATTTAGGCTTAGGAGGGTACTTTTCCAGTGCTGGGACCTCCCTTTAGTATTGTTAGACAACAGTTTCTTACACTTGTTGTGTAGTTTATTTACCTGAGATGTCCACCAGGGTGACTTGTTTTTTTCTCAAGACACTTTGGTCCTGTCCGGCACAGCTGAGTCTATACATTTGTATAAGTGTCAGTACAGGGCATCAGAATATACTTTAGTATAGTTGCCAAGACCATCTGTGGGGACTGGGGCTTCAAAATCATTTATGCCAACCCCTAGGAGGGTATAGTTGGCTTTAGTGAAGTTTTTTAATCTGAGTTCACCTCTGATGGGTTCTGGAGTTATTGTGTCTTCAAAAGTGAATGACTTGTGATCAGATTTTACTAATGAGGGTCCTACAGTTATGGTAGTGCAGCAGTCTTTCATGTTGCTGAGGACCAGGTCAAGTTTATTTGAGCCTCTTGTAAGACTTTGTACAATTTGTTCCAGGGCATTTGAGTTAACGAAGTCATGGAACTGTAGTGCAAGTAAGTTGGGCTTGTATAGGTTTCTCAGTTGATGGAGGGACAGTTAAAATCCTTCATGGCAAGAGTGTTAGGTTGTATTTTGATTGACTCATGTAAAGTAAACTACCCTTGCAAAAACATTTTTACTTCCCTCTCTTCTGTGTGGTGCCCCTATCTTAACTAACTTACTAAATTCTACCCTAAGCAAGTTGGAACAGTGTTGCAACAAAGTTGCAAAGTTTGCCACAAACTCTAAATATCACACACACCACTGTAAATCACTCATAGAATTAAACTGGCTTAAACTACCTAACCAACTTGCCTTTATTCAGCTATCCACCTTGCACAACCTTATTTTCAAGCCTACTGATTGCCCTGCACTAGCCAATCTAGTCGCACCTTACACACCAAATCAATCCCTACGATCAAAAGGCAAAAATCTCTTGGCTATCTCAAAACCCACAAGAAAACCTGGTCACTCTCTGTATTCATACTCTGTCTCTATACATTGGAATTCGCTACCTCTACCTACCAGGTTCATTCCTGGTCTAACCCATTTCAAAGCCTCTTTAAAAAAAAATCATCTCAAAAATACATGGCTCTGCTCTTGCATAAAGCCTGCCTAATGCTCAGGTCTTCCTCTTCTCTCACATTTCAATCCCTCACAGACTGCAAGATCCTAAACCTCTTCTAACTCCTTCTCTGCTTCTATACCATATCCTTAAGCTGCTGCTTAGGCTTTATTGCATCGCTTCTTCTTAACTCTCTCTCACTATATGTCTGCATCACTAACTTTCTGGCTGCTATTTCTACATCATGTATGATGAGTGACTATTATCGTCTGTAAATAATGTTTTAACTGTGTTGTATAGAACTGTTTAGATGTGTAGTAATATATTACCACGTCTTGTAGCAGTTTGTTCTTTCAACTTATTTTTTGTGTAGTATTTCTAATGTAATCTTTATTGTATTGGATTATACTGTATTTTTATTGTACTATATGTGAAGCTTTTCTCCCCGGGCCTCTGCTGAAAACGGGTTCTGTAGACCCAGTTAGGCCACCCCGGTAAATAAATGTCAGATAAAATAAAATAAATAAATAAAACCAAAATAAGCTGCATGAGCATCATGGTTCATGGAGGGAGACCTGTAACTAGCAATGACTTGAAGGAGGTCTTACCCACGGTAATCTGAACTTGAGTAGCTCCACAGAGTTATCTTGTCTAACCAGTGTGGAGGAGTATTTATCTTTAATGTAGATAGATACTCCACCACCTTTGGTTCTCACACTTTCCTTTTGCGGTGTGAAGGTGTGGAAGGCACTCTAGCCTTGCAAGGCCGCGGCTCTCTCTGTGGCTTTGAACCAGGTTTCTTTGACTGCACAAATGACTACATCATCCAAGGAAAGGAATGCATCCAGAGAGTGCAGCTTTTGGTTTAAACTCCTAGTGTTCAGCAGCATAACCCTTATTTTGTTTGTTCTGGATATTTTCACAGTGGAAATTTTGTTTTTCAGGCCTTGCCTAAAAAAGGCACTATGTGAGGAGGCAAGAGCCTTAGCCAGCAGCCTAAAGCCCAGAGGTACTAGGTGCAGACCATCTCTGGCAAACCAGCGAGGTCCATCAGCCATGTCATCGCAAGCTGACAAAAACTGGATCCCCCTTGAATGACTCCAGAAACAAAGTAAATTATTAAAGTTAATAATTTTTGTTTATATTGTGGCTTCATTCTAAGTGAGGCTAAAATGCTCGTCAAGGCTAGGGACACACCGCCTGGGACACATATTCAGAGAGCTCAATCATATCTCTTCATATTGTCCAGTGAGGTGCATTTCAAGTCGTTCACACCAACATGAACTATGACCAAGTCATAACAGTACTTGTTGAGTGACTTGAGTGTATGTGTGATTTGACAAATCCTGGCACTGGACAGACAGTTGACCATGACTTTCTCCTTATCCACTCTTACACACTTACACACTTCGTTCTGCCACATTTTCTGCTTGTATCAGCTTTTAAAACCATCAAAACTACAGAACAGCACTTCTTTTCTGCCTTTAGTCAAAGCCAGTAAAATACTTCATGCTCTTGCACTTAATCTCTGTCTTTTTTCCTTCTTTTCTTTCATTCTTTCTCTGTTTTCTTTTCTGTAACTGGTAGAATATGGAGTTATATTGAGTAGATAAACCCCGTCGTGCCCCACGAAGAATTTTGATTGGGTCACTGATCATATGC
This sequence comes from Protopterus annectens, assembly GCF_019279795.1. NCBI lineage: Eukaryota > Metazoa > Chordata > Ceratodontiformes > Protopteridae > Protopterus > Protopterus annectens. The sequence goes on along the minus strand of NC_056744.1, from coordinate 34,378,612 downwards.
TTTTATGTGTTCTCGATGTGGATATTTGCTTTTAAGTTGAATTTCTTAGCAGCTCTCTTTCAAACCCATAACAAACTGGTTATGATCGGAGATGCCACTATAATCCACTATGTATAGATAATGGATGCACTTTGAAATCCTAATGCCCCATATCATCAACAGTCCTATACCTGAGATGAAAATAGAGAAACTTGAAAAAAACAGAAAGTTTAATTTTTCCCTCTGCAAGTAAACACTTGCCCAAACATAAACAAACCTGTAACCAAAGTAAGTAAAACCCACCTAGATGGGGGGATACACCCCCACACCTCAGACTATATATACTAACCTCCAGGATCATACTACAGTGGAGGAAAGGGCATATTGGGCAAGTGTTTACTTGCCCTGGGAAAAATTTGACATTTGGGTTTTAAAAATTTTGCTATTTTCGTCTTGCGTATATGACCATTGATCATATGGCCCTCAGATTTTGAAGTAGACCCATAGATAACATATTACATCAAATTTGCAGAACTACACCACTTGTAGGAGGGCCAGACAGCTCAAACAAGATGGCTGCTTAAGCTCAGAGATCTCGATGAAGGATCACAAATAAAGTAATTAATCAACCAGTTCCAGGTCTAAAGAAAGGTCACAGAATGGAGGACAAAGAAAAAATGGGGCAACAACTGGCACAGTCTAATACAGCTACACAGGAAGAACAGCTTTGTAAACTGTTTGTAAAGCTTACATCAATTGTTAATGATTTAGGCTTATTTATTTTATTTATTTGTCTTTGTTTACTGGGAAAGTCTGACTGGGTAATACCAATTTTCAGCAGAGGCCCGGGGAGAAAAGCATTAGCTTACATTACATTGTACTAAATTCCAGTCAAACACAGTAGTTCTATTTCTATTTACATTTATACATAAACAGTAGTTACATTTCTGTTTGCATTTATGCAGAAACAGTAGTCACATTTATGCATATACATTTTAAAATTTACAGAGGTCAAAGTTACTAAAGAGCATACGTGCAACTTAGTGGATTGTACAGGCAGCAGTTCTGTATAAAGATTGTTTTGTCATCATTTTGGATAAAAATTGTTTTAACGAGGGAACCAACTGGAAAGCAACAAAGAGATGTGAATAAGAAAAAAGCTGTAATCCAGAGTTTGCAGTAGAACAGAGTAGCACTGAGCTCAGAGGTGCAGGAACACAGAAGGCTGACAGAAGAAAAAAAAACTTCAGTGGTAAACAGGAAAACTAGATAACCTAGAAAAAGGTCTGTCAGAAACAACACAAGGATAACAAGGGTATCAGAAAATGTCTTGCAGTCCGAACTGAAAAGAATGCTGCTGGAATTGCTGGATACAAGATTCCACTTACCCATATTACAAGAACCTGTAGTAGAAAGAATCCGCAGAGTTTAGTAGAATAGGAGGTACAGGAGAAGGACAGCCGAGATGCACATTAGCTTACCTGTGTATGTAAAGTTGTGAGACAAGCCAAACACTTAAACTTATATCTTTAATGGTATGCTTGTAAAACCACTGGAGGATTATAATTCATTATATAAATGGAGAAAATTGATGCCTGATTTGTTGAGACCATTGAAAACCCAAGGAATTCTTTGCATAGATTAGCTAATTTGCCATTTTAAATGTCATATGGAAGAGAAACAGGCACATGTTCTGCAAACAGAAGAAGCACAAGTTTTTGGTACATAAGAGTGGAAGCTGGAGCCGCAGGCACAAAGAAACTAATTCAAATATATCACTAGAAATGACCTAGCAGACAAATTTGGGAAGGGCAAGAGCAGAGGTAGAATTGCAAGGGTCCTGGATACCATCTGTTGCAGATGAAGTTATGGGGAGAAAAGGGACTCAAAGTGGAAGTAATCAGAGGTGCATAGAGTGAGGTCAACAAGGTGGGTAGGGCAGACAAGACTCTTGGGCATAGCAGACTATGGAAATAAAAGAACATGGAAGATGTATGAGGTTAGTGTACAAAACAGAAAAAGTGAGAATTAAGAAGCTCTCACTAGAAGCTGAACAAAGAAGAAATCCAGCAGAACAGGCGAGTCTGACAGTGATGTTAGAAGCAGGGACAGGGATACCAGAAGCAAAACTACAACAACATACTACCAAAAAGGATACACTGCAATGAAGTCTCAGGGGACTCTGGTTCCCAGTACTGGAATCCCAGGGGGCCTGAGCAGGCTGGTCTGATCAAAGGAAGAGAAGACAAAAGCAAAATGGGCCACTTTCGGATATAGTGGACCAGAGGAGAAAGCCAAGAGGAGGGAAGCCATCAAGAACTGGACAGATTTGTCATACGGGGAGAGATGAGAGAAAGGGAAAGACAATGTATAGTAAAACTGAGTGAATTTACTCCGTGAATTCCATACTGTCCAAACATTGGGTCAAGGCTATATGTCAAAAGGAACTGAGAGACTTAAGTCACAGAAGTGTCAGGACAAAAGGGGTAAATGTAACTGAAAAGGATTAATGAGATGTATGAAAATAGGGCACTTTTCAAAAGTATTTTAATGCATTTTGTTCCAGTAGTAATGAATCATATGCATATATGTAGAAGCAAACTGTTTTACAAGCTAAAACTTCCTGATCATGGTTGGACTAGAAAGATGCAGTGTAAATGGAGGGAGCACAAACAGGGAGATTGATGCTAGATGGTCTTTTTTATGATACATCATCGTTTGCAATGTTTGTATTCTCATGTAAAGTTTCTCCTTCAAACAGTGGACAAAAGCGTTGTTGTACATGAATGAAAAATGGGAGAAATGGAAAAAAGAATAGTTATGAAAATACCAATCTTTGATTTAGTTGCAATGTATTAGGGTCGAGTGAAAGGGAAAGCATGAAGCTTTCACAAAAATAAAATAAAATGCAAAGGAAACCAGCAGCAACTGGGAACAGGGAAAGATAAACAGAGTAAACAGCAGATAGGAGGCAATCGGGAGAAGTAAAGGCAAGAAGGACTAGGAGAAGAGAACTGCAGTGTGAGTAATATAGCAGGTAGCATACTGTACTTTGGTGCTGGAAGATCAGAAGTCTGTGGGGTATATTGCCACTCCGGGTGATTGGACTGTTTCCACTGGAGTGCAGTATTAGGGGTGTTGCGTGCTATCCTTCAGAAGAGATGCTAAACCCAAGTCCCACCGGCTTGAGGAGTTGGTAGCTCTAGTGGCTGTAAAAGATCCCAAGACACCTAATGAAAAGAAAGATATGAAGTAGTTAACTTCATTTGTGCATCAACCTATGGGTATCGGATCCGAGCCGGCAGCTTCAAACAGCTAAGATCCGAGCTCCAAGCTCCTCCCCTTTACCCATAACCCCCTGCTATCCCTTCCTGACCCCAGATCTCATTTGCCGCGGTTCTCAACAGCAGCTTTGAATGAGCTTCCAGGCATAGCGTAGGAGTTTTGTGAGAAAAATTTCTTTTTTTACATTTTTCTTTAAAAAAATTGTTGTGCGAGTGTTATCTCTCCTAGTTAGGTTAGCGTACCTCTGTTTTGTTAGTCACTGTTAGTGTATTCCCTCCCCGTGTGTGTTTGTTAAGGTGTGTCCGTTTTTGGGGCCTAGCGTGTGGGTTTAATATGTCTGAGGTGCCCAAATCTTTCTTTTCTAAATGTACCGAGTGTGGCCATAAGCTGTCCCCAGCGGATGGCCACACTCGGTGTGTTATTTGCCTTGGGGTTGAACATCTCACTTCGGGCTGCACTATTTGTGCAGCATTCAACTCCAGGGCCATCAGGGACAGGAGGTCGAAGCTGATTCTGGTGGGACTGTTGCCCCCGGACTCGGCTTCTTCCTTCAGCAGCACCACCTTCTCTCCCTCTGGCCGGGACTCATCCTCCCACCCTTGGCCAAGAGGAGAGGGAAGCTAGGAAGGAGAAGCGGAAGCATCACAAGAGGCGGGCCGAGACATCTTCCTCGGCGCTGCCATCAAAGCGAGTTTCTCTGCCTATGGCCTCCGGATCTTCTCCTTCCCGGCTCCGATCTCCCCGTTTCACGCCGGAGGAGGAGGAGACCCAGTCGCCTTCGAGGTCATCGAGGCGGCATTCCCGGCCCGCCTCAGTGGCCTCGTCGAGGTCTACCCATAGCATCTCCGATGCAGACTTAGACCGGATGATGGGTAGGTTCCTCCAGGCCCAGATGCAGATGGGAGTGCTCCTGCCTCCCCCCCCCCCCATCGGGGGGGAGCTCGACCCCCTTTTTTGCCCGGATCGCTCCTTCTCCGACCCACTATCGGGGCTCAGAGCCTTCAGAGCTGGGTAGCGTTGGAGCTGGGGGAGCATCAGCGCTGATAGTGCCTGGTACTTCGGCTCCGATGGCACCCTCAAGTCTATCGGGTCCCTTTTCTTCGGATTCCAGCTCTCGGAGCCGAGAGCTGAGCTTTGGATCCGGAGGTGCCAGTATGACTTCGGCTTCATCGTGGTCGGAGCATGCTGGCCCTACGGATCCGACCGCCTTGGCGCTGGCCCCGATCAGCACATCTGATCCGAGGGAGGGTCTGCTCTCGGATCAGATAGGGAGCAGCTCTCCTTCGTTCGATGTTGTGGAGAGGGTATTGTCGGACTCCAGGCCCCTGGCTTCGGCTATGGCTCTACCCTGCACTCCCTCTCAGACGGGTCTACCTTCCATCACCCGGTCCCAGGGACAGTCTGTGCAAACGTCCCAGATTGTTCCCTTGCCGGAACAGGATGTAGTTGGTGAGGCCTCCTCTGACAGCCCCCCCTGAGGAGGGTCCTCACAAACGCACGTGCAAAAGGAGGCAGTTGGACTCACCTGAATCCTTGACAGAGGACACAGACTTGGAGGAAGGGGAAGGTTCCCCAAGGTCACCCCCTGAAGACGTCTCCTTCGGAGACCTCATGGAGATGCTTCAGATCAGAGGGGGATGGTCAGCCCCAAAACCCTTCCTCTGACGAGAATGTGTTTCTGGAGGCGCTTGACGCAGGCCCATCTAACTCTTGGGTGTCCCCTCCCGTCGACCCCCTGGTAGACCTGATTACTGCCAGGGCGTGGAAGGAACCGGACACTGTGGAGCCCATTCCAAAGAGGCCTGCAAAATCCTCAGCCCCCCTTCGGATAAGTCATGTTGGAGCAAAGGAGTGCCCCGGTAGATGCCATGTTGGTGGCGGCCGCCACCAAAAGGGAACTGGCCCAGGAGAGTTCCTCGGTCCATCGTCCAGACAAGGAGTCTCGGACGATGGACCATCTGGGGAAGCGGGTGCTCGCTTCAGCCACCTTCTCTGTGAGGTTGCTGAATTATATGGCACACGTGATACGACTCCAGCGGGATCTCATTAAAGAATACGCTGGGTCGCCCCCAGAGTCCATGTCGGCGGGGGATAAGAAAGTGTTCTCAACCCGAATGGCCACTCTCAAATCTATCTTTAATACATCTATGCGGTTACTATCCCATGCCACGGAAGGAGCCGTGGGCATCGTCGTACGGCGGTAGGCGTGGCTCCGTCACTGTGATTTTGCAGAACCTTTCAAGGTGTCATTGGCAAATGCCCCATTTGATGGTTCTGCCCTTTTTGTCAAGACCTTATGCGACACATTGGTCCAGAATGAGAAAGACAGGAAGACGTCTGCCATCGGAGTCTGCTTCTCTGCTCCCCAGAGGTCCTTCTCAAGGAACCAAAAGGGACAGAAGAAGATGTGGTTCCGGAAGTCTCAACAATCCCGTTTCACTCCAGACCCCTCATCCTTCAGAGACAGAGGAGGACAGAGTGGACGCCACCCTAGAGGTAGAGGGGGTCCGAAGAACTTCAGGTCCAGAGAACCTTTCTCTGATCGGCCCACGCAGCAACCATGAAGGGTTACCCGACTGCTCCACTCTGGAGGCAGTCGGGGGGCATTTCTCGAGGCACCTAGCAGCTTGGGAGTCCATTACAACAGATCGCTGGGTGCTTCAGATCATATCCAGAGGCTACAAGATCCCTTTTCTTAATCCCCCTCCCACTCCCCGGAGCCTCCCCAATGTCCCACCCAATCAAAGGGCGGCAGCAGCCAAGGAAATCCTCCAGCTGCTAGAAAAAAGAGCAATCCAGCACATCCCCCCAGAGCAGTCCAGATCAGGCTTTTACTCCAGGTTCTTCTTGGTGCCAAAAAAGACGGGGGACTTGAGACCAATCCTCGACCTGTCCTTCCTAAACCTCAGTAGCCAAAGAAAAGTGCCGGATGGTCACTCTCCAATCCATTCTCCCACTTCTGCAGGAGAACGACTGGATGTGCTCCATAGTACTCAAGGATGCGTACTACCACATTTTGATGGACAGATGATCCAGGAAGTTTCTCCATTTCCGGCTGGAAGCCAGCCATTACCAGTTCAGGATCCTTCCCTTTGGTCTCACCACAGCCCCCAGGGTGTTCACCAAGGTCTTGACAGTTGTAGCGTACCTGGAAGACTGGCTCCTGACCGCCCCACCAGGCATCTACTATGTGCAGCCAGAGACTATTTTCTCCATCTAGCTGGGGATCACGATCAGCATCAAAAAATCTTTCCTTCTTCCAACCCAAATCCTAGATTTCATTGGCGCCAGATTGAACACAAACCAGCTTCTAGCCTTCTTGACTCCAGACCAGCTTTGAACTCTAAAACTCCACATATTGGCCCTTCTTCAATCCCCAGCTCCCTCTGTGGAATTGGTCCTGAGGGCGTTAGGCTCTATGGCGGCAACTATCAACGTTCTCCCCTTGGCACGCTTGAATATGAGAGTTCTTCAATGGACCTTGCAAGTCCAATCGTCCCTCCTGCGACATCCCCTGAGCTTCCCCGTTCCCCTCAGCAGGAAAGCCCTCCAGAAAGGGCGCCCCTTCTCTATGTCCCCTCCTCTAGCCATGGTGACCACAGACGCTTCTCACCTCGGGTGGGGGGGGCACTGCATGGGCAGGACTGTCCAAGGCACGTGGACCCATTCGGAGACCATTTTGCATATCAGTGTCCTAGAGAGGAGAGCGGTGCTTTTGGCGTTGCAAGCACTTCACAGCCTTCTTCCCTTGGGGACAATTGGGATTCAGACAGACAATATGTCGGTTGTCTGGTATATCAACAAACAAGGGGGAACCAGGTCCTATCCACTTTGTCGGGAAGCCATGAGAGTGTGGGAATGGGCGATATCCAACAACCGCTTTCTCATAGCGACGCACATTCCGGGCCGGTCCAACATCTTGGCAGACAGGCTGAGTCTAACCATTCTCTCACCGTACGAGTGGTCTCTGAACCCCAGAGTAGCGAAGTTAATCTTCTCCAAGTGGGGTGAACCTCACTGCGATCTTTTCACCTCGCCTTTGAACGCAAAGTGCAGCAACTGCTTCGCTCTAATTCCCCCATCCGGGGAATCCCCCAGAGACGCTCTGGTGCATGTTTGGCCACCCGGTCTACTTTATGCTTACACTCCTCTTCCCCTGATACTAAAGTTCTTACAGAAAGCCCGATGATTGGGGAGTAGAATAATCTTCATTGCCCCATTCTGGCCTGATCAACCTTGGTTCCCATATCTATGGTCACATCTAGTGAATCCCCCATGGAATCTAGATCCCATCCCGGATCTGATCTCTCACCCATCAGGCCTGTCAATTCCGAACCTGGACAACCTCAAGCTGACAGCTTGGTTGATCCAGTTACACTGATAGCTAGGACTCCCGGTATTTCGTCCCCTGTCAAGGCTATACTAGTAGCCACTCACAAGCCGTCTACGAGAAGGATTTATAATTGTAAATGGAAGCGTTTTTCTATTTGGGTGGAGCGTCAAAACTTGGATCCCTTTACAGCTCCGCTGCCAGCAGTGTTAGATTTTTTATCAGGCTTATTCGACCAAGGTGCTAGCTCTTCTACGGTCAAAGTCCAGCTGGCTGCAATCTCTCACTATCATGTCGGGATGATCTCGGCCCTTTGACTTCGTCTTTCCTTTTAAGGCCTCCGGTTAAGCATGCAGTCCCTCCGTGGGACTCGACCCTTGTTCTTCAGTCTGACAGCTCCTCCCTTTGAGCCTGCAACTTCAGTGGATCTGAAATACTTATCTTGGAAGACAGTTTTTCTTGTAGCCATCACTTCGGCCAGAAGGGTTTCGGAACTTCAAGCCCTTTGTACTAAGCCACCATATTTAATATTTCACAAAGATAGAGTTTCACTCAGGACCAATCCCTCCTTTCTGCCCAAAATTGCTTCGGAGTCTAATATTAATCAATCTATTAATTTACCAGTCTTCTTTCCAAATTACCACAGTAAAGGTGAATACAAGCTACACTCTCTAGACGTACATAGGCAACTGAGGTTTTATTTGCACAGGACAGCTGATCACTGAAAATCAGACCAGCTTTTTGTATCCTTTGCTAAACCCACTTTGGGAAAACCTGTATCAAAAGTCACTTTGTCCAGATGGATCTCACAATGTATCCTTTTGGCTTATGAGAGTTCTGGCCGGTCTGCACCTCAAGATGTCCATGCCCATTCTACTCTATCGATCTCTACCTCTGCTACTTTTCGATCTAGGGTGTCGTTGGATGACATTTGTTCAGCAGCCACTTGGTCTTCGCCTCATACATTCATAAACCATTACAAATTGGATATTGTCTCTAGAGGGAGAGCATCCTTTGGCTCTGCAGTGCTCCGGAATATCCTTCCATGAGGACCTCCCAAGAATTAGGTAGCTGGGGACTCTGTCCCATAGGTTGATGCACAAATGAAGTTAACTACTTCAGATTAAGAAGTTATGTACTCACCATAACGTTCCATCTGAGTAGGTAAACTTCATGTTGTCAAACAACAACCCCCTCCCCCCCCTGATCCATATGGATACTCAAAGGAATCCTGCTTGTCATTGTGGATTGTCTTTAGGTTAGAGTTTGGAGGTGGTTCTTTGGTGTTCTATTTTTTTTTTTTTTATGCTGATAAGCAAACTCGATCTGAGGTCAGGAAGGGATAGCAGGGGGGTTATGGGTAAAGGGGAGGAGCTTGGAGATCGGATCTTGGCTGTTTGAAGCTGCCGGCTCAGATCCGATATGGATCCGATACCCATAGGTTGCTGACAAATGAAGTTTACCTACTCAGATGGAACGTTATGGTGAGTATATAACTTCTTATTCCCTGATACCCTGGCCAAATTCCCTCTAGCAGTATAAATACAACCTCGGGTATTTTCTGAAAAAAAAAACACCAACCCAGTCAACAAAGCATAAATAAAATATAAAATAAATAAAACTGGAAAAAAAAGGCAAGTTGAGTGGCTGTCAAATCACAGACTGAAGGATGACATATTCAATTTTGTGGGAGTGAGGAGCCAAGTGAAGATGAAGGCCAAAGGACAGAAAGTTAAATAAAAAACATGGGCGCAATGCTGGTCTCTGCAAAATACACCTCCATTTATTAATCAGATAACATAAGCACTTCTGTCTTTAACGATACATTGTTTTATCTGAAGAAGTCTTTGTATCAGTCTTCCACCATTTAAAACTTTCCTGAAATCACATGATCGTTTAAAACTCAATCCTTAAAGGAATACACCATAAATTAATATTTCCAGCACATTCAGAAATAAATGAATAAATAGCAATCCATACAATATTTAATTATTCACATATAAAAATACTAACATAAAATATCTGTCCTAAAAACAGTTGGCTACCCAAAAAACATCCTCTTAATTCATAATCAAAGGTGCTCTAAACATTGGACCTTAGTTTACCGCAGATATGCTTTGTCTTAACAGACAGGTGATAGAAGACATTTAATTCCACCCTGGGGCACTACCTGTGTTCAACCGCAGTTACTAATAAATTTCTTTCTTCTCCAACAATAAGCCCTAGGGTCCACCTCTCGGATTAATATCTACCTTCTGTAACACAATTAATTTGAATTTGTGCCTCAAAATTACTTTCATATTCTTGTTTTTCCTAATTTAATTTAGAGGGTCGTAAAGCCTTTATTTTAGTTTACACTCGTTTTCCCACATAAAACCTGGGGCATTGACGTAAAGCTAAATAAATGACCCCTTTTGTGCTACAGTTGTATTTACCATTGACTTAAAATGTTTCCCTTTTACAAAAAATTATTACTACAAGTAATATTTTTACAATAGTCTCAACTTCTGCATTTATTCATACCATATGTTCCATCAATATTCTCGTTATTATTTATAGATTCAAACATACTCTTAAAAGTCCTTCCTTTCTTGTATATTATTACAGGTCTGTCTCCCACTTTCTCTTTTATGGCAGCATTCTCATTCATAATACCCCAATTTTTATTTAAAACCCACTTAATTGGGTCATAATCCATGGAAAAAATAATAAAACTACATTTATAACCAATTCTAGTCCTACCCATTTCTTCCTTTTCAATAACTTGTTTATTCTGCATTGCTTTGTCTTTTAAAATGAGCACAAGAAATGATTTCCTTCTTTTGTCACCTCATTAATAGAATTATCAATAAAAGTTTGGGGTACCGTCTTTTTAAAAACATGTTCTTTAACCTCAGATTCTTCCATAAAATCTTTGAACACTGTCACAATTCGTGCTGCCTGCACAAATTGTCCCATTACTAGTCTTTTGCATTACAAGGTATGAGCTAGTATAATGCAGAAATGAATTAAAAGTACATTGGTTTCCTGTATATTTTGATTTTTTTCCATTGACACCATCCTTCACTAACATAATGTCCCAAAAGGAAATACAGTCTATCCCTATATCATATATAAACTTCAAAACATCTGTGGTATTACTAATATATTCAGTAAAAGTGGGAATCTTTGTAATTTTATCCTTCCATACAACAAATATATCAAGGTACCTCGTATAGAGAGAGGCACCATGAATTCTTAAATTTACTGTTCATAATAAAATTTCTTTCCCACTCCGTCATTACCACATTGGCGAATAATGGTCTGCAGACCGACCCCATCACCACACCTTTTTCTTGGAATAAGTATTGACCTTCAAAATAAATATAATTGTTATACAACGCCAAAGCCAACAAATGTACATATAGATTAATCCTCTCCTGGGTCAACTCACTATCCTTATTAAGGAATTCCATAAACTACTGCACACCTATTGAATGCGTCAGTCATCAAAAAACAAAACTAGTAGCGTAGTACTTAACTATGAACCCATGAAACTATAATGACTCCTGTAGAAAAAAGTCCATTGCTATTCTGAAAGGTTTTCTACTGTTTAAACTTTGCATATTAACGTTAACTGAATTACCTGTTAGAATAAACGGGGTCAAAAGTAAGTATTGGGTAAAACAGAATTAGGTTATTGTGGATGAGAGAAACACTGGCAGGCAGTTAAATCCTTTATGTAAACTGTCAGATGTAAAATAAAATATTTTAATGCTAGAGGACTCTCTCAGCAAGGCTGGAAGCTGATTTCTTACCAAAATAAATTGAAGAGAATGCAAGAATGTATGATCACTAGAACTCTTCTTATTTACTGTTTTATATATTTATTTATTTAGTTTGTAGAATTATAGCACAGTTTCTTTGTAGCCTAAGTAGTACAGAGATTTGGTAAGTAACTCATGTTCCTATTATAGGTCATAATCAGAAGATAGTTGTTAGTCAGACCAGGAGCCCAAGTCATGAAAATATGCACTTGGCTGTCAGGATTTGGCCTCGTCTAGATTCAAAAAAAAAAAACCAGGGAAGGAACCTAGACACCTCTCCTAGACTATTTTATAAGCCTTCATGTCAGAATTAAAAATGCTTTCAGTATAGTCAGTTTTACTTCTCATCCCTCATTATAACTCTGTATTTAAAAGATCCTTATCACATTCCAATTCTCAAAGATTTTAGGTGCTTTTTAAGATTTTGTATGTCTGGTTTGCACTTTCAGTTCTCTACCTTACCGTTTGGTTTGTCTACAGCTCTTTGGGTGTTTACAAAGTTCCTGATTCCTGCAAGAGCTCATCCTATGTTGGAGAGCATTCACATTTTCTCATATTTAGATATATGCCTTAATTTTGCAGATTCTTTTACAACTTTTCAAGAATATCTGGTTTGGGTACAGAAACATTTTCTCAGTCTGGGTTTTCAAGTGAATATTGAGATATTTCTCATTCCATTTCTCAGGGCAGTGTTTCTGGGATATCTCCTGGATATGTTCCTCATGACGGATTATTCTTCCTCTGGGCAAACTGGAATTTTACAAGGAACAGTGATATTTTCCAAACAATCTCCGATATCCACCAGGAAATATCACAGTATTCTGGGTTTCATGGTGTTTACAGTTCTCATAATTCGTCTAGCCAGGTTTCACATGAGGAAATTTCAATGGCTTCCAGCACCAGTACCCCATTATTTCAGATTCCAGTATTGGGATTGTAAAAGGGAGTTACTATATGATTGTAAAACAGCTGTCACTCAACACTGGTCTCCTTTTTTTCCACTTCTAGACCCTACTCAGTCTAAAAGCACAGATGCCTCAGACTTTATTGGAGGAGCTATGTCAAAAGGGGTGAAAGTTCATGTTCTGTTGAATTGTTTGTGTCTTTCTGCTTTTCCCGGTTAGGGGGTCGCCACAGCAGAACTCCGATTCGCTAATGATTGTTAGTTGATTTTTACGTGCCGAGTTACCAACCCTGACGCACAACCTTCAATGACAGTATGACCATTCACGCATGTCTCCACGCAGAAGACGCTCTAGCTGTGAATCGAACCGGACAGCATCTTACTGTGAGGCGACAATGCTACCGCAGCACCACCACCGTGGAAAACAGGAGAAATCAAAGCACATATACTTCAAACAAGTGATGGCTCCAGTAAATGCTCACAGATCTCAGAACCATCTTGAGTTCCAAGTCCTTTATGAGTAAACACAGTCAACAGTACGGTGATGTGTTAAATAAACAAATGGGCAACCAAATTCACCCCCTTTGCAGACTAGCAATGGTAACGTGGGAACTAGGGCCTCACTATTGACCTTCCAAGCTACTTACATTCTGTCAGAGCAGAATGCTGTAGGAGACTAGATGAGCAGGACCAGGATAGAGCACCCCTCCCCATAAGTGGAAGCTACACGAGGGGATTTCCAGGAAATGATCAAATCTGAGGAACATCTCAAGTAGATATGTTTATTTCTGTTCTCAGCAGATAGTTAAAGAAATTCTGCTCCAGGACTCTTTACACACAGGCCTGGAACACAAATGTGTTTTCATTCCAGTGGACAGACATTTTCTTGTATACCTTTCAACCCTTTCCTATGATAACCAGGGTTTTTTAAAGATTCAGAAGGACTCCCACGGGAGATACTGACAACTCCATTTTGGCCCAGGATTATCCTTTCTTCTTAAAATGACCATGGGCAGTTATCACAAGTTTCCTCACAGGATGAGTTTACTCGCACAGGGCAGGGGTTACTCAAAATACTCCCAGCTTTCAATTTCTTCAGCTCACTGCCCAGATGATAGAATTTTAATACTCTTTAGGGACCTGCTCTCTTAAGATTAGCAGCAGGTATTAAATGAGGCTAAGAAACCTGTACTACAAAATCATATTTGGCTAGGTGGCAAGGATTTTCTAGGTTGTACCAAAGTAAGAGCCGTGATCTTTTTTAGACCCTGGTTCCTCTAGGTCTACAGTATTTGTGTGACTTACCTTCAAGCCTTTCTTATTCTTCCATCACAATTCACCTCTCGTCCATCTCTGCTGTCCTGTCTGCAGATAGATTCCCCTTTCTGCCCTGCTTCAAGTTAGTTTTTCAGAAGGGATTTTAAATATCCATCCACCCAGCAAACAGGTGGCTCCTCCTTGGGATCTACATTTTGTACCAGTTTGAAGTTGCTATCTTGGAAAACACTATAATTCATTGCTCTGACTACTGCAAGAAAAGTATCTGAATTACAAACGTTTATGGGGATTCAACCCTGTCTCATCTTTCACAAAGAAGGCATAACCTTAAGAACAAATCTTTCCTTTACTTTGAGCTAGGCTATTAATTTTACCTGTTTTCTTTCTAGAACAACAAAAAAGAAAAGTAATTTTACAATTGCATGATTATTTCTTTGCATACATTTTACTTTCCTAATTTCTCACAAGCAAAACAGCCCAAATATTGTAATATCCTTCATTAAGTGCTACAGTTTAAGAAATTGTTTTTTTATTTTTGTATTCAGATCAGTTTTCACTCGATGACTCCACATTGTGCTCTAAGATAAAAGTGTGTGCCAGCCCTCTTTTCAATGCATTTGAACCTCAATGTTTCTTATTAAGAGTATTCTGAAATAAAATATTACATTATGCAGCTCCATCTATGTTAAATTCAAAATATTGTTTATTGCCAGCATGTCTTGCCAGGAGTCTGATTTGTAGCTTTTTTTCAAGGACTCTAGTAAATTGTCATACTAGGTCAGTTCTATTCACTTTAACAGTGCCAACATGTAGTTCATTTTCACATTGCTCTTCAAAAACTTGCAGTTTCATTTTAACATGCTTGTTCGGAAATAGAAATTTATTAAAATCAGTACACCAATTTCTCATTATGGTTGCAGCCACACATTGCAAAAGTTTGTATTTCATTTGTATAATATATTCCCTTAATTTCTACTCCTTCCTTACCTCCATTGCCAGTACATTGTATTCTCACTTTTTTAATTTTTTATTTGATTCTTATTCTGTCTGGCACACACCCATTTTCTGAATTTTAACCTTGTAGTTTCTTGTGCTATACATGTACACACACAACTTTTGATAAGGTTAATTTATACCACAAGGTGTTTGGTTATTAATGATCATTCAACAAATATACAATGTTTAGTTTTATTCTTCTCAATAACATGCATCTGTAGTCTTCCCAGAAATGTTTGCTACTATAAGGAACAATTGGTAAAAAAATGACACTTTCTAGACTCACAATAATTCCTGAACTACTGCTTATTTGCTGTTGCATCTTCCTGCTCTTAAAGACAAGTAAAAATTACGTACCATCAAGGCCTTTGTTCCTTAACATGTAGAAATGAAGCACACTGTACATTTTCAGGCTTTTCACCTTATTTCATTTGTAGTGAGAAATGAGTCAAATTTCTAGTCTCCAGTTTTCTGCAAAATTTTCGTGTAGTGAGAGAATTGCTGGTAGCTGCAGTTGGAGTATATTTTCTATGGTAAATATTACTTCAGTACTTCAAAAACATACGCATTTGTGAAAGCAAATATTCCTTCACTTCTGCCGATAGTTCTGTACTTCTGGCACCATGTGACGTACAGGTGTTTATCAGGATGGTCAACAACATAGACTCTTTGAATGAGCAGTAGCTTCCATGGCACCCATATTCAAATTAAACTTTCTGGAAAGTTTACCAGATTACATGCAGCTTCCTATACCTAAATTTCTTTAATTTAAAGCTATTAGCATGGTAAAGCAGTTGCAGTATTGATTGTAGACTCTTCATATCTGAAGAATACATCCTAGCTTAGTCCAAAATCTGGCAGTGCTATCTACATAGACTACATCATAACTCAAGTAGTGATTAGTTTTCTGTCACTGCTGCTGGTGTGTCTGTGCCAGCGGCCTTGTGATGCATATTTCCAGATGATGTCACCAGATCTTTTTGTGTTTGCAAATAGAATTTGCCTGCTGCAAATAGCGAATATATTTCCAGGAGACTGTTTATATCCTGGTTTGGCAGATGGTGCTGGAAAACAATTACACCTGTGTTGCTATAAGTTAAAGAAGTTTACATAACTGCTTTGAAACACATGGATGCCACTTATTGCCTCTTACTAATGTCGTGTCCAGTAGAATAGCAATGTTTGACTGAAGAGATACCAGTAGTGTTTGCCAAAGTGCAAGAATCAGACTTAAGTTTAAATCTTTTCTGGAATTAAAAACAGTAAGCAGGGTAACATCTGGTCCCAGATTTTTTATCTGCACCAGTAACTTTATTAATATGGAATTTTTGTTTTGTTCCAAAAATGTACTTTATTTGTCCCAAATTGTAAGACATTTAAACCAACAAACAAACAGAAAAACCAAGTCTGTTACATGGTTTACAGCAGTACTACTTCAAACATCATTGCAGTAAGCCATAAACTTATTACCAGTCATTTTATGAATATTGCCCCTTCATTGGTACAGTGTATGATATACAGTGGATATAAAAAGTTTACACACCCCTGTTAAAATGCCAGGTTTTTGTGATATAAAAAAATGAGACCACAATAAATAATTTCAAAACTTTCCCCACCTTTAATGTGACCTGTAACCTGTACAATTCATTTGAAAAACAAACAAATCTGGTGGGGGGGGGGGGGATATAAAAAATGTACAATAAGCTGGTTGCATAAGTCTGCACACCCTTAAAGTTTAGAGATTTTCGACCTTTTTCATCTCGTGGCACACAAATTAATTGCAAAAATCTTGGACACCAAAAATATATTTTTTGACTGACAAAAAATATGTATAATTTTGATTGATTTAAAAAATATTTTCCTCTTTTTTGCTTGCATTTAATATTTAATGAGATATCTGAGCTTGATGTTGTTTTAAAACGTCTTTTGTGTGAGGCTGAATTTTGAACAGGCATACTCTTAAATCTTCTTTCATGGTTTCCAGCTACGATCTATTTTTTGTTCTTAATATTCATTGCAGAAAAGCTTGATTTGCACAAATATGACATGGAGAAGGGAAGAAGTGCTTCTATTGCTTTTTTTGTAATATTGGGAAAGTCAGTTTTAAGAGAAAACCAAAGTGAAGTAGTATTTGTTGTTGAATGTTTAAGTTTTAATCCTGTATCATTTATCTCTGTCAACTCACCCTCTTCTGTAATATTTAAATTTGCCAGTTTGCTTGCATTTAAGACAAATGGATCTCTTATCCAATCCAAGGATGATATTGTCAAGTAAGGGAAAATCTTTTTCATTATTTATACCAAGTAATCTTAAAATTCATAAAACTACATCTATAAAACTTCCACCCAGTTTCCATCTTTTCATTAGCTCAAACATTTCTACTGCATTTTCTCTTCTGATTCTTTCTTCCCAAAGCATTAGTTTTTCTTTAAAAAGGATTAATTTTGTTGGTGGAAGTAAGAATATTTTCGCAATCTCCTTGCATACTTTTAAGTTTGTTCAAAGATTGAAACAAGTCAGAAAGAAATGCAACCTTATTGTACCAAAGCTCATCACAGAGAAAATCGGCTAACTGAGATTGTTGAGTTTTCAAAAAAAAGTTAGAACTTCCTCTTTTAGTTCATAAAATCTTAATAGAACTTGCTAATGAGATAATTGCCTAACGTCTTATTTATTTTACATTTGTTTACCAGAAAAGTCTGACTGGATACAGGTCCCTTTTCAGTGTAGGCCTGTGTAGAAAAGCTCCAGTTACAAGGATAATGTCAATATATACTAGCATACATAGAGCTCCAGTTACAGTCATTTCAGCAATTTAACAAACATACAGGATACTATATCGATGACAAATAATGCAAAAGTAGAAGATACACATTTCATTTCATGGAAAAAAAAGTTCCATCAAAGCTCATATTGCTACAGTTGCAGTTGAAATGTAGAGGGTTATACACATACATATGTAGTTGTTACAGATGTGATTGAAGTGATAGAGGGTTATAAACTTAACAGATGAGGTTACTACATCCTGTTATTTAAATAAAAAGGGTAGAAGATTGTTTGGGAAATCAGGAAGACCTAATCATGGGAGTAAGAACATATCCGGGTGTCCACAAAGTGTAAAATGAGGAGCTTTTTGAATTGTGAAAGAGAGCTGTTAGACGTTATTGGGGTTGGCAGCTTATTCCAAATTTTAGGAATATAGTTAGAGAAGAGAGATTTTCCCAGCTGAGCTGTTAGCTCTGGTGGTATCTAGAAGGTATTGGTTACTGGAGTGAAGAGATCAGACTGAGGTGTATGGTTGAATGAGTTTTTGGACAGAAGGGTTTTTTATCAGGTTGGTGGAGAATTTTGTGGGCAAAGGTTAGTTGAGTAAAGTGTAGAAGCTATGGGAATTTGAGCCAACTAAGCTGTTTTTTAGTGCTGTACAGTGATGTGATCCATGTAAAGCTCCAGTGGCAAATATTGCTTTTTTATTATAGCAAGATTCCAGTTGGTTTAGGTCCATTTTGAGGAGATTGGTTAAGACTGGGGAGAGACAGAGGAGGGGTGATGGGAGGTATGTGTGGGCTATGGTAACTTTCATGTTATTTGTAAGAAGTTGTTTGTGTCTCAATAAAAGACCTATTTTCTTGTGAACCTTTTTGATGGTTTGGGCTATGTGAATATTGAATTTCAGGTTATCCATTTCTACCACAAGCAGTTTAGTGTGAGTGATTGGGGTGATCAAATTTTTGTTCCTAGACAAGATATTAAAGGACTGGGAAGATGAGGGGAATCTGGTTGGGCTAAAAGAAAGAAGCTTAGTTTTGTTGGGATTTAGAATTGGCAGGGAGTTAATGAGCCAGGTCTCTACTGGCAGAAAGGAATATTGGGTTTTGGTGTGGAGGTCTTCTAGTGTGGGGGCAGCAAATATTAGGGTGGAGCCATCATATTGTTCTACAGAGGCTTGTTGTGTGGAGGAGCAGAGGTGGTTGGTGAAAAGAGACAATAGTGGTCCAAGGATTCAGCCTTGTGGAACCCCCTAAGGAGACTGGAAGAGGAGGAGAGAGTTGATGCTGCCATTGGATGGCTTGCAGTCGTCCTGCTAGATAGCTTTCAAATCATGTAATAGTGAAATTTCTGAGGGTTAGAGTGGAGAGAATATTGATGATTTATTGTGATTGACCATGTCAAAGACTTGGATAAGTCTAAAAATATGGATAATACATGTCTGTTGTTTCTATGTTTTTTGGGATGAATTTTTAATTTGGCAAAGATAAGTTAAATGTTGTCAAATTCAGGAATGCTTATGTCTATGTGGTCTAGAATTAGGTGATTTCTAAGTAATATAGCTACTCCTCCACCCTTTCTAGATTTCCTGTCTTTTCGTATAGTATTGTGATCTGGAGCTGTCATTTCATTGTTAATATTGTATGGAATGTTAACTTCTGTATGGAATAACAACTGCATGTGAGAAGATTCCATTGGGGAACATATTGCTGCAAACAATCTTAATTGTAACAGCCTTCTTTTTATATAACTGGCAATTGTGACTTTCTCGTCTAGTACTTTTTTCAGCTCAGGTACCAATGATTTTGATGCTAGTACTTCTCTGTGGAGAAAACAATAGGTACAAATAACTCTAGGATTCCTTTACTGAGTCAGTGTAACAAATCCTTTTACACTTCATGACATAGAGCCGGCATCATCCATACAAATACTAATGCAGGACAAGTTATGTCAATTGCAAGTCCCTCCACCAATAGGGGTCTATTGTCCTTGAGCACAGCGAAGATGGCAGCATCAGGCTTGTCAGAGCATCTGTGCCACATTAGCTCGCCTCCATGATAATTCTTATATTTACTTAATCCAAAATAAAATGGAGGCAAAGTGGCTTTTGGTAGATAGTGGATGGACATTTTCAGTGGCAGCAACAGTAGGTGAGTGAAGTAATCCTTAAGTTTTAAAAGGCTAACCGTCTTTTTAAAAGATCTTGAGGCACACCTGTTGACCTCTCAAGACACACCAGTGTGCCACGGCACACTGGTTGAAAACTCCTTCCTTAAACTAATACTTTGTTGAAGCACCGTTTGATTTAATTACAGCATTCAGTCTTCTTGGGTAGGTGTCTATCAGCATGGCACATCTTGGCTTGGCAATGTTTGCTTACTCTTCCTTGCAAAAGTGCTCCACATCTGTCAGATTGTGAGGGCATCTGTAGTGCACAGCCCTCTTCAGGTCACCCCACATATTTTCTTTTGGATTTAGGTCTGGCTGGGCCATTCCAAATCTTTAATTTTCTTCTGGTGAAGACATTCTTTGTTGATTTGGATGTATGCTTCTAATCATTGTCATGTTGAAAGGTGAAATTCCTCTTCATCTACAGCCTTCTACCAGACGCCTGAAGGTTTTGGGCCAAAAGTGATTGGTATTTGGAACTGTTCATAAGTCCCACCACCTTGACTAAAAGCCCCAGTTCCAGTTGAAGAAAAGCAACCCCAAAGCATGATACTGCCACCACCATGCCTCACCGTAGGGATGGTGTTCTTTTTGTGATGCGAAGTGTTGTTTTTGCGCCAAATATACCTTTTGGAATTGTGGCCAAAAAGTTCAACCTTGGTCTCATCAGACCATGACACATTTTCCCATGTGCTTTTGGGAGACTAGATGTATTGTTTTGCAAATTTTAGCTGGGCCTAGATGTTTTTCTGTGTAAGAAAAGGCTTCCGTCTTGTAACCCTACCCCATAGCTCAGACATATGGAGAATACAGGAGATTGTTGTCACATGTAGTACACAACCTGTACTTGCCAGAAATTCCTGCAGCTCCTTCAGTGTTGCTGTAGGTCTCTTAGCAGCCTCCCTGATCAGTTTTTGTCTCATCTTTCATCAATTTTGGAGGGATGTCCAGTTCATTGCAATGTCACTGTTGTCCCATATTTTCTCCACTTTTTGATGACTGTCTTCACTGTGTTCCATGGTATATCCAATGCTGTGGAAATTTTTTTGTACCCTTCTCCTGACTGATACCTTTCAACAATGTGATCCCTTTTATGCTTTGTAAGCTTTCTGCGAACCATGGCTTTTGCTGTAGCAGGCAACTGAGTAAATGTTTGGAAAATCCTACTAGGACAGCTGAACTTTATTTGGAGTTAATCAGAGTCTCTGTAATTGACGGCAGGTGTGTACCCCAGAAGACTGAGTGCTGTAATTAAATCAAAAGGTGCTTCAACAAAGTATTCCTTTAAGGGTGTACATACAACAAAGTATTCCTTTAAGGGTGTACATACTTATGCAACCAGGTTATTGTACATTTTTATTTTTTATATTTTTCCCCTAACATATTTGTTTGTTTTTCAATTGAATTGTACAGGTTATAGGCCACATCAAAGGTGGGAAAAGTTTTAAAATGATTTATTGTGGTCTCATTTTTTTATGTCACAAAAATGTGGCGTTTTAACATGGGTGTGTAAACTTTTTATGTCCACTGTATATGTGTATGTACATATGTATCAACTAATGTTTGTTTCAATGACTGTTGCCAGTGTTTGGTCATTTACCGAATGAATACCCTAAAGCAATTTTTTTAAAAAGTTGTAACTGGATAGATATTCATAGCTGAGCATAAAACAACCATTGTATAACCTGACAGGGTTTACACATTGTCCCACTGATCAATGAGATGCAAAAAATGAATAAACTAGGCTGTCATGGAATAAAGACCTGTTATTCTGGAAGGACATTTTTCTTCTTGAAACAAAAGTCGAGGCACAAATGTGTTCATATATATGGAAAACATCTATTCCTGCCTATACTGGAGGCAGCAGAAAAATCACACTTGAGGATATAAGCCTGGCCCGAGATGCAAAGCCTGACGTACTTGGAACCATCTTTCTGGGAGTAATATTATGGAGGACTTTCATGATTATGTATTGTTCCTATTAGACTACCATCTTTGCCTGATTCGAGGGGGATGAGTTTTTCCAATTCTGGGTCATTGCTTTTTTTCCCAGCAAGGAACAAAATCTCTAAAAGGGCTTTCACATGAGGGTTCTCTGTCCCTAACAAATATGTAGCTGTAATGAAAGGTACATTTCCATGGATCAGCCTGTGTAACATGAAGGTAAGACAATCCTGAAGCTGCCCTAGCTCTGGACAGACCCAAAAAGTGTGACCAAGTACCCAGAATGCTGTCTGTGCTTCTTTAGCAAATGCTAAACCTGTCCAGGAAACATAGTGCCTAATCCGGGTGGGATGTAGAGAGCCAAGACGAGCTTACATAGCACAAAATTATGAAACCAGAAGAGCCATGAAGCAACACCAACCATAAAACCAAACTGTTTATTGAGCGCTTTTGTCAGCAACATTAGCTGACTTCAGAATACTTTCACCATATAATCATCATAACATTTAAAATAAAAACTGATCACATGTCAGTAACAGGACTTTTGACTTACAAAACCTAAAACTTGACAAATTGTGAAAAAAAACATCTTAAATTGTTATATATGACATCAAAACTTGCTATAGAAAAAACATCCAAATAGTGAATGATAAAATGTTGTGCCTAAGCAAACTTTAAAAATGTAGACAATCAACCAAAATGGGAATGTAATTTCAAGAAACTACTCAGGCTGACATTATCATTGAGACCAGGTGGACAGGTAGCATGGACTCTAATTTGCCACCATAATTCTCTAAAATTGAGTAGCTCCTCCCAGAGACCCCCCCCCCCTGGGGGGGGGGGGGTCAGCTGCCACTGTTTCAACAACTAAAAATTTAAAAGTGTGCCCAGGAAACTGCACAGGGGAATTTGTGTTACCAAGGGGGTGGTGTATGCTGCAATGTGTTGTTGCTCAGGGTTTTATATTGGAAAGACCAAGAGGGGATTTAAAGAGAGGATATATGAGCACATTAGGGATATTAAAATTGCTAACCCAGTAGTGCTCTCTATAGACACATAGGTGTTGCTTCGTGGCTCTTCTGGTTTCACCGTTTTGTGCTTTGGGATGTAGAAATACCTGTGTAGGTGGAAGCAGTAATCTAGTTAATATCTTTTATTTTTCAATAAGGAAGCATTGATTTCTAAACAAGTTATTAGTGCTTGATTATTTTGATATCTTTGGGGAGAGTGGTTACAAGTTCATTGGTCTTTTTTTCCTGATTGTAAGGAGTCTCAGCCAGCATCTTGGATGCTCGAGAAATACCAGTTTTCCTTCTGGTTTAATGTTTCTCCTTAAGGTTGAGAGACATCATACTCCGTAATATTAGAAAACTATTTCACCTCAGTAAATATACATACGTACATCTATATATACATATATTCACACATATACGTGTATGTTGTAAATGTATAATTACATCATGAAAGGTACATCACTCAAAAGAGTGGAACACAAATTGTAAAGCAAAGAAGGGAGAATCACAAAACACTGAATTACTTGTAACAGTGTATCACAAAACAATGAGTACTTCTCTCCCGTAAAAGCCTTATATCAGTAAAGCCCATCATCAAAACTGAGATCAGGTGTCATCTTGGTAGTGATACTGTTTGATGGGAAAGAGCCTTTAGTAACAATGTACAAAGTTAAGGTTGGGGTAGGGGTAGAATTAGGGTTATGATTCACTGCACCATCTTACTCATGTGCTTACCTTAACCCTAACTCTACACATCATGTTACTAAAAACTCTGTAGCACTGTACAAGATGAAAAAACACAGAACAACATACTACACGAAACATACTCACCACTGAATATGTTCCCTTACATAACCTTTATTCTAACCCTAACCCTATATATATAGATGTATGTGTGTGTTAGTGAAAAGGTGCAGCTGAGATTTTTAAAAACATGCATGCATACATAAACAGATAAAAAGGTAGAACTGTGTTGAAAATATATTGTACTTTGCATCCACCAGGACAACAAAAATGAAACTACATGGATTAGGAGTGATAGTAGCAGTTTTTAGAATTATACCTAGAAGTATTTTTAGGTTTTGCAAGATAGATAAGAAATTGTAAAATGCTGTGTCTTGAGATAATGTAAAATCTGCAATTCTGAATGTGAATAAATACAGGAGGCAGGCAGTTATGACAGCCAAGTACTGTATGAGGTGTATTCACATTCGGGGGATACAGGAATATTCATCTGTGAACACCGACAGAATTGTTTTAGATATTTGCAGTTAATTACTTTCCATTATCTGGGTGTAACTGTAATGCTTTTTACCTGGGAAAAAGGTTCAGCCTTCTAAAATTTCATATCCCAGAATATATAAGTGAAATACACTGCAAGGAAGTTGAAGTGTACTTTATCAACATTTTATGCAGATTCATAAGTTCACTATAATGTTACTCTGACTTTATTAGTATTGAGCAGCTAACATAGTTCTAAGGGTTATCTGGAGTATTTTGAAGGAGTTATCGTGTGTATTATGTGTATTTTTTTTTGGTCTCCTGGTGGCAGCAAAATACATGTATTTTTAACCAGATATCCATTAAGTTTTGCATTTCATTTTCAGTCATGCATGCTTTGGTAAATTATATGCATCTGTTGTATATGTTTTTATATGCATGTGTAAGTATCTGTATCTATGTATTTGGATGTGTGTGCTGAAATTAAACAAAACTCCCAAAGATCAACATCTACAATATACACACACACACACACACACACATATATATATATATATATATATATATATATATATATATATATATATATACATACACACACACACACACACACTTATGTATGTATACACTAATTCCAAGATTGCACATTCGTAGGAAAAGGACATGTTTTCCTACCCCAGGAAATGTGCGATCTTGCACACCTGTCAACTGTCTGTGTATTTGATCATATAAACCGATGTCATCTAACAGTAAATTTGACATATTTCCGTGGACATATATATATATATATATACATATATATATATATATATATATATATATATATAGGACTACAAAAAACTTAACAGATCAACAAATATTTAAATAAATGAGAAATATGTCAAAAAAAGCTATACTTTCAGACAAAAAAAAACTTTTACTGTAAAATGCAGCAAGCACACCTAAACAATCCCCAGAAATTCTGGGCAAGTATCAATAGTCTGTTATACCCAGGTCACTGTAGCACACCAACCCCAACTGGTGCTAATCACGAGACTCCCAACCAAACTGCTAATGCCTTTAACTTTTTTACCAAAGCCATCCAATCTCTAGCCAGCCAGCTAACCCCTGACAGCTCCAGCCTCCCTAACCCCATTTCTAGCTCTCTTCCTACCTTCATATTTCAACCCATCTCTACTAATTTCATCTACAAACTCTTTCTAAAACTTAAGCCTTGTACGCCTTCTGCTGATCAGATTCCAGCACAATATCTGCAAAAAGCAGCTAAAGCAGTAGCTTATCCAATATCAATCCTAATAAACAGAACCATTAATGAGGGAACCATCCCAATCATCTGGAAAATCTCCCACATTATCCCCCTACATAAAGGTGGTAACTCCAATGAATATTCCAACTATCGACCTATAGCCCTACTATCCCCTTTAGCAAAAATAATGGAAAAATGTATTCATCATCAGCTTCTAGACCACTTACTACAACACACCTTACTAGCACAAAGCCAACATGGCTTTAGACCATACCATAGTACCACTACAGCCCTCTTATCCTTCACTGACTCCATTAACAGAAATCGCAATAATAATGCTCTCTCTTCAGCTCTATTTATTGATCTATCAAAAGCTTTCGATATGGTTAACCACACATTGCTTTTAAACATTCTTAAATCACTTTCTCTCGATACTCTAGCTGTACAGTGGTTCAGCTCCTACCTAAGCAACCGACAGCAAGCTGTTATGTGGTAAAATAATCTATCATCCCTCCTGCCAGTTACACTAGGTGTTCCCCAGGGCTCCATTCTAGGTCCTCTATTATTCTCTATTTTTATTAATGATCTCTGTAAAGCTACTCCTCATGCAACCTGTATACAATATGCAGATGATTCCACAATAATCTGCACAGCCAAATCTTTATCATAACTACAGTCCCTAACTCAGAAAATGTTTAACACAGTCGAGTCATGGTTCTTAAAACGATGCCTCCTCCTGAATCCTAAAAAAACTAAGCTCCTGCTTTTTACCCCTACCCGGAAGCATATACCTATAGGTTTCTCTGTTACTTCTAACAATGGTACCGTCATATCCCCTGATGCTACCACCAAACTCCTAGGAGTTACTATAGACAACAACCTTAACTTCAACTCCCATATTAATAACACTATAAAAACAGTCAACAGAAAAATGGGCTCCCTATATAGAGTCAAATCCTTCCTCACTCCTATAGCAAGAAATACTATTGCCCACCCCCATCTAATCTCATCACTACTTTATGCCTCACCAATCT
This sequence comes from Protopterus annectens, assembly GCF_019279795.1. Taxonomy (NCBI): domain Eukaryota; kingdom Metazoa; phylum Chordata; order Ceratodontiformes; family Protopteridae; genus Protopterus; species Protopterus annectens. The sequence continues at coordinate 34,352,638 of NC_056744.1, read as the reverse complement.
ATACTGATCTGTCAAAACATAATTGTCTCAAACTAGCTACATCCTATAATAATATTGCAAGATTTGCCACGGGTAATCCCTATAGAACCCATCACTGTCAGAATTTAAAACAACTAGGATGGCTTGAGCTACAAAATCGGCTTCAATATAGTCAACTTATCATTGCACATAAGATCCTCTACCTCCCATATGATATTTGAAAGTTTCGGAGTATTATTACCCCCTATAAAAATCTTACTAACTTACGATCATCAAATAAATTGTTAGTTAACATTGGTAAGTCAAACAACTTGGCAGGTGATTCTCTGTTCTCAAACACTACTGGGAAAAACTGGAACCTTCTACCTACTGTACTAACTTCTCTTCCTTCTCTACCCCTCTTCAAACAAAAACTGAAAATATTCCTCAGAACAAAATGGCTATGCCGTTGCAACAACCCTGACTAGCTGATTAACTCTAATTTGCCCCTCTACTTTCCCTCTTTGACACCACTGTTCTTATTTCATTTGTAAGTAGAACGGTTTACTTGTAAGCTACTATGATTGACTCTATATAAATGTTGTATCCTATAATTTTGTAAATAGTATTTTTTTTAACCATTGTCTTCGATATTTTGTAATTGGTTATTTACCAGTGTGTTTTATATTTTTGTAAATAATTACTAACCAGTGTGTACTAAAATGTATATCAATATTTTTTTTTCTGTGTAAACTTTATTTTATTCTATACTATTTTAATTTTTATTTGTTATTGTCCTGGAGCTTTTCTCCCCGGGCCTCTGCTGAAAATGGATATATATCCAGTTAGACTAGCCCGGTCAACAAATGTAAAATAAAATAAAATAAATAAATAAATAAATATATGTGTCTGTATGTGTGTATGTATGTATGTGTATATGTATATATATATATATATATGTCAAATTTATCGTTAGACCTATATATATATAGATATATATATATATATATATATATATATAGATATATATATATATATATATGTATAGATATATAGTGTATGGGTCCCTATCAGATTACCAAAGTTTCAAAATTTGGAACGTCATACGGCCAAGACCAAATGGTCAGCGTTTTGAAACCAAAATAAAAACAAAATTTCTTTTTTTGTTTTTGCAGGGGGGCAAGCCCCCCTACACTCCCTGCTAATTAAATGTACCAGCTCCGAGCTCACACTACAGTGAGGAAAATGGTAAATTTATCATTCTGTGCTGTACAACAGTCTCCATTCAAAACGTTCAAAGTTTCAAAACTTTGATCACATTGCCTTGGCTGTATGATGCTCAATGTTTTGAAATTTCTGTTGATGGCGACTAATAAATATATATATATATATATATATATATATATATATATATATATATATATATATACACACACACACATATATATATATATATATATATATATATATATATATATATATATATATATATATATATATATATATATATATATATACACACACATATAGATATATAACACACACACACATTTTATATATATATATATATATATATATATATATATATATATATATATATGTTAAAAGCGGTGCTTGACCCCTGCAGAAAAATAGAAGATAATTGTTTGTTTTTTTTGTGTGTCTGCTCCCTTTAAAGTCATCGCTTTTGATGTTTGCTGATATGAGTGTTCACTCTTTAATGAGCCACTCATATATGCAAATTACTGCACTGCCAGAGTTATTGCAAGGCATGAGTGTGAAAGGACTGTGGCTAGGCTGACTTACTCTGCAACTTGAGTATGGGTAAGAAGATGGGGATGCTGCAAGTGGTGATGCAGTGAACATTCAAGACATCATGGAAACATGGGCCAGTAATGTAAGGAGGGGACATGGAAGTGCCTAAGTATAGGCTTCTCAGGAATGACAGAGAAGAAAGCAGACTTGGATTGGGCAAGGGACATACCTCTCAGCTGTCCAGATTTTTGCTTCATATTTTTGGTCTGTTCCTCAAAAACAAGATTTTGGTTTTCTTGTACATTATTGGCAAGTAAAATCATTAAATAATGACATGCATTTGACTTTCAGATGTAATATCCTTTAGGAAGTATATGCCAACATAAAGTCTGTTATTCTAGTAATTTTGTAAGTTTATAAAAGTTTAAAAATCTGTCACTGACTTTGGATATTTGCACCCCTCCAATTATTTTTGACATTTTCCAGATTCCTTGTGCTTACATGTTGAGTGGTATGACAAGGTGTCAGCCAAGGTTAAAATTTAAGTTAAGTGCCTTGACAGGTAAGGTAATGTAAGGAAGGAAGGATTGTGGATTAATCCAGTGCATCATCTACCAAACACAAGATGAGAGAATATAGGAGATGGAAGAAAGATTAGGGTAATACTTACAGGTGTTCTGAATCTGAAGGAGACTAAACTGTGATGTTCTAAGACCCAGGGTACAGATGGAGCGGGAGTTGATTGAGGTCTTGTACTATCATGGAGTTTGGCCAGTTGGTGCGTGATTAAATCAATAATCATAAAGTTATGCAGTACTATCACAGAGCACGTACTGGGTTTCCTTATGGTACAATTAGCCTACAGTGATCTTGCCAGTGTGTGGTTTAGAGGGGGGGTGGTATGAATAAAAAGATAAAAATGATAGTGTGGTATTTTTGTAGAGTGAATTATCCTGTGGTAGGGGAGTTAATCGATGATAGTTTAGGAGACTAGGAGTGAAGTGAGAAAATATCCAACCTATAGAATGGATTAAAAATGAAGTAGTCAGGGCTGTGGACAAGGATGAGCACTAGAAAAATAAGTTGGCTGATATGACCAAGTAGGAATATGAGACTAACGATTAAGACAAAAGATAAGGACTACAAGATGTGAAAAGGAAGGGGTGTTGTGGCAGATGCAGAGTACAAGGAGGCTAGTAAAATGGCAACAAAGATGATAAGGGCAGCAAAGTCTAAAACCAAAAGGGAGTTTGCATCTAGGTTTGAGAAGTGAAGTAATTTTAGGTACATAACTTAAAGAAGGAAGGGCAGAAGTGTCCAGGCTCAGGAAAGGAGGGAGGGAAATCATAAATGAACAGGAAAAAGATGAAGCAATAAATGACTAAGGAAAGCAAAAGGAGGGTCCCAAGCTGAGAAGAAGACAAGGCAGACTAGGGAGAACGCAGAGAATTACCAGGATACAGAGTGGAGTTTCAGAGGTAAAATGGCTGCCTTTGGATAGGATAAAGTACAAGGACTAGATGGGCTGCCTCCTGCAATTCTTAGAACTCTGGAAAAACAGAGGAACAGGAGTACACAGCTTTCACCACAAAAAGAAAAAATAGCCACGAGCAACAGGACTTTAATGTGAAGCGCTTTTCGTCTGCTTAAGCAGCAGACTTCATCAGACATAGTATAAAAAACAAGCGGGCATATTTATACTCAAGTGCAAAAAGCATCACTAATTAGTAAATTAGTTAATTCTTCCAATTGAAAGTCAATTGGCTAGCAATTGTTAATACACTATGGCTTACCCCACAAAGCCTAGTGAAGTCATCATTCAAAACACAATATATACTTTAAAACAAATAAAAATGTTAAAATCAAATAAATTGAACCAGGTAGACTCTAATATATTCTGGTGTTAAAAGTTAAATTAAACACTGCCTTTAAACTAAGTATATATACCCATCCAGAGTACACTCGTTTGATGCAAAAATGTGTACTAAACTATATTTTAAACATAGGATAGGTATTATAATAAATGCTGCATGGACTTTAGACAGGAGTGTCAAACCCTATGTAGTCTCAAACCGCGCAGGTAAATAAAATTAACATATCTTGAAGTTTATGTGTTAAACACTAGATAGGAGGTTACTCTATCTAGTGAGACTTTTTAGTTTCAATATGCAACTGATAGAACAGTTGTCATTCAAACCTGGATAAGAATACGCATTTAATCTGATCTGCCATTTAAGTTCCAGTTCTTGAAGGAGCAACTGGAGTGGTGCACCTCTTTTCGGTTCCAGTAGATGGTCAATGACCATAAATTTAAAATTATGGTCACTATGTGTTGAAATGTGTTTAGCTAGAGCGTTGTCCTGTTTTCCTTTTTTGATTGCATAAAGATGTTCATAAATGCGTTCACGGAACTTTCGTTCGGTCTTACCCACATAAAATCCCGGGCATTTTTGGCACTGGGCTAGATACACCACCATACAAGTATTACAATTGGCAATACAGCGCATGTCGAACCCTCTTTTGTTTATATAGAATCTATTAGATTCATATATAAATTTGCAATAGTTGCAATTTTGACATTTGTACATGCCTGGGGTTCGTGTAAAGTTACAAGTCGTGCGTTCAAACAGTAATTTTAAGTTCTTAGCCTTCCTGAAGGTTATTTCAGGACTAACACCCAATTTACCATAAACAGTGGGATTGTTTTTAAATATCTCCCAGTTCTTCTTAATAATGTCAATAACAAAACCACTATTCACATGGTAAGTTAAAATTAGTCTAGAGTTGGTGTTTGGTAATGAATTCTGTGCTGGAATGTTGATGTTAGTGAGTGGAATGAGTGAGGTGTTGTTCTCATTGTTGGTAGTAATTTTTAGGATAGGCTGATGGGTACCTTGCACCCTTTTACTAGTCACTTCTTTAACCAATTCGTTAAGTAAAAAAGGGGGGTAGCCCCTATGTGTAAACATATTGGTTAAAAGATCACACTCACTATGAAAGGCTGCATCTATGGTGGTAATTCTAGCAGCTCTTACCAGCTGGCCCTTAACTACCGATCTTTTCTGGTAGTAAGGGTGACAGCTGCTATAATGCAGGAAAGAGTTGGAGTATGTAGTTTTCCTATATATACTTGCTACGTAAGCTTTAAGCTCGTAGTTCTTAACCAACTATATATCTAAATAGGCAATGGCGAAGGTGCTGAAAGAGGAGGTGAATTTCAAAAAGTCAGTAGAGGAATTGAACAAGTCCAAAATGGCTAGACTATCAAATTCAACCCCTTCAAAGAGGATAAAAATATCATCCAAGTAGCGAGTATAATATTTGATTCTCTCCATCAGTGTCTTATTACCAAATATATACTCATTCTCCCAGTGGGCCATAACCATGTTGACTATGCTGGCTCCACAAGGTGAGCCCATAGCCACTCCCAACTTTTGGAGATAGAAGTTATCACCTAGCATGAAGTAGTTGTATAGAATCAGTTCTAGTAGTTCCATAACCAGTTCAATTTCGCTAACAGTAGCGTTATGGCTTTTCAAGAAAATTCCTACCCAATCTATAGCTATATTTAGTGGAATACAGGTATATAGGTCTTTAACGTCGACCGTTAAAAAATTGAAATTAGGGTCGAAGTTAAGTTCTCCTATTTTTGCCAAAAATGCCCAGGAGTCTTTACAAAAATATCTGAGTCAAGAACATCAGATATGTAAAGTTACATCCACCAGCTTCGCACAGGTGTAGGTGGGAGAACCACGTCCATCCACTAAAGGCCGCATCGGTGGATTCTCTAAGTCTTTATGTATTTTGGGAATCCCAAAAATACAGGGGAACTTAGGATACATTGTGGTTAAATATTTGTATTGGTCTTGTTGAATGCGGCCTTCAGTGTACATGTCATCAAGACTATCCTTAATGATTTGATAAGCTCTCTTTGTTTCAAATTTGGAACTTAATTCATAAGCCTCACTATCCAACAGCCTAGACATTCGTTCGAAGTATTCTACATTATCGAATACGACGACACCTCCCCCTTTATCAGGTTTGCATATTCGTATATTATGATTTTTCACAAAATCAATAAGTTCAAGTTCTTGCTGAGTAGTCTCATCCTTCTCTAGTGTGAATGGAGAAGGAAAAGCTTTCCTTAAATCCAATTCACACATGTTCTCAAAACACTGTATAGAAGGATGCAACGGGGGGTTGAATGTACTGGGTACCCTAAGTGTGCCATTATTCGGATTGTGATGGTCGTGACCAAACATGATGTTAAAATTGAGCTTACGAGTGTAAAGTTTGAGATCAAGTATGGAGTTCACAAAATCAAGTTTCTGTTGCGGTACATAAGTGTATCCTTTGGCCAAAAAGTTGGCCAGGTCACTACCTATTGGTATATCAGAAAAGTTATAAATACTGAAATCACCAGTACTATTGGTGGTTATTACTGGTTTCTTAAAGGTAGTGGCCAAGTCACCTTCTAGGACAACACTACTAAAACTGCAGTTCAAATTAGAGTCACAGGAAGTGTCACCACTGAAAGACAAATGTTCAGTATAAGTGCCAAAAATGCCCGGGATTTTATGTGGGTAAGACCGAACAAAAGTTCCGTGAACGCATATATGAACATCTTCATGCAATCAAAAAAGGAAAACAGGACAATGCTCTAGCTAAACACATTTCAACACATAGTGACCATAATTTTAAATTTATGGTCATTGACCATCTACTGGAACCGAAAAGAGGTGCACCACTCCAGTTGCTCCTTCAAGAACTGGAACTTAAATGGCAGATCAGATTAAATGCGTATTCTTATCCAGGTTTGAATGACAACTGTTCTATCAGTTGCATATTGAAACTAAAAAGTCTCACTAGATAGAGTAACCTCCTATCTAGTGTTTAACACATAAACTTCAAGATATGTTAATTTTATTTACCTGCGCGGTTTGAGACTACATAGGGTTTGACACTCCTGTCTAAAGTCCATGCAGCATTTATTATAATACCTATCCTATGTTTAAAATATAGTTTAGTACACATTTTTGCATCAAACGAGTGTACTCTGGATGGGTATATAATTTAAAGGCAGTGTTTAATTTAACTTTTAACACCAGAATATATTAGAGTCTACCTGGTTCAATTTATTTGATTTGATTTTAACATTTTTATTTGTTTTAAAGTATATATTGTGTTTTGAATGATGACTTCACTAGGCTTTGTGGGGTAAGCCATAGTGTATTAACAATTGCTAGCCAATTGACTTTCAATTGGAAGAATTAACTAATTTACTAATTAGTGATGCTTTTTGCACTTGAGTATAAATATGCCTGCTTGTTTTTTATACTATGTCTGATGAAGTCTGCTGCTTAAGCAGACGAAAAGCACTTCACATTAAAGTCCTGTTGTTCGTGGCTATTTTTCTTTTTGTGGTGAAAGCTGTGTACTCCTGTTCCTCTGTTTTTCCTGGTTTGCTGCTTTCGAATTTTAGAAGTTTTATGGCGTCTGGATCAGTGAGTAATGTCAGCGATTTTTCGCCTAACACTACACCAGCTATTTTGAGGAGCTGTGATAGTGCTGTGGTTACAGCACCAGCCGTGGATATAATGCCCGACAAGGACTCTTTCTTTAATTCTTTATTTTTAAGAATGGATTCACTGTGTGCGAGACTTGACAAGCTTGATACCCAACAACAAGAGATGAATAAAATGATTACAGCACTGCCAGGTAATTCTTTTCTGAATTTAACCTTCCCCACGGCAGTGAACTCATTACAAGGTCGAAGAGAACAACACCAGTGGCTCAGACTGATGCGCTCATTGAGCGTGAACCGTTTACCACCACAAATTCTCTGGCGACGGACAACCCTGTGGTAACGGTGAACTCTACTTCGCATGGCACGCCTGGATTAAACACCAGTAACCCGTTAAGTAATAATGCTGGACAACCTAGACTCGTGTCACCAAGACAAAACAGCATTGGAGCCGTGAATGTTGTTTTACACCCTAATACAAACACGAGTGTTAGCAACCCTGACGACCCGCCCACATTTGGTAACTGGATTTCCGAAGGGTTTTCGCTTTCAAGTGGCCACGCTACTGTGAACCGTGAACGGACGGCTTCTAATGCAAATGGACAAGAGGTAAACCTTTCAGCAGACATAGTCTCTAAACTGAAGTCTTTTGATAAAATACTGGAGAAAATCAAAAAGTTGCAGTTGGAAATTTCGTACTTTAGAGAATGCCTCTCTAGTAAAGTAATACCAAAAGGATTGAGGCATTTTCAATACCCTACTGGGTTACTTCCTAACTCAGTTTTCCATAAAGATCTAATAGCCTTATTCGATAAGCAAGGGGCTGACTTACTTAATCTTATGATAAAACACTACAGTATTTGGGTCAACGAGTTGATTGTTGAAGCAACGACATTGGACAGCGACATTAAACAACACGACCAATATGATAGATATAAGTTCGAGTATGCTCGCTGCTTCAGCAGCATAGACCAATACTTGAATAAACTGACATTAAATAAGATTAAGAAGTTAGACCGCGATCGTAAGGCCTATGAGCAGGGGACGGCTTACCCCCCTCCAGCTACTTCTCAGTTATGGCAGGCTCCTAACACTGACCACGGAGTTAATACCGTGAATAACAGTAATAACATTACTCCTAGTGGCCTTTCGATGATGGACTTGGACCCGACCACTGATGAGACACAATTGGATCCAGTAATTAGGAGGAGTGAGAGGTTACAGAACCGTAGAGGCCAACATGTAAATGGAGGCCCACCTGCTGGTACACGTCCAGAACAGGGTTTTCATGACCCCAACCGTTTAGGGGCCATCCCAAAGCAACGGAACAAACCCTACCAGAACCAGGGAAACTACCCAAGATCCAAACAACGCAGACCCAGATAGAACCTTTAGATAGAGTTGAAAACATTGACTATATTTACAGTGTTGATTCTGTTACTAGTGCCACCATTAACAATGGGATATCTTATACTGAACATTTGTCTTTCAGTGGTGACACTTCCTGTGACTCTAATTTGAACTGCAGTTTTAGTAGTGTTGTCCTAGAAGGTGACTTGGCCACTACCTTTAAGAAACCAGTAATAACCACCAATAGTACTGGTGATTTCAGTATTTATAACTTTTCTGATATACCAATAGGTAGTGACCTGGCCAACTTTTTGGCCAAAGGATACACTTATGTACCGCAACAGAAACTTGATTTTGTGAACTCCATACTTGATCTCAAACTTTACACTCGTAAGCTCAATTTTAACATCATGTTTGGTCACGACCATCACAATCCGAATAATGGCACACTTAGGGTACCCAGTACATTCAACCCCCCGTTGCATCCTTCTATACAGTGTTTTGAGAACATGTATGAATTGGATTTAAGGAAAGCTTTTCCTTCTCCATTCACACTAGAGAAGGATGAGACTACTCAGCAAGAACTTGAACTTATTGATTTTGTGAAAAATCATAATATACGAATATGCAAACCTGATAAAGGGGGAGGTGTCGTCGTATTCGATAATGTAGAATACTTCGAACGAATGTCTAGGCTGTTGGATAGTGAGGCTTATGAATTAAGTTCCAAATTTGAAACAAAGAGAGCTTATCGAATCATTAAGGATAGTCTTGATGACATGTACACTGAAGGCCGCATTCAACAAGACCAATACAAATATTTAACCACAATGTATCCTAAGTTCCCTGTATTTTTGGGATTCCCAAAATACATAAAGACTTGGAGAATCCACCGATGCGGCCTTTAGTGGATGGACGTGGTTCTCCCACCTACACCTGTGCGAAGCTGGTGGATGTAACTTTACAAAAATATCTGAGTCAAGAACATCAGATATGTAAAGACTCCTGGGCATTTTTGGCAAAAATAGGAGAACTTAACTTCGACCCTAATTTCAATTTTTTAACGGTCGACGTTAAAGACCTATATACCTGTATTCCACTAAATATAGCTATAGATTGGGTAGGAATTTTCTTGAAAAGCCATAACGCTACTGTTAGCGAAATTGAACTGGTTATGGAACTACTAGAACTGATTCTATATAACAACTACTTCATGCTAGGTGATAACTTCTATCTCCAAAAGGTGGGAGTGGCTATGGGCTCACCTTGTGGAGCCAGCATAGCCAACATGGTTATGGCCCACTGGGAGAATGAGTATATATTTGGTAATAAGACACTGATGGAGAGAATCAAATATTATACTCGCTACTTGGATGATATTTTTATCCTCTTTGAAGGGGTTGAATTTGATAGTCTAGCCATTTTGGACTTGTTCAATTCCTCTACTGACTTTTTGAAATTCACCTCCTCTTTCAGCACCTTCGCCATTGCCTATTTAGATATATGGTTGGTTAAGAACTACGAGCTTAAAGCTTATGTAGCAAGTATATATAGGAAAACTACATACTCCAACTCTTTCCTGCATTATAGCAGCTGTCACCCTTACTACCAGAAAAGATCGGTAGTTAAGGGCCAGCTGGTAAGAGCTGCTAGAATTACCACCATAGATGCAGCCTTTCATAGTGAGTGTGATCTTTTAACCAATATGTTTACACATAGGGGCTACCCCCCTTTTTTACTTAACGAATTGGTTAAAGAAGTGACTAGTAAAAGGGTGCAAGGTACCTATCAGCCTATCCTAAAAATTACTACCAACAATGAGAACAACACCTCACTCATTCCACTCACTAAAATCAACATTCCAGCACAGAATTCATTACCAAACACCAACTCTAGACTAATTTTAACTTACCATGTGAATAGTGGTTTTGTTATTGACATTATTAAGAAGAACTGGGAGATATTTAAAAACAATCCCACTGTTTATGGTAAATTGGGTGTTAGTCCTGAAATTGCCTTCAGGAAGGCTAAGAACTTAAAATTACTGTTTGAACGCACGACTTGTAACTTTACACGAACCCCAGGCATGTACAAATGTCAAAATTGCAACTATTGCAAATTTATATATGAATCTAATAGATTCTATATAAACAAAAGAGGGTTCGACATGCGCTGTAGAGCCAATTGTAATACTTGTATGGTGGTGTATCTAGCCCAGTGCCAAAAATGCCCGGGATTTTATGTGGGTAAGACCGAACGAAAGTTCCGTGAACGCATTTATGAACATCTTTATGCAATCAAAAAAGGAAAACAGGACAACGCTCTAGCTAAACACATTTCAACACATAGTGACCATAATTTTAAATTTATGGTCATTGACCATCTACTGGAACCGAAAAGAGGTGCACCACTTCAGTTGCTCCTTCAAGAACTGGAACTTAAATGGCAGATCAGATTAAATGCGTATTCTTATCCAGGTTTGAATGACAACTGTTCTATCAGTTGCATATTGAAACTAAAAAGTCTCACTAGATAGAGTAACCTCCTATCTAGTGTTTAACACATAAACTTCAAGATATGTTAATTTTATTTACCTGCGCGGTTTGAGACTACATAGGGTTTGACACTCCTGTCTAAAGTCCATGCAGCATTTATTATAATACCTATCCTATGTTTAAAATATAGTTTAGTACACATTTTTGCATCAAACGAGTGTACTCTGGATGGGTATATATACTTAGTTTAAAGGCAGTGTTTAATTTAACTTTTAACACCAGAATATATTAGAGTCTACCTGGTTCAATTTATTTGATTTGATTTTAACATTTTTATTTGTTTTAAAGTATATATTGTGTTTTGAATGATGACTTCACTAGGCTTTGTGGGGTAAGCCATAGTGTATTAACAATTGCTAGCCAATTGACTTTCAATTGGAAGAATTAACTAATTTACTAATTAGTGATGCTTTTTGCACTTGAGTATAAATATGCCTGCTTGTTTTTTATACTATGTCTGATGAAGTCTGCTGCTTAAGCAGACGAAAAGCGCTTCACATTAAAGTCCTGTTGTTCGTGGCTATTTTTTCTTTTTGTGGTGAAAGCTGTGTACTCCTGTTCCTATGTTTTTCCTGGTTTGCTGCTTTCGAATTTTAGAATTCTTAGAACTCTGGTCAGTGTGTTGGTAGACCCCCAGATCACTGGCTAGTGCATAAGTGCCAAAGAACTGGAAGACTGCAAGTATGATACCCTTGTACAAGAGGAAGGGAAACAAAAACAAAGGTCTGGAGAACTTCAAACTTGTTAGGTTAATGATAGTGGCAAGGAAAGTCACAAAAAGAATTAATCAGCTTCACTCTGGTTTGGAAGATAATGAAGAAATTAGTGAAGAGTGAAGGCTGGTAGCATTTCTGGAGGGCAGCACTCTTCAGGACATCAACAGACCTGGATTTGTAGACAGGAAGAGGCATCAGTCAAATCTAATCCAGTGTTATGACTGTGCTGCAGGTGAATTTGACAGGGAAATATTGGTACATGTTGTTTGGACTACAGTAAAATCTAATCCAGTGTTATGACTGTGCTGCAGGTGAATTTGACAGGGAAATATTGGTACATGTTGTTTGGACTACAGTAAGGCCTTTTACAAAGTCCAATATGGGAAGCTGATAAGAAAGCTAGAGGCGTCATGGACTGGACCAGGATTGAGGAATTGTATAGCTGCTTGGTTGAATGGTAGAATACATTGCTTGTGGTGAGAGAGAAAGAAAAACTCCATCAATAATTAGTGAATTAAATGCTACAGTACCACAGCAGTGTCTTGTAGGTTCATTGCTCTTCAGTTTGTTTGCCTTAGACACATCAGAGAAAACAGAGATGTGTGGCATTGATATAGGGCCTTATTCAAAGGTGCAGCAGTTGAGAGTGGGGGTAAGAATTTAGTTAAGGGTTTGGACAGGTTGAACAAGTTTTTATGTATTTATTTACTTACTGATTTGCTAACTGGGTGAGTGCACTGGTCCAGGATTCCTTTTCATTCATAATCCAAGCACTGTGGCAGTAAATGTAGTTGCAAATCTAGCAGTATATCAGAAGTATACAAAGTTGTTCAAGAACATTAGTATTAATCTACACTACATTAGTAATTGGGGAGAGGATGGCTATAATGATGGTGCATTCTACGCAATATTAAAAAAAAAACAGAGCCTTTTACTGTACAAACAAGTAAGCTGCATTCCAAGTTAAGATGCAGTACATGAACACGCATTGGATACATTTCCATGCACAGCCAGGGAGTGATTTCAACAATCCATGACAAGGATGCATAATCATGTTGACGATATGTAACCTAGGAGGTTACTAGGCTAATAGCCCTAGCCAAGTACAACCCCTTTTCCCTAGAATATCAAGGTATTAAGTGGAACTAAACCAAAAGGCTGCAAGGAGTCACTGACAAGAAACTCTGTTCCACAAGAAAGTTTAATCCACATGAAATGACCTTGCAGCCCTTTGGTATTGTGAGTTTTTTGGCTGTAATTCGAGGGCTGTGTCTTCTTTTTTGCTGTGAATTAAGTGGAACTAAGTCAACAACTATTGCCCCTGTCCAAGAGGGACATAGGTGAAACCCCTGGGGTGAATTTGAGGTTTCCCATCCAGTCATCCAAATAACGCTTAAACAGAGTCAGCGAGCAGCTCTGTTTCACCTGAATTGGAAGTTTGTTGCAGAGGAGAAGTAACCTCTGTGAGACATGTCTGTCTCTCCAGCAAATTCTGTTGATGTTGCATACTAGGTTGAGTTCTCTAGAGTGAATGCATCTTATACTATTTGATTTACGAATGCACAGCATTTCCATTAGAGCAAGATCAGAGATTGCTTTATATGCAAGGCAGAGGTCACCTCTGAGTATTCTGTAAGACACAGAGTACAGTGACAGTGATTTCAGTCTATCAACGTATGACATATGCTGAATACCCTGAATTTTCTGTGAGATATTTCCAGTTGCTGCAGGTGCCTGGTAAGGTATGTACCAAAGGTAACATTGTACTCTGTTATTGGCCTGATGAATGAGGAGTACAAGGGAGTTATAACCTCTTTTGTACTGGATGCAGTGCCGTTACTTATCAGGTGGGTAACGTAGAAAGCCTTTCTTACCACTGTAGAGATGTGGTGGTCAAAGGAAAGGTTGCTGTAAATCTGTGTGCCCAAATCTCTCATCACTGATTTCATGCTTAGGGTGTTGTTATTAATGTGATAATCTGCAGGGATGTCCCCCTTGCCAGAGGGGAAGATGATGCATTTTTTATTGAGTTTTAGCCCATGTCTTTGGCACCAATCGTTTGTCTGTGTAATTCCTTCTTGTAGGATGTTGACATTGTTTGGGGACTTGATGACTGCACCCAGTTTGCAATCATCCGCAAACTTTGTCAGCCATGGGCCTTTTGTTTCAGCATGTACATCTGAGAAGTAGATTGCAAACAGTAGGGGCCCCATCACCAATCCCTGTGGATTACTGAACTAAAGAATATTCTGCAGTAATATTTTGTTTTTGAAGGTGTGGAAGTGTTCACTTAGTTGAGCTGTAGCAGGAGAATGTCTTTAAGGAAGAGTATTTTAACCTTTAATAAAGCATGTACAGGCATAGACTTTTGAAATTCACAAAAAAGCTTTTACCTAAAACATTCATTTTGGGGTTGTTTTCAGAACTGGTTTGGAAGTTGGCTCCAGTTACCTAATGCTCCTTTGAGAGGCATTGTGCCAAATTAATTTATGGAAATTGCATCTTTGTAAGATAAAAGATTTGTCAGTTTCACTGTATAGGTCATATCAGAAAGACTTGAGAGTGAGTCTATTTTTGAGTGTAGGATAGTAGTTATTGAACAATTTGAATATTAAGGAAGAAAGAAGGGTGGCGAATGCTGTGATTAGGAGCTAGTTGGTATTTTTTCTAGTACAAAGCAGTGGTGTTCGGCTCTTGGTGAGATGTGAATGAATTTGCATATGGTGTGAACTGTGTTTGTAGAGTGTACATATTTTGAGAGGAATCGAGGGCGGGTAGCGGAAGGCTGTCTGAAAATGTAGGTATGAGAATTTCCTTATCTTTGGTAGTACAGACTTAGAGAATCATGTAATTACAAACTGAGTGGGGTTATTTGAGTTGTGCCACTCTACTGCATATTATTTCAGTAAGGTTTTTAATGACGAATGATGGATCTAGTAGAAAAATAAGAAATTTGTATTGGATAACTTGTTGGATAGTTGGTAGGGTGGCCTAATGGTTAAGGTGTTTGCCTTATAAACACAAGGTGCAGGGTTTGAGTTTCACAAGGGATGATTGGCTAGGCTTAAAAAATGGCTCCCAAGGGCAGTTAGCCTAGTACTAACCTATGAACTTATGATAGTGATTCTATCTGGAGATTGGGAAAGTAGCTTATAGTCAGAATGAAGTTTGACACTAGTAAAAGAGAGTTTATCAGATGTTTTGTTGCTGCTAACATTGTTACATATTCAACTGAAGTCAGATTGAATGCAGTTTTTTAGGGTGGTTAATACAACGGAATATCATTGGTATACAGGGTGATACTGCACGAAAGTTTTTTGCAGGTAATGTTTATGAACAGAGAAGCATATTGGGCCTAGCACAGAGCCTTGAAGACCTTCAGAGTTGAAGTTCTTATAATTAGATGATTGGAAGAGCTGGTAACAGAAAATATTATTTTGTTGAGCTGGAAAGCCAGGTAAAAGTTGGAGAGCTGAAACTTAGGACTTGTGATTTATCTAACATGATTTTATGACTTTCAAAGGCATGTTTTCCAATTTGTGAAGATGAAACATGGCAGAAATGTGTGACATTTGAGGTGAATTACAATAAGGTGGACATAAAGGTGGCATTTGAGTTCAAATGCAAACAAAAGTAAAGTACTGATCTTCGAAGTATCAGCTGAAGGAATGGAACTGTTGGTAGAGAAGAAAAAGGATCTGTTGGTGTTGATCTCACCTTGACTGGAGCATCAAGAGCAAAGTGAAAAGACAGTGGCTACAACAGACAAAAATTTGGTGTGTGCCCTCTAAGGGATAAACTCAAAAGAAGAGAAGTAAGGATGTTCATCGTGTTTCACTGCTGCAGTCATGACTGTCCCCTGCCGGCAGGCAGTCCTCGGTCGGCCAGAATCCCAAAGTCTGGGTCCGGCATCGGCTGTTCAGCCATGCTCCCTGATGTCAGAGCGCCAGGAGTACAAAGCTGACAGCCGACGCCATGTTCTCCAGTCTTTCTTGCCATGCGGTGATAGCAGTTCACAAGTGCCGGTCGGCTGACTCCTGACAATTATTTCTAATCAAACTTCAGTCCGAAGACTTTCTTCTCCTACTCGAAGCCAAGTACCCCGTTGGGGAAACTTTTTTCTTGCTCCAGTCTGATGTCAGAAAAAGTTAATAATTGTATTTCATGTGGGAAGCAAATGCCTCATAAGGATTTTCATTCTTACTGTATTCCTTGCTTAGGCCCTGACCACGACGTAGCTAGTTGTTGGTTTTGTGCTAGATTCAATCAGTGTACTATTAAACGAAGGTACGATTTTGCTTTTCATTACTTCGGTAGGCGTTTTAATTACAAAATGTCGTCGGATACGGTTCCGGCTACCGGAGTTCACAAACGACACAAGGACAAAGACAGGCCTCCGAGGTCCAAATCAGACGATATCGCACAAGCAGAGCCAGCTTCAGGTTTGGCCGTCATCAGTGAGGTGCTTTTGCAGCCCCTGTCGTCGGCCATTTCGGGACTGATAGCCAAAACGGACTCCACGAGAAGCCAACTAGGCATTTGAATATTTCAGTTGGACCTTCGGACAATGCTCCTTCGGATGGGTCCGGAGCCGCTGTGCAGGTACCGGCTTCCGAAGGGGTCTTCAGGCCTACTCAGCTTCTTATAAAGGCAAAGTCAAAGACAAAGGCAAAGACTCTTTCCAAATCAAAGACTGCAACCCAGGCCTCTTCTGATCCGGCTCCCGGGTCTCAGAAACAGTTACTTAAAATGGCGGAGGACTTACTTACTATGATTAGGGGTTCACATCCCCCTCCAGATAAAAGGCCAAGGCAGGAAGTTTATTATGACTCCTCTGATCAGGCTTCTGTTTCTTCTGTTTCTTCTTCTGACCAGGAATATTCTTTCCCTCCTTATGAGGATTCTGATGCTGAGGAATCCATTCCTTCAGCTTCTCCCCCTGAGGATTTCTCTTTTGGGGAAACTTTGCATGAAATGAGGGAACATTTCCACTGGGAAGGACAGGAGTACTCGGAATCTAAGAAAAGACTAAGGGATTTTCTTCTTCTTCCCCAACATAGACCCCTGGCTATTCCTCCTATTTTGGATATTGTGGATGTTGCTTTTTCGGAGGCTAACTTAACTCTTGACTCTTTTCCTCCAGCTCCTGTTAAGCCAGACAGATACTATAGGGTTCCTGATTCCCACCAGTTTTTATTCAAGAACCCTACTGCTGACCCTGAAACCATTTCTCAGGGTCCTAAGGGCGTTAAGGCCGCTTCTGCTAAAAACCCCATTCCCACTGAGAAGGATTCCAGATCTTTAGAAAGATGGGGCAAAAAAGTGTACACTTCTGCTACTTTATCTATTAGGGCTTTAAACTGTCAGTTTCATATGCTGAAATACCAGCAATTTCTCCTGTCTGTTTTAAAGCAAAAGCTAACTTCCATTTCCGCCTGTGCAGATGATAAGGAACTACATGACTTACTGCATGCCACTGAACAAGTTGGGAAACATGGTTTAAACTGTGGATTTGATGCCATGGAGGCTTCTTGTAGGGCTGCTGCCTCTGGCACAGTAATTGGAAGGCATGCATGGTTAAAGGAACAAAATTTGCCAGATCAGGTAAAGGCTAAATTATTGGATGCTCCTGTTCAGCATATTGTTTTATTTGGATGTAAAGCTGAAGACGTGATTAAAAAGATGGAGGACAAGGCAAAGTCCATGCAAACAGTTAAAGATTTCTTACAAGTACAGCCACCCAGATTTAGTAGGAATTGGCCTACAAAAAATTGGTCCTTTCCCAATTCAGACAGGCCTCAGAGGGGTAGATATAGATGCCCCCGAGGTAGGCCTCAAAAAGCCTCTTATAGACCAAGACAGTGGACTGCTTCCACCCCTAGAGGAGGAGAAGACAGGTCACAAGCTCATAGAAAACAGACTCAATGACTCCCTCTGTTGGGCTGCAGGAACTTCTTGCCTGGAAGCCCCTCTCGGAGGAAAACTTTCTCTTTTTCATCTAAATTGGACTCTTATAACCCAAGGCAAGTGGGTTCTGGATGTGGTTTCAAGAGGTTACAAATTCCATTTTCCTACCCCACCAAGGCCAAGCGGATGGCCAGATCTTCCAAAACATCAATTGTTAGAGGCATTAAACCAGGTGGAAGCTCTCTTGGCTATGAAAGCCATAGAACTAGTTCCACTTTCAGAGATGGGACAAGGTTTTTACTCAAGGCTCTTTCTAGTCCCTAGGAAGCAAAATTCATGGAGACCCATTCTGGATCTGTCGGTCTTGAACACTTTTCTAGAGATACCAAAATTCAAGATGCTTACTCTACAGCAGCTACTGCCAATACTGACCAAAAATGCATGGATGGTAACTTTGGATTTAAAAGAAGCATTCTCATCAGACAGGAACGCAGAAAATACCTCTGGTTCAAGGCAGGATCGAGGCACTACCAATTCTCTGTGCTGCCCTTTGGATTGTCTACTGCGCCCAGGGTCTTCACCAAGTGCCTGGCTCCAATAGTAGCTTATTGCAGACTCAAGGGAATTCAAATTTACCCGTATCTGGACGACTGTCTTATTCAGGCAGACAGCAAGGATGTCTTACTCCAGCATCTGCAGTTTGTTCAGAATCTTCTCAAGTTCCTGGGATTCACTGTAAACATAAAAAAGTCAAATTTGACACCCTCACAACAGATAATTTTTCTGGGCGCTTCTCTAAACACAACAACCCAGATGGCATTTCTGACATACGAAAAACAGTTACAGCTGGCTTCAACTTTCAAAACCTTGGCAACTACAACTCGGCTATCTGCAAGGAGATTCCTGCAGGCTTTGGGTTACATGGCCTCCTGCATCCTTCTCGTACCATATGCAAGACTACATATGAGGAAAATACAGTGGTACCCCAAACGTGTATGGTCTCAGCATTGTCACAGTCTAGACATACTGATCTCCGTCCTGCCTTGTCTTCAAAAGGAATTCCTTTGGTGGTCCAAGGCATGTACTCTAAACAAAGGAAAACCCTTCTGTCTGCCTCCTGCCACTCAGATTCTAACCACGGACGCCTCAGATTATGCATGGGGAGCCCATTTTCAGGGCAACTGTCTGCAGGGCCTTTGGACAAAGGATCAGAAGCACCTGCATATCAATTTAAAGGAAATGTTAGCCGTTCAGAAAGCTCTATTGGCCTCCAGGAATCTTCTACAACCAGGACAACTACTGATACGGACAGACAACACCACAGGTATGTGGTACATAAACAAGCAAGGGGGATCTCATTCCTATCCCCTTTGCAGACTAGCCATGGATCTTTGGAACACAGCTCTAGCTTGCAATCTGGACCTTCAAGCACAGTTTCTACCAGGGAAGCAAAACTTCCTGGCAGACAGTCTGAGCAGAAACCTTTCAGATCCACACGAATGGATGTTGGACTCTGAAATATTCAAGATGATTACAGCAGTCTGGGGATGTCCTCACATAGACCTCTTTGCATCCCACCTCAATCATCAACTACAAATTTTTTGCACCAGGGCTTTCCACGATCAAGCTTGGAAAGTGGATGCTCTATCATTCAGTTGGAGAAACCTCTCGGGATATGCCTTTCTGCCTCTTCCTCTTCTTCCACGGGTATTACTAAAGATCAAGCAGGACAAGCCCAAGATGATAATCTTGCTGGCCCCAAATTGGCCTCGACAGTTTTGGTACCCAACACTGAAAAACCTTTGTCTAGAGCCACCCTGGGTTTTACCACAGATTCCGAACCTTCTGTCCCAACACCAGGGTCAGATTCTACACTCCCATGTCAAAACTCTCAGCCTGGCGGCCTGGTTAATCCAGGATCTTTGATTCATTCTCTCCTACCCAAGCAGGTTATGGATGTCATTTTAGAAGCCAGACGTCCCAGCACTAGAAAATCCTATGCAGGAAAATGGAAAAGATTTTGTTCCTGGATGCAGGCTCAGGATTCTGATCCTCTTATTCCTAACATTCCTCAGATTTTACTTTACCTGTCAGACCTCTTACATAAGGGTCTCTCTTTCTCTTCCGTAAAGATACATGTCTCTGCTATTTCTGCTCATTATAATACAGACCCTCATATCTTTTCCCACCAGCTCATGAGACAGTTTCTCAGGGGAGCTAAGAACTTAAGGCCCCCTAGATCTCCTCCCATTCCTGCTTGGGATCTCAACTATGTTTTGGAAAAGCTCACCTTACCTCCTTTTGAGCCTGCTGCCTCATCTGACATCGTTTTTATCTTGGAAGACCGCCATCCTGTTAGCTCTGACCTCTGCAAGGAGGGTTTCAGAGTTGCAAGCTCTTATGGCTGTGGAACCTTATATTATTTTTCATCAAGACAGGGTGTATTTAAGGACTAATCCTATTTTCATGCCTAAGGTGGTTTCCAAAGTGGCTTTAAATCAAACTATTCATTTGCCAACTTTTTTCCCCACTCCTCAAAATAAAGGGGAAAGGATCTTACATTCCTTGGATATACACAGACAACTACGTTTTTACCTGGACAGAACCAAGGACATCAGGAAATCAGAGCAATTGTTTGTTTCTTATGCTTCAAGTTCCCAAGGTAAAGCCATTTCAAAACGGACCATTTCTAAATGGATTGCTCATGGAATCGGATTTTGCTATTCACACCATGGAAAGCAAATCCCAGGGAGTATAAGGACTCACTCTACCAGAGCTGCTGCCACTTCAGCTGCCTTCCTCAGGGGAGTTCCTACCAAAGACATTTTGGAAGCTGCAACTTGGAGTTCAGTGCATACTTTTTCCAAGCACTACAATCTCCCCCTCTACTCTGTCTAGGGAAGGCTTTGCTTCTGCAGTCTTGCCACCCCCTCTACTTTATGACCACCTCCCTTTCTTTCTGCTTTGGGATTCTACCCTACAGTCATGACTGCAACAGTGAAACACGATGAACATAGTACAGTTGTGTACACTTACCATAAATGTAGATGTTCAAGTGTCTTCACTGTTGCAGTCTGGGTTTCCCTCCCTCCTGTCCCCTCTTATTTTTTCTTTTGTGTGGTTCCTTTTTTCACCCTTCTTCTGAGGTGTATTTGCAAAGGGTATGGGACCTTTTTCCTTTTGGAACTTCTGACATCTGGGGCAAGAAAAAATGGAGAACATGGCGTCGGCTGTCAGCTTTGTACTCCTGGCGCTCAGGGAGCATGGCTGAACAGCCGACGCCGGACCCAGACTTTGGGATTCTGGCCGACCGAGGACTGCCTGCCGGCAGGGGAGAACCCTACAGTCATGACTGCAACAGTGAAGACACTCGAACATCTACATTTATGGTAAGTGTACACAACTGTACTTTTCCACTTTACAGAGCCTTGGACAAGACCATGCCTTGGGTAGTGCATGCAGTATGAGGCCATATATGAAAAAGGCCATCAAGCTGCTAAAAGGCATCCAGGGGAAAACTACCATAAATATCCTTGGTGTAGAGGGCAAAATGTTTGCCCAGAGGTTAAAGGAGTTTGAGCTATTCTCATTTTAAGACCAGAAGATTCTGGAGGGACATGAGGTTGGTGTACAAGGTCATGTTGGGCAGATCTGAAAGGTTTGTTGTGAGCAGGAAGGACAGAGAAAAAGAGAGAGGGTACAGGCAGAAAGTTATAAAGGATAACTACTCCCTGGACTGTCAAAAGTGCTTTTTCATAGGGAGGGTGTAGGACCCACAGAATGAACTACAAGAATGGGTGATAGAAAAGAAATCCCCAAAAGCACTGTTAACGCCAGGGGTGAGAATGAAAATTGAGGGAAAATAGAGGAGAAGAGATAGAATGTCAAATGCATTTTAGTGGGTGGATTATTTTCAGCATTGCATATCTGCTCATCTAGTTAGCTGAATCGGTGTCTAGCTTGTTTGAGACTTCAAGAAAGGGGCTGAAGTAGTGTGGACCTACAAAGGATGATGTGACATACATGACGACTGTGTAGGTTTGAAAAGGTATAATGTTCTTCATTGAATCACTATTGTAATATTGCTGACTTATTGGACATATCTTGCCAAGGATATGACACACACAACCATTCTCCAAAATCTTAGGTACCTTCTACTGCCATATGTTCGACCTAGGCATGTGATTACCTACTGCTACTTAATGGATGTACAGATGCAAAAATTCTCAGAACATGTGCCAGTCCATGAAGGAAGAGTTTATCTGTGTTGCAGTCTGTCAGCCATATAATGCCTGCTCCATCTACAACTGTTCTTCACAGCTAAGTACTCATCTGGGGACCCTTCCTCTTTCCTTTCATTTTTCTGTAGAAATTGTTCTTTTTATGTTAACTAAGAAAGGGGTAATGTGACTGTAATTGATAGAACCCTTACAAGGGCAAGCATTCATTGTCTTTTTTACCTAGGCCCTAAGTATAATTTTTTGAGTTTCATTTGCCAGTATTTTGCACCTTAGACTATCCACAGTTTGTTTGTTAAAAAAAAAAAAAAATATATATATATATATATATATATATATATATATATATATCAAAGCAAACATCTATATGTATATGCATCATATGCTATTATGACATCTGAGTGCGTCAGACCCCATCAGCATTAAAGTGTATTTTAACTGTTTTATTAAGAATAAGTGGGTTGTCAGTGTACATGAGGCAATTCCTGCAATGCCTCAGAATATCCATTTCAACCAGACTGGCCACAGAGAAAGTTGGGAAGTGCATATCATAGGTCCATAGGTATTTATTAGGCTAACGACCACAAGGGCCTTTATAAGCCTAGCCATGCATCCCAAATTTCTGACAAATTCTGATACCCTTGATAAGTGTAAGCAGAGGTTTGGGAGATGAACCATTTACAGGTTACCCGTGTCCATTAGAGACATAGGTGCCAAACTAGGGATGAATTTCCAAGTTTCCCATCCACTTGTCCAAGTTGCACTTGACTTGGGTTAGGGAGGAACTCTGCTTCATGTGGATGGGGAACCTGTTCCATAGACAATGTAGTCTCTGAGATACATACCTATCTCTCCAGCAGGATCTATTTCTAAAACAGGCAAAGTTTAAGTCTTTATAATGGGTAATTTTTGTGCTGTTTGTTTTGTAAATATGCAAGAGGTCCATCAGAGTGGGGTCTGAGATTGCCCTGTATGCCAGGCATAGATCTCCCCTCAAAAGCCTGTAGGAGGCAGAATACAGGGATAGGGCCTTGAGGCAGTCTACATAGGACATTTTACTTTTCGCCCTGTATTCCTTTAGTGAGGAACCTCTGTGGACATTCCAGTTGTTGGATATGCTTGGTTAGGTACATACCAAAGGGGGCATTGTACTCGATGATAGGTCTGATGAATGCTGAAAAACAGTGGAACAATGACTTCCTTGGACTTGGATGTCATACCTTTGTTTATAAGTTGTGCAATATAAAATGATTTCCTCACTACTGTAGACACATGATGGTCAAAGGCAAGATTACTGTCTGTGTGTCCATAAGTCCCTGACTACTGAGTCAACTCTAAGGGGTGTGTTGTCAATATAATAGCTTTGTATTAAATTGTTGAACCAATGTGATGTTATATCCTATTAAAAGAATGTCTGTCTATATGGAAATTGTAAAAAGTTATATGTATATATGATAACGTCTTTGTAATATGTATGTAGTATGTAGCATGGAGTTTTCTCCCCGGGCCTGTGCTGAAAATGGACATGTATCCATCTGGACTATCCCGGTCAACAAATGTAAAATAAATAAATAAATAGTTACCAGGGATAGATGACTTCCCAATGGATACTGTTATGCATTTCTTGGCGTTTAGTTTTAGTCAGTGGCTCTGACACCTGTTGTTTGTCCGTGTCAGCCCCTCCTGGAGAACATTTCTGTCAGTGTGTGAGATTCAGTGACCGCTCCTAATTTGCAATCATCTGCAAATTCAGCCAGAGACCACTGACATTGGCCTTGACCTTTGAGAAGTAAATGCCAAAAAGGAGTAGTCTAAGGACTGATCCCTGAGGGACTCCACTTGTGACTGGCCTCTTTGTAGAGGTGGACTCCCCAATTCTAACTTCCTGGGTCCTATTTGTGAGCCATTTGGCTACTGATCTACTAGGGAGGAGTGAGGGAAATTTAAGTGTTGAACAGGTCAATAACACAAGGAACTTGATAAGCAACACTCAGCTATGCGCACACTTGATGCTCTAGTAGTCAAAAAAATCTGTCTACACATTAAGGGTATTTTAAGGGAAGTTTACAGTAAGAGAGATTGGAGTCTACATAGATTACAAGGGGGAATTACACTGTGCGATATTGGCATCTATATAGATCACTGCTAAGCACCGCTGTGCAGAGACCGGATATTCAACACAGAAAAATTCAGTTAATGCAGCTGTGACAAAAACAATGTGAAAAACAAGGGCAGCAACAGTGGATATGATAATGTAAATCTTAACTTGCTCATTTGTGCAACTGCCAGTTTGGGTGAGCTGTTCATCTGGGGTCTAGGATACATATCTATCAAGGTACATTTGTGAGCCATTTCATCCTACCTGCCAAATTATCCTTGTCTTCACATTATGAGGTTAGAATGTTTTCATAAAGGTGTTCTTAAAAAACTAACCTTATCCACATGTTCGATCATATTCTCTGCATCTTTAAAATTATTGACAGGGAAGACCATTTTATTAGTGGTCTTGACTTCTACCAAAAGAGTTTCTGACACACATGCTGTTATGTACACCCCTCCATTCTTAGCTTTTGATTAAGATGCGGTTAGCCTCAGAACTAATTGGTACTTTATGCCAAAAGTTGTGACTGAGCTGTATCTGAATCAAACTATCCATCTTTCCACATTTTTCCCAATGCTCAAACTAAAGGACAAAGGATTCTTCATTTGCTGGATATAGTCAGATAGATTGGATTCCATCAGAAAATCTCTTTATTCATTATGAAGGAAAAAAGTTGGACCTTCCAGTCTGTAAACTAACTGTCTCTAGGTGGTTAACCCCTTTTATCTCCCCTGTCCTCTTCTGTAGCCTTTTTAGGCGCCCTGATTCTAAATTCATTCTAGAGGCAGCTAAATTGTCTTATCTTTACACTTTTATCAAATAATCCCTTTTCCAAAGTCAGAGCAGGCTTTGCAAGAACCATTCTTTAAGGGTTATTGGACTGCAGCTCTGATGTTCTTCATGTTTCACTGTTGCAGTCATCATCTGTGGGTTATCCCTGCTGTGGTAGCCCTCAGCTGCTCCGAATACCAGAGTCAATGTTTTTCCACGTCGGCTGCTATCGCTTGCTGGCTGACGTCAGGTCGTCAGTGCTATAAAGGAAGGCAGCTGACGTCATTACATCAGTTTTTCTTGCTCTAACATGTCTTTCTTGCCGTGCAGCCTGTAGCAGAAGCAGATCGCAAGTGTGCCGGTCGGTCGCTACCAGAGTTTTGATTTACAGCTGAAAACCTCTAAAGCTAAGTACACCATTGGGGATCCTTTTTTTCTTGCACTAACCAATGTCCGAAAAAGTTAACAATTGTGTCTCCTGTAGAAAGCAAATACCACTCCGAGACTTCCACTCATACTGCGTCACTTGTTTAGGCCCAGATCATGACATCCCCCGTTGCCAGTTCTGTGCCATCTTTAATGCGAGAACCATTCATCGTAGAGCTCTTATTATAGCCAGGGATTTTCATCTTCTGTCTTCGCATTTTGAAATGACATCAGTCAGTCAACCATCCATAGACATTCCGAAAAAACGTAAGGATAAAGATAGAGACAGACCACACAAGGCCAGGCCTTCCGATGACTCTACCACTAAGCAGGTAGTCAGTTCTCTGGAATTCAGTGAGGCACTTTCACAGCCCCTGATGCCCAATTCAGTACCTTCACAGGCCTCTACCGAGACCCTTTCGGAGTCTGGTATGCTGCAGAAATCTTCTTTATCTTCTAAGCCTTTGATTGTCTCTGCCTCTGTTGGGTCCGTAGCCATAACACAGGCACCAGCTTCTGAGGTGGCCTTTCGCACTAACAGTTCCAAACAAAAACAAATGACGTCTTCTCTTCCGACTACCATTCCACTCAGACCATTGGATTCTCTTAGGCCTAGAGGCAATGCCACTACCAGGAAAACTACCTCTAGCCACCATGTTACTCCTGCTCCTCGTCCCCAAACTCAAATACTTAAAATGGTGGAGGATCTTATCACCCTTATCAGGGGTAGTCAGCCCACTACTTCCAAAAGGAAAAGAGACCTTTCCCCTGATATACTAACAGAACAGGATTCTGAGGAGTCTGATTATTCAGATTTTGAAGAGGAACAACAACCTCTGACTGCTTATGAGGATTCAGATGCAGAGGAATCCATTCCCTCTACCTTCCCACCAGAAGATTTTTCCTTTGGGGAAACACTTCACACCCTTGGGGAACATTTCCACTGGGAATCCCAGGATTTCCCTCAGTCTAATAAAAGACTAAGAGAGTTTCTAGACCTGCACCCAGGTTTGCAGATTCTCAAACTATCAGCATGGCTAATACTCTAAAGGCAAACAAGGGGCCCCAGTTAAGGAAACAGGTCCTAGACACATTATCACAGAGGCCAGAAGGCCCAGCACCAGAAAATCTTATGCAGGAAAATGGAAAAGACTTTGTTCCTGGAGCCAGACCAGGGGGGCAACATCTCACAACCTTCCCATCCCTCTTATTCTGGACTTAACTAGTGGAGTTGCTTAATAGTGGCCTCTCCTTCTCATCTATTAAAATCCATGCATCAGCCATTTCAACTCATTTCAATACAGAACAGCCCCTCTTCTCTCCCATCCCTTGATTAAACAATTCTTCTGAGGAGCTTCTAATATCAGACCTCCCAGAAGGCCTCCCACTCCAGCCTGGGACCTGAATTATGTTTTGGAAAAACTAACCTTACCACCCTTCGAACCTGCTGCTTCAGCTGAACTAAGATTCCTCTCCTGGAAGACTGCTTTGCTCCTAGCTATCACCTCAGCCAGGAGAGTTTCAGAACTTCAGGCACTGAAGGCCATTGAGCCCTTCATCACCTTCCATGCAGACAGGGTCTTCTTGAGGACAAATCCCTCCTTTATGCCCAAGGTGGTATCTAATGTAACTCTCAATCAGGCCATACATCTATCCACCTTCTTTCCTAACCCTGAAAACAAGGGGGAAAGAATTCTGTACTCACTAGATGTGCATAGACAGCTCAGATACTATTTGGACCGTACTAAACCCTTCAGGAAAACAGACCAACTACTTGTCAGCTTTGCCCCAGGGGCAGAAGGGAAGCCCATTTCCAAACAAACCATTTCCAAATGGATATCAAGCTGTATCCATTTCTGCTATAGATTGCATGGGAAACCCCCTCCCCCAAGTCTATTCGAACCCACTCTACTAGGACAGCCTGCACTTCCACAGCATTCCTCGGAGTTCCCACCAGGGACAATCCTGGAAGCTGCCACCTGGACATCTGCCCATACCTTTACCAAGCATTACCACCTATCTCTTTTTTTCTAAGGCTAGGGCAGCTTTTGCCTCAGCAGTTCTGCAGGGCATGCTGACCCATTCCTAGGTCTCTTACTAAGCTTGGTTTAGCATAGTTTAATGCATAAAATACATAACAACATGGGTGAAGTGACAAAAATACATATCCCAACCCACAAACCAAACCGGTTTCGGCTTAATAGCCTTCTTCAGTGGAAGACAAACTAGAAAACAAAACCTAGAACCAAAAGGTCCTTCTTATAAATCCAGAGGCAAGTGCCAACAAACATTCCTATTGGTTAATTCATAAATATTCATTTAGACCAGGAGAGAACCCCCCCCCAGTTTAATTATCCATTTTTTCTCCTTAATATTCAAAATGCTGTGCCAACCAACTTTAACCCTACATTTCCCTGTAATATTATCAATAATAGTAAATCTGAATACTGAAGTGCTATGTTTACAAGTATGTTTATAGAGGGCACTGGATTGCTTTTTATGTCTAATATCACTCGTGCTCCCCTATTCTGAATTTCAAAGGTCTTGATGTTTGGCCCACATAAAACTCAGAGCATGTACAAGTCGCCAAATAAATCGCCCAGCTTGTACTACACTTGGCCAAAAAAGAAATGTTGTACACCATAGATATATTCTTGCTGCTAAATTGTTTGGTTTTGTTTACCCGATGGCAGTGTAAACAATGACCGCAAGGGACACATCCCACCAATATATCTCCTGTCAATGTCCTTTGGCTTAGAACATTCCCCCTATAATCTGACCTTTTATAGTGACTAAATAGGGAGCCCAAGGTGCGGCCCCTGCAAAAAGAAAAAGCACATTTGTCCCCCAAATGGTCAGACAATTTATTTTCAGCCAGCAGGATGTTCCAATGTCTTTGGATGATCTTCATAAAAGATTTAGTATTTTTGCCATGGTAGTAACAAATCTTAATTTAGACTTGGTATCTGATGAATGTCTTTGGTACTCCAATAACGTGATCCTATCCTGGTTGGAAGCAAATTGGCTGGCCCTGTTGATGTCACCTGCTTTGTATCCCCCTATCCTTAAATCTGTGAATTAGATCCTGTTTATAATGGCTAAATGAGGAGGAATTGGAACAAATCCTTTTTACCCTCAAAAATTGAGATTTAGGGATATTTCTGATGATATGTTATGGGTAGAAGCTGGTAGCATGCAGGAGGAAGTTGTACTGGGGAAATTTTCTGTATATCTGGGTCTCCAAAATGTTATCTGGATTCCGACTAAATAGGACATCCAGAAAGGCAATCTCACTCCTACTAAAGTTGACCTTAAACTCTATATCCCATTTGTTCTCATTAAGGTAGTCAACAAACTCCTGCAAAAAGGTCTCATCCGACCTCCACACCAACCAACAATCATTAAGATACTGCCTCCATATGTCAATCTCATTGATGTACAGATTATGAGAGGGATCATAAATCAACTCCTCCTCCAAATATGCCATAAAGAGATCAGCATAGATAAGGGCAAAAGAAGCCCCCATGGCTGTTCCTTGAACTTGCCAAAAGCATTGTTCTTGAAAATAGAACACGTTTTTTGTTAATATGTGTTCAGCCGGGCAAACAAGAAAGGTATTGAAACCTGGTTCATATAATTTGGATCTCTACAGCCAATATTGAAGGGCTATCAAACCTGCCCAGTGTGGGATATTGGTATACAAAGAGGTAAAATCCAGGGTACATAACAGCCAATTCGGTTCCAATTGCATGTGTGATATGATACCCCAAAATTGGGTAGTGTCCTGAATTCGAGCACGCTCACAGGACAACAGTGGTTTCAAATGTAAAGTTAGAAATTCTGAGAGGGATTCTGTAAGGGACCCTCTACCTGCCACTGTTGGCCTTCCTGGTGGGTTTCTAGGATCTTTGTGGATTTTGGGGAGAAGATATATCTATTGTTGCATGGGATCAGCCACTTTCAGGTGAAAATGGTCACCCTCAGTGATGATACCTTGCTCTTCAGCTTCATCCAAGAAATAATCAGTTTCTACCTTAAACCTGCTAATGGGGTCCAATGGCATGGTCATATAATTCCTGCCATCTGCTAGCTGTTTGTGTGCTTCCCCACTATGCGCAGCCCAATCCTGTATAACAACAACCCCTCCTTTGTCCGCTGGTAAAATCACAATGGTCCCTATTGAATTTCAGATTGTCAATGCATTTTCAATTGTCAATACATTCTCTCTCACCCTTAGTGCGATTATTTTTGAACTTGTCATATTCCTCAGGGTTAAAATGAAGATCTTTAAGAACATTACCCTGAAAAATAGCTACAATAGATAACATTGGAGGCATAAATGTGGATCCACGGAACCTAAAACCTCTCTGTGTGTTATCTAAAGTATTGTTAAAATAAGGCCTTTGATTTTGTAAATGGCAAAATTCCATCCCATCCTGGGCAAAAGAATGCTCAGGAACAAAATAAAAAAAAAAAAACAGGCACAAAACTCAAGCCCTTATTCAGAATCTTTATAAGACTTGCAGAAGAGATGTTATGTACATTCATGCAGGTATCTATCTTTGTGTCATCATTTTGAGAAGCCCCTCCAAATCGTTTGTTGCCCTTATGTTTCCTCCCCCCTCTCCTGACCCTGACCCTAAAGGGTGTGATAGGTTATTCCGTTTAGGATCCGGTGACGTTTCAGTGTGGCCATCATCCATCTCAGTATTGGATGATGATTCCTCCCCAGAAGTAAATGAGTCCCTATTCCTTTTAAGAATGGATTTTGGTTTCTTACGTTTGGGGATAAATGGTTTTCTATCAGAAGTCATAAATTTAACATTTTTACAAATCTCAAATGGTCTGCCCTTCTCATAATCTCCTACATCCCTGTTAAATTTTTTTCATCTTCTTTTCTTTCAGTATTTTCTCCAGATCAAGTAAGTCACTTCTCAACTGGTTCACACAAGATGTATAACAAGGTAGGGTTTCAAACACATTAAGATTCATACATAAGGCCTCAACCTCCTGAATATTGTGTTGAACCATCCGTTCATAATAGGCAGCTAAGGCGTCCACAAATCCCATGGACGCCTGTTGTTGTACTTGTGACCATTGTTCCAAAAGTACTTGATCAACACTGTGTAGAAGGGGTTGGAGCTCAACTCTGAGTCCCCTAGGTGAAATCTGTTTGCATTGGTAAGCCTTAACAAGACGTAAATGCCAAACATTAATTCTCAAATTCTTCATATTTCTAGTCAATTTAGAAAAGGCCACCTTGCATTCATTAGATGGATCATTCTCAATAACTGTCACCGTATTTGTTGAGTTGGCAGAACCCAGACCAAATACCACCAAATCATCCGTATCAAAAGATAAACCTTTAATAAGGGAGGCCAAATCCATATGGGACTTATGACTCATTCAATCAGAGCGGAAAAAAAAAAAACGTTTGTTTTGGGTTTTGAGATATGTATGTTTTGTCCCTTCACCCATGTTGTTATGTATTTTATGCATTAAACTATGCTAAACCACACATTTTGTGCTGGCTCTGGTTTGATTGGACTTTGCATTGGAGTACAGAGCCATTGCATTTGCCGTAAGTGCGGGTCTGAGATGTTTGGAGTATGCTCTTACTAAGAGTACCACCCCTCTTCTCAGCTTTGGGAATCCTCCCACAGGTGATGACTGCAGCAGTGAAACATGAAGAACATAGTACAGTTATGTACACTTAACATAAATGTAGATGTTCAAGTGTATTCACTGTTGCAGTCCTGGTTTCCCACCCTCCTTCCCCCTTATATCTTCTTTTTGAGGGAGACTCAAGTTTCAGCAGGTGGCTTTTAGCCACCAGGACCACTCTATCCTATTTACTTGGGCCTATGGTGGGTTAAGGCAAGTAAATCTGATATAATGACGTTGGCTGCCTTGCTTTATAGTACTGACGACCTGACATCAGCCAGCAAGCGACAGCAGCCGAAGCAGAAAAAGATTGACTCTGGTATTTGGGCCGGCAGAGGGCTACGACAGCAGGGATAACCCACAGGTGAGACTGCAACAAGTGAATACACTCGAACATCTACATGTATGGTAAGTGTACACAACTGTACTTTCCACAAACCATCTCCCTTTCAACCTAAAACTTTGGGAATTGTCCCGCAAGTCCAGTAAAGAACATAGTACAGCTATGTAAGAATTTACCATAACAGTAGATATTGAAATAGGTCCCTATTGCAGTAAATGCACCCACTGTCCACCCTCCAGTACGTTCTCTTTTTATTCTTGGTTGAGGTTGACCTACTGTAGTTTTCCACTCTATCTCTGTTTTTTTGTAATATGTATCCAAGTTATCCTCTTTGAGCGTTAAGCCTCAATTCCTTTTTCCTGGGGCAAGAAAACTATGAGTTTTTTTTTGCCTGTACATCCCGTAAGTACCAGCATATGTAGTCTTGTGCTTAGGTAGGGTGTGCGTAAGCTTTTGTAGGCTGGCAAATTTGTACAGTTTCCTTGGCAGGATACACCACTTAAGTCAGCAGTACTGCAACAGTGATCAATTCGATCTCCTGCCATTGTAAGTTCTTGCACAGCTCTGCTATTGGTGATTAGGGGTTGCAAAAGAAGTATCACTGGAACTTTGTGATGATAGAATAGACACTGCCTGTGGGTATTTGAAGTGTACCATTGACTTCAACTGTGGGGCATCTTATCTCAAATAGGGAGTTCCATCTTTAGCAGCCAGTAGGATTGAGACCAATAGGACTTGGATCAGCATCTAAAACTTTACCAGGCTATTGACTTTGGATACTTGCCAAATCTTTCTTGCCCTATGTAAGTGCTTGCATTTCAGAAAGACCCCCAGAAATTGACTGAAAATTTGAAAGAAGTCTATCTTTGTTCTTATTGGTCACTTCTATTATTCATCCTTCCTACTGACTTTCAAGTTAGTATATTGCAATTTTCACTCTTTTGCTGAAATGTGTATAGCCTCCTTCATTTCTTTCCCCCATCATATAGGTTTTCCTTGCACATTTACATTGCACTTCTTATTCTGTTATAATTTTTCCTTCAGTTAATGGCAGCTTGATATTATTTTCATGCTGTTTTACTAAGGTTGCATGTAATTGGGTTTCTGATTACTGCACTTTTTTGTATGCATATTTTTTGCTAAAATATTGAAGAGAAATATAAAATTGTTGACATATTTTTGCGCACGTGTGTGTGTATATATTGTGTGTGTAAGTGTATGTATGTATGTATATATATATATATATATATATATATATATATGTGTGTGTGTGTGTGTGTGTGTGTGTGTGTGTGTTGCAGATTTCTTGCTTTCTGCAAAATAACCGGGTCTATATTAATATGGTTGTTTAGATGTGTACACAACTTCCTTTTCTGTTCCTGTCTAAGCCTGAAGCTGAACAGCAGCAAACTCCAAAAAAACAGAGATGCGAGTTTGAGGCCCTTGGCCTCAACCCATTTTACTTTTTTTTTAGTGTACGTTTTTATTTTATAAACTATTTTTATTCTTTCCACTTGCTGTGTGTTACTATTCTGGGCTGAGACTAAAGTTGATTTATTGGGATCAGTGCTCTGCCCCATTTAAGAAATTGTGTATAAAAAGGTCAGCCCTTGTGGACTTGAGCATTAACTGAGAAAATAAATTATTGGCGTAGTGTGAAATTCTTTCGTAATGTTGAGAGCAAGGAAGGCTTCCTGTTTTCTTCCCCTACTACAGTTTCTAAGCCGCTTGTCATAGTAGTTGCAGAAAGTTTTCCTGAAAAAAACTTTTCAGTACTATTAGTATGTCTCCTCTTTCATTTTGCTGTGGTAATAATTTTGTCATCTCTTTTTGCTAGTTCAAAGATTACTGACCTTGATTACATCCCCTTGAGGAAGGCATTTACAGAGAGGTCCAGCATGTGCAGTTCAGGCCCGTTTCTTTTCCTCTCTAGTACTTTAATATTGTAATCAGAAAGTAATTGTTCCCAGTTTGTCAGTAAATAAATAAATTCTATTGCATCTGTTATAGTGCCCAAGCAGAAATATGTACTTCCTACTGCCTAATAGAACTTTGTATATAGAAGGCTCATAACCAGATAAATACATTTTGTGTAGCCTCTGGCGATACCTTCACAAAAATGTTACTTACTACTGAAGTAATACAAAATCAGTCTCTTATCATAGAGGATTACGGCTGTGAGCTGCTAATGAGCTGCTTGCTGTGTCCTGAAGTCTTATTTCCTCAGCCTCCATTTGCTGATTTGTAACTTAACAAGGCCGTACTTTGGTGTAACTGGAAAATTGGAGTAGGCTCTTCAGTGGTCTTTTGGTTTGTGTGCTTAGTAACTATTAAACAATGAAATGATTTTAATGCCCTCTTGTGGGGTATCAGTACATTAACACTCACTAAACTGAATTAAAATACTACCCAAGTATATAAACTGAAAAACTGTGTCACGTGCAGCTATTTAATTGTATTCACCGTTAATACAATTCACTAGGTATGGAACTTTTTGTTTAATTACCATTATAACATTTATTTCCTGTTGCAAATATTGTATTACAGAAAATTATTTGTTAGTCCAGGTAAAAAGAGGGCTTCTAAATTTCTAATCCAAAGGTTTTTTTGAAATCAAGAATTTTCTTTATTGCAAGTCTCGCCCACTTTTTTTATGGAAGCCCACAAACTTGAATTGTGTATTACGTGATAGATACCCATCCTTAAAAGAAAGACCAGACCTGTTTTATAAAGTATAAAAATCTGTATATATCCTGTTTTCTCTAATTTCTTTATTCCAGAAAAGTCATAAGAAGGCATCTTCTGTCCATTCTGCGCCTAGGAGTTAATGAAAGGGTTAGGAAAGAAAGTGTAGACAAAATTGGCTGATAGGACTGTTAATTAATCACTGTTGAATTTTGAAGAACTAAGAATGGAGTAATACAGTGAATAAAATTAAAATTCATTATTTGCAGGGTTGATTTTCAGATGCCTGTTTTAGAAGTACCATGAGCTACTTTAAACAGAAGATATGGAAAAACAGGTCAGTCTTCCACAATAGGAGATCTCTGTTGCAGTGCTTCAACATCAGCATTGAGAATCAGAATTTTACTTTATTGAGAGATGAATGTCTTCACAATCATGAGTACCAATACAATTTTGTTTCTAGATGTATTATGCTACTGGTGGCTTTCAGTGATTTGTCAGATTTTGGTTAATTTAACTTTGTTTTTGATGTAGATTTAGGATAATATTGCAAACTCATTTTGTTTATCAGGCGTGAGATCCTATCATGTTTCTTTCCAGTCTGGTCTGCATTTTGTTGTTATTGTGGTTTTGTTTGTTTCTTGTAGGACTTTCTCCTTTTCTTTGCTTACCATGGGCTGAGGGTTTAGTAGGTAAGAGTTCGACAATAAAATCCTCTGTCAGAATAAACATAAATCCTGTTTTACTTGCTTGGGAGAAGACTACATTTTCAACTCTTGGATTTGCCAGGCCTTTGCAGTTAATATTGTCTGAACTAGAAACAGTTAAGACTTCATAGCCACTAAAATTATTGCTTGCTTAGCTTTAGGTCTCTTTCAGAATGCCCCACTCCAAAGGCACCAGAACACTTTAAGATTAACAAAGAAGACAAGTCCAAGTCTTCCTTACATATTTTCTTTCCAATAAAAAAAGAAAAAAATAACATTGTCAAATGTGTTTCATATTACAGAAAATAAGTGTCCTATTCATCTAAGTCATAGAATTCTCAACTCACAAGCTGACAAATAAATCGGTCAAATATTAAGGCCTAGACTGACTTCAGGATTATTTCCTGTGCCTTTTTTTCCTGCATTTGACAAAAACTGTACAGACACCCAGGGTAGGTCTTAGAAGGGGCTATCCACTGCCCACTCTGGGTGTTTTTGTGACAAAATGGGATAATCCATCTGTGTTTCCCCTATGAGTAAGTCTTGGAAGTTTTCCTTAGTAGCACCCCTGCTTTTGATGCAAGGTCTGTGATTGCTGAGATAGACCCACAGAACATTGATGTCTATGAAGGATGAATTGCTGGCAGTGGCTGCAATACCATGTTCAACATGTTATGCAGTATTGTAGGTTATTCCATCTCTAGATTTGCTACTTGTGCCACTAGATTTGACACAGTCTTTGCTGATGGACTTCTCAACTCCACTGGTCACAGTCAGGGCATGAGAGCTGCAGTTGGTAGGATCATAGGTAAGTACTAGGCAATCAGTCTGCAAACCATTACAAGTGTATCCAAAAAACCGTATGCAGAAGTTCTCTCTAGTCTCAGGGAAGGAAAGCCAAGGTATACCACAGGAGAATTTGAGGCTGCCTGTCCAGTTACCTAGGTTTACACTGAAGCTGGTAAAGGTGCTACTCCAGATATGTCATAGCTTGTTCCAGAGCTTAGGGATGCTTTGTGATATCAGCCCATCATGACAATGTCTTATTTAGCTGCTGATGAAGGTTTAGTTCCTTTAACTTAGAATTTGATTATCATTAGATGTGCTCTTATTGATAACTTCTGCAATAGCCGTAGCTATATGGGTTATATCATGTCAAGGATGTAACAGCCAACCAGCTTCCAGACCTTCAGGTCACCTTCCACACACCTAAACTGTTAGCTTCATCTGAGCTGACTAAAAAGGTAGGTTTGGACACCAAACCCTTGAGAGCTTTCCTTCTGCTGAAGAGTGCACTCCTTTGAGGCTTTCAAGGATCAGCAATCAGCTTATGCTGCTGCTTTGCTGGGCAGGTAAGTTCCCTTTGGGGGAAAAATTACATTTTAGTAAAGTTATTTTAAAGCTAGGCGTTTGTATTTTAATGGACTGTTATGAGACTGGGTTGTACTTTTAAATAAGAGCTCTTTTTTTCCCTGTCAGTTTAAAAGCTGTTTGAAGTATTTCAAAACCATTTTTAGTGATAAATTGTGTTTATTTTACTTTTGTGTGGCTGGTGGAGTGTTTTAAAGTGCTTTTTGGTGTATTTTGATGTGAAAAAAATGACTTTTAAAGATTAAAAAATTTAACCAGCTTTTGCTGCCCGTTTCCCAAAAGAAAGAGGCATCATTTTCAGCTTGACCATGGGACAAACTGTTTGTTTAGTGGTCAGTCCTAGCTGCAAAAAGAAAAAGTTAAGAAAACAGCCTTTCCTACCAAAGCAGGCTAACAATTTCTCTCAGCTACAGGTGGATGACTGTGCTGTGGAAAATAGTTGTACCTCAAACCACTCATCTTTTACCCTAGATCCCTCTGTCATAGTTCCTACAGCCACTATGAACAGAGGGTTAACCATTTCTTCTACGGATGTTAGGGTCCTCTCAGTAGGCAAGGGAAAGCCACTCTTGTCAGTTCTGGGAATGGGAACAGAGAAGGCTTCTCTGTTTTGTCAGAATATTGTGCTTATTCCTGGGGACCAGGGGAAGCTGCTGCTGCCATTAAGATCACTGTTGGCCCCATTTTTCCTGCCAAAAATGAACAGAAAACTAAACATTTATCTACTCCTTCTCAAATTCCTTTTCACAAGAGTAGTTTACTGAGTCCGGCCGAAGGTGTAATTCAGGTTATTGATCTTTCTTATCAAGTAGTTTCTGGTAGAGTAAAGAGGGATACCTCTTTTGCTGAAGAGATTCTGAATCTGGACAGGAAGATGAAGAGAGATGCAGGGTTTTCATATCAGATTTTTCATTCAGACATAGGGGAGAGCTCAGTTTCTGATTCTTCTTCTGGGGGTTTCTCTTTCTTTAGGACTATTTCCAGAATATCCCAGTGTTTTCACTGGAAGAACAGTGAGGTCTCTTTGTCCCTCAGAAAATACTGTGTTACAGAAGAAATTTCCGGAACCTGCACCTATTCCTTCATTGCTGACAGCTTTGGAGAACGTGTGTTACCGCCTGCAAATTTCCTGATAACTTTCTGTGCCTAAAAAGGCAGATAGGATGTATAAAGTTCCTCAGTCTTTTAATTTTTATACTGTCTTCCCAAACCTGACCCAGCAGCTCTAGTTTTAGTTTATCCTACTTCTGCTAAACATTTAGTTCATTCCAATCTTACTGTTTATGACAAGGATGAAAAGATTATTGGTAAGTATGGGGGAAGTATATGCTTCTGCAATATTGATTTTTTTAATTTTGAATCATCAGGTTCATATGTTAGTTTCTTCTGACTAATTGTGAAAGTATGACAAATGTTTTGTTTGCAGTTTCTTCTTTTGAGGAAATATCTGATTTAAGTAATTTAGTTATTTTTCTTGTATAAGTCACTACTCATTGTTTACAGTGTGTGTGTATGACTCTGTTGATACTACTTCCAGGTCTGTGGCCATTGGGAATGTTTTCAGGAGGTTTGCTTGGCTGCATTCTCACTACCTCCCAGATGATAAAAATGAAATTTTAAATTCTGCTTTGGACAGAGATTTAGTTTTTGGACCTTTGGACCTTCTGCTGTAGAGGTAATAATAAAGCGTGATGAAAGGGGTAATTTGATACAGAGAATCTCTAAAATATTTCAGCCATCCTTTACCATATTGTCTAAGGGATTCTCCAACCCCCTAATCCAATTTTGGCAGAAAATAAACCGTTTCAACAAAATGCACATAAAGAGATGCTTATGAAGAAATATCATGGGGGGTGGGTTCAAAAAGATGAAGAAATATCATGGGGGGGGTGGGTTCAAAAAGATTCCTATAGTGTCCCCAAATCAAGGGCACTCCAATGAGTCAGACTTAAGGAACCTTGTTCTCCCTCCCACCTTGTCAGGCCCCTTTTCCCTTTCAGAAAGTGTGAATCTCTGCTTTTCTGTTTGGTAACAGATAGTTTCGGACAACTGGGTTTTGAAGATCTTTTGTCAAGGTTACAGATGACAATGGGAGGAAATTCCTCCTTTCCAGGTGGTAATCCTTCATCCATCAGACTTGACTTTTTTGTTTCCATCACTTGTCCTTCATCATATGCTGTCCCAGCGGGTGATAGAACTACTTCCTCCTTCCCAGGTGGGAAATGTATTTTATTCAAGGATGGTTTAAGTGCCAAAGAAAAAAGGAGACCAGTTCTGGATCTTTCTTTCTTAAACCTCTTTGTGATGATGCCCAAGTTCAAAATGTTGTCACTTTACAACCTGTTACCCCTTCTTCCTCATTCAGATTTCCTGGTAACACTAGATTTTAAAAATGTGTATCGTCACATCCCTATTCATCCAGACTTCGTGTTTCTTAAGGCTTTCTGAGAATGTATTGCATTATCAGTTCTCTCTGCCTTACTATTTGGACTGTCTATTGCATCATCAATGTTAACAAAGTGTCTGGCTCCAGCTATACCTCATGGCAGGCTAAAGGGTATCCACATTTTCAAAGTGTCAAAAATGTCTCTCTTGGATGAGTGATCCCTTAGACATGCTGGGATTCCAAAAGAACATTCAAAAGTTTTTTTGACTCCTTGCACAGGATTGCATTCCTGAGCTACCAGTTAAATGTGTCAGTTCAAATAGCTTTTCTTCCACAAGAAAAAAGTAGATCTATCATGATCTATTTCTTAGATTTTCTACTCGCAGTTCAGTCACAGTAAGGAAATACCTCATGATTTGGGGTCTCATTGCATTTACAATTCTTTGTTTTTTTCAAATCCCAGTGCTAGAGTTTGTCAGAAGTAAAATCACTTGGAGACAGCTAATATCCTTAAATCCAGGTCTCCGCTTGTTCCTCCCTGTTCCAAAACAGTCACCAGAGACATCTTAGACTTTTCTCTGGGAGCAGTTGCAGGAGAGCTAGAAATGCAAGGTGTGTGAGACAACAAGGACAGATGGAAGCACGTAAATATGAAAGAGATACTTGCCCTGATCAAGGGACACTAATCTATGAATCATCTTTTATCCCTGGGACCTCTTCAGGTTGCTACAGACAATGCCACAGTCATGTGGCACATCAACAAGCAAAGGGAAACCAGTTCATACCCTCTTTGCAGACTAGCCATGTTAACTTGGGATATAGCTTCACAGGACAGTCTCACTCTACAAGCATCCTACATTTTGTCAGAGCAAAACTGTGTGGCAAGCAAGCTGAGTAGGACAAGGCCGTCTCGAATGGAAACTAGATCAGGGGTCTTCCAAGACTTGATCCATTTGTGAGCAGTTCCTCAAGTAGACCTGTTTTCCTCTCTGAACAGCCAGCTGACAGGATTCTGTTCCAGAACTCCAGGCAAGAAGGCCTGGAAGACTGATGTCTTTTCTTTTCTTCGGACAGGAATGTTCCTGTATGCTTTTTAACCCTTTCCACTGATATCCAGGGTAATTCAGAAGATTCAGAAGGAATCCCTAAAGTCCTTGTGGTGACTCTCTGCTGGCCTAGGCAACAGTGGTTCTTCTTTCTTTTGGAAATGGCCTGGGACAAATACAACAAGCTTCCTCACTGATTGGATCCACTCAGATAAGATCACTGGTGTTTGATACACCCTTGACCCACAAACAACTTCAGCTGACTGCCTGGATGATAGGTTCTTAATTCTCTTTAGGCACCTTTTTACTGAGGACGTGCAGTAGGTTCTAATGGAGGTAAGAAAGACTAGTTAGTGCCAACAACATAACCAGAACCCATTCAGATCTACTTGTACTCTGGTTCTACAATATTTGTGTGTTATTATCCTGTTGTCTTTCTTACTTCACTATTAAGGTTCATTTCTTATCCATTTCAGTGTCTCTGCCCATGGATCCCCCTCCTTCAGTACATTCTTATGTCAATTTTTGAAAGAGGTTTTGTGTAAGAGTCCTCTAAGAAAATCGGTGCCCCCTCCTTGGGATCTTAATTTTGTGTTAGAGAAGTTAACACTTGCTCCAGTTGAACCAGCAGTCCTGGCTGACTTCAAGTTCTTAAAGTGGAAAACAGTTTTACTGATTGCTGTGACCTCTTCAAGAATAGTGTTTTGAGTTGCAAGTTGTTATGGAGAGTTAACCTTGAATCATTTTCGGCAGGATTTCTTTGAGAACTTATCCTTCTTTTATACCTAAAGTGGTATCCAGGTTTTCTTTGAGCCAAACTATCCATTTCTCCATTTTTTTTCCTTCACTTAAAAGTGAGGGAGAAAGGATACTCCTTACTTTGGATGTCCACAGATAACTCTTGTACTGTCTTGACAGAATTAAATCTCTCAAATCATCTGATTATTTGGTTATGCCTTGTGAAGGTAACAAGAAAGAATAACCTGTGTCAAAGCATACTGTTTCTAAGTGGTTGTTTAAGGCTATTACCCTGTGTTATACTCAGCACAGCGAAACTATTCCAGAAAGGGTCAAGGTCCAGTCTACCAAGGCTTTGGCTTCATCTATGGCTTTTTGAAAAGGATTGGATTCTAGAAGTAATTTAGAAACAGCAACTTGGTCCTATATACATACTTTTACAAAGTATTATAAACTTGATTCCTTCTCTAGGTCTAGAACAGCCTTTGCTGGGTCCATTCTCCAGTTAGTCCTGGACTCTTCTCCCTCCATCTCCCAAATGTAGTAAGCTAGGGTCATCTACCCATATAGTGAAGTCTACTGTGCTAGGGTCATCTACCCATATAGTGAAGGCTACTGTGGCAGTGATCAATATGATGAACATTGTGTAAGTAAACTTACCATAACAGTAGATGTTCAAATGATCACTGCTGCAGGTAGCCCTTCCATCACCATTGTTTTCTGGTGTGCTGTTTATGCCACGGTGGAACACTTATTTTTTGTTGTTCCTAGCACTGTCCTTTCAGGGCTCAGCCACCCTCTTTGTGTTAGTATGAAAGCTCTGAAGGGCTTGGCACCCAGACCTGTCTTTTTAGTTTGCTCAGCTCGACCTGCTTGACAATTTGGGTGTGTGGAAGGTGCCCTGAAGCTTTGGAAGCTGTAAGGTTGTTATAACCTTAGCAGGATATAACCCATATAGCTATAGCTACTGCAGCAGTGGTTATTCAAACTTCTACTGTTATGGCACTTTTACTCACACAACTGTACTTTCAGCAAAGGAATAAGACATCAAATAGGCTGGATCTTTCATGGCTGAAAAGGCTAGACACACCTACACAGAGAAGTCTGTAAGAGACTGAGTACAGAGAAAGGGCTTCCAGTCTCTTCTGATAACTAAAACTCCAATGTTGTCTTTTCCGTCCATCTCAAGCTGTGTTTTTTTTGATTTGACATCAGCACCTTCAGAATTTTCACTCCTGGTGTTCCACCTCCTCTAACTTTAACGCCCTGCTTTAACAGATTGTCCTTGTATGTCATTTGCTGCGATCACAGCCAGTTCATGGTCCAAGAACTTCTGTGGATAAGTGTATTTTTAAATGATATATCCATCTTTGTTATTGGTATAAAAAATTCCTTTCTTAACTATATCTATTGCTGTATGTTGTCTTTAGTAGTAATTGTAGCAGTTGTACTGATAGTTGTAGGGTAGTTGCTAGTTTGCATTTAGTACTTGTATTTTATATTTCTGTTAGTATTTTCTACTGCAAAATGGAAAAAGCTGTGAGATTCATAAAGTACATTACATGGGGAGAAGCTGTCCCCAGAGGATGACCATAAGTGTGTCTGTTAATTGGATACAGTGCACCTAGATATTGAGTGCCAGTCCTGACCCACTTTTGGTGCCAGAGCTCCAACAGCTAAGAGGGAAAAGATGTTTAATAAGCACACTGCCTTACTGGCATATGGGTAGTAGTGCTGTGCTACCTCTCCTCTGGCATTCTACCAAAGCTTAGAGTCCCTCCCACTATCTGTCTGTGAGTGTGATTGACCAGTCAACTGGCAGTACAGGGACTGCCTTTCAGACACCCATTCAGGAGAGAGAGAGAGTTATTCATATCCTTTCTTCTCACAGAAGCTATCCACTAGAATGGGTTATTCCAGGAAGTGAAAGAGAGTCTTTGTTTGGGCCTCTTCCAAGGGTTTGGATTCCTATTCTGCACCCATGGATGCTATCCTGGATTTCCAGGTTGGTCTTTTTCAGCTATCCTGGATTTCCAGGCTGGTCTTTTTCACTTGGATCTCAAGTTTTGTCTACCATTAAAATTCAGTTGACCACCATTTCTAACTTTCACGTTGGCATGGATAGTATACCCATGGTGGCCGTTAAAATTTCTAAGGCTTCTCTGAGAAG
This sequence comes from Protopterus annectens, assembly GCF_019279795.1. NCBI lineage: Eukaryota > Metazoa > Chordata > Ceratodontiformes > Protopteridae > Protopterus > Protopterus annectens. Next base: position 34,310,227 of record NC_056744.1, on the reverse strand, counting down.
CACCTGTTTATTACATCCACCTGATCATGATCCATTGTCTCTTTGGGACCTCATTCTGCTAGTGCAAGTTCTCATCAGACCTCTCTTTGGACTGATATCCAGTTTCTTTACAACTCTCATCTTGGAAGACACTTTTTCTGGTAGCTGTTATATCAGCAGGAAGAGTGAGCTTCAAGCACATTCCCCTTTCCCCCTTATCTGTTTTTTCTCAAGGATGGTGTTAACTTAAGGACCAACCATTCCTTAATGCCTGTGATGGCCACCAACTCTAATTTAAATCAGACAATTCGTTTACTTGTTTTCTTTCCAAATTTCAGTAACAAGGTAGAATATTTGCTCCATTGTTTGAATGTCCATCATCGGTTGAGAATTTGTTTGGACAGAATAAAACATTCCAGAAAATCCAACCAGAATTTTATTTCCTTTTCCAAAACATGACTTGGTAAGCCAGATGTGTTGCTTTGTGAACTAATGTCTGAGGTTTCTTAATCTTTACCCTGTGAGGCTTAAGCAGTGTTCTGTTAACTTCAGAGTAAGTTGGTTTAGTGGAAGTGATCTGTGCTATGTGTATGCATTATGCTTACTTGATTGTCTTCTGGGGTGAGAAGGTAGCCTCCAAGTTAAAAATGCTTACACCTCTTATATACTGATGCTGAACATGTTGGTCACAGTGCCAGTGCCAATGTGCCTGGCCCTTCAGCAGTTGTTACCAGAGTTCTCAGAAACAGGTCTGTAGACAGTGCCAACCTCAACATTGTTAATGCAAGTACATTTACAGCAGTCTCTTCCAGTGCCCCTTTTCACTCTAGTGTCAGCAGAATTTTTACAGTTGCAGAGCAACCACTTTGTTAACACTTGGCTATCCTATTTGACATCTGGCAGGACAAAGGCAACCAGGGTCCTTTACAAAATCCCTCCTCAACCATGGCAGCCAAATGTGCTTCCTTTTAGTCTTCAGACTCGCCACCTTTAAAGGGAGCAAAGAAATCCACATGCAGTGTGCAACACATTGACTCCCCTACAGAGTCACCTACCTCAGATGTTGATGGGCGTGTGGAGATCCCCAATCATCCCCCATTATTATCACAATTTTTTAGAGGTTTTTGAGATGATGTCAGTGGATAAAGTGGCCTACAAATCCTAAAGCATCCCTTCAGAGAATGTTGCAAAAATATTGTGGTACATCTAGCAATACGTTTGGGTGGTTCCTCTATTGTTGGACATGCTTTTGGTGTCCAATAATGGTTTGTGGGAAAATTTCAGTACATTGGCTCCAGTTCTAGGGAATCCTGATGGGAATTTATGACTTTCTAAGTACTGGAACTTCTGTTTGAAGATTTCTAAGCCACATACTTTACAACAGCTGCCTGTAAGTCTTCAGCCCCCCACCCCCACCCCACCCACAGAGTCCTGCAGTCTACCCCTCCCCTGTAAGGAATATAAGGCTATGGATCATTTAGGGAAACATGTTTATGTCGTCCCCATATTTTGTTGAGGGTCATAAACTGTGCATTGTCCATGACTGACTTCCAGTAATAACTATTAGACAAAGTGCACCTTTTTCTGGTGCAGGTGCCAGATAGACCAGTTGGTTGTTGTCTTTTTACTTTCAAAGCTCATGATGAAACAGCCTTCAGCTCCACTGAAGGTTAAATCATATTCATTGGATCTAGTATTGAGATGTACTGGCATACCTGGCTCAAGCTCACTGATTTTACTGAGGATATTATGGCGGCCTTTATGAATTTCCCTTTTAAGACCGCTGCTTTTTCAGTCACAGAGTGAATGTTGTCAATCTTCATTTATCCTTGCTGTTTGGGACTGTGTTCTGATTCTCGAAACCGGCTTGGCCGTTATAACAGTCAAAAACTCTGGACCTAAGTCTCTACCCAGAATACTCCTCTCCAGATTACCTCAGATCTCATTTGCTGCTCTTGTCGCAAAATGTGTCAGCCAAATTCTGTCTCCGCTAACTAAAACTTTTTTCATAGTACTCTTAAAAAAAAAAAATATATATATATATTTTCTTTAAGAATATATACTTCAGATACTTGCGTGCAAAGGATCATTTATTTAGATATATATATCTTGATATATGTCTAGTTTAGTATTGCTCTACCCTTTTTTTCCATACTTGTTCTGTCCTAGCTCTCTTTTAACAATTCAGTGTTCTTCCCTGCCATCATTGGTAGTTTTTCCTCATTTTTTTCATACCTTGCTATCCCCTTACTTTCCACGAGTGAGTGTGCCTTTTCCTACCTACTGGTAACCTGTTTCTAACATCGTTGGTAGTACTTTCCCTCTCTACCTTTTATGTAGTTCTGGCCTAGCATTGCTGGTAGCCATTCCCTTTCTGTGTGTGTGTGTGTGTGTGTGTGTGTGTGTGTGTGTGTGTGTGTGTGTGTTTTTTTTCTCCATTGCTGTATGCTGGTTATTGCTTTTCGACTTTAACATGGTGGATAAATCTAAAGGGACCACAGGATTTAAACAGCATCAGGATTGTGGTAGGAAGATGCCCAACTCAGATGGGCATTCTTCTTGAGTCTACTGTTTGGGTCCATTGCATTGCAACAAGATTGTGCAATTTGTCAAGCGTTCAGTTAACCAGACCTTAGTAGAATGCTAACACAAATTGACTCTAAAAGGTTGATTAAGTCTTCCTTTGAAGAGGCTGTGTCCAAGTCTGGCATTTCCTCACCGCCATCTCCTTCTAAATCGGAACATGGACAGAAGAGGAGTCATTTGGTGCCAGCTTTCCTTGGATCCAGCAGACAAGAAACACAAATCTTCGGCTCCCACATCTTCTGCGGAACCGAAGTCAAAAATTAGGAAACTTTCGGAACGGATTTCCTTGGCACCATATGCAGTAACTACCTTGGCACCACAGGTCTCTGTCATCCATTTCGGTACCGACTATTTTAGCTTCCCTGTCGGTACTGGCTCCACCTGTGACTCTACCAGAAATTTTGGAACCAGTACCTCCCTCGGTGCTGAAACCAAATATCATTAATGCACCAAGGATAAGATATTCACCTTCTATTGACACCTTTGTGGGACAGCTCCCTAGTCCATTTTTAGAAACACCAGAATCCCCCTCAAGTTTCTCTGTCCGTTCCTCCATGAGTCTGGCTGAAGTCAACGTCGTGAGGTTGGTGGATCAGGTCTTAGTGGCCAGGGGTCTTTCTATCTCTTCCCAGGCCCAACTCCCTTCTGGAGATGGGACTTTCTCCCAGGATTCCACCAAACTTTCCTTCACTATCCTCCTCTGCGGGCTTGTAGCTTACTGTTCCGATTCCTCCATTTCCAGCTGCTCCGGTGCCGACAGCCTTTACCCCTTCGGTTCCAGGATCTGGTTTGAGTTCCTCGGTTCCATCGGAACCAGTGGACTCCCAGGGCTGTATCTCTGTTGCCAGATCCAAGGGTCTCAGATCGGCTCTAGTTTTTTATTTGGGGTCATCCTTGACTCTTGGAGCTTCATTTGACATGGGCTATGTCTCAGCTTCTGCTTTGGGGGTAGGTTTCTCTGAACGAGGTGGGACCACGGTTCTGAGGTTGTCTTTCTCTGTTCCAGGCTCCCATCCCTCTTCAGGGGAACCTGCCTTCTAGGTTATGGAGGGGGCATTGGCCTCTACAGGTTCTCAGCTGGCCCCTCCCATATAGGAGCATTACCCTAGGACTCCCTCTCTCCCAGAGCTGTCCTCAACCTCCACACCCAGGCAACGAGCACCAAAGCTGTAGGATACCCCTGTACAGAGCCCCTCTTCTTCCACCCTGGAAAAAGATATGTAAGAGGCAAGACTTAGATTCCCCAAAGGAATCTGTCACAGAAGACATACACTTTGATGATGGGGAGGGTTCCCCCTCAGTCACCCCCTGAAGATGTCACTTTTGGAGACATTCTAGAAATTCTAAAACAAAGGGGTGACTCGAAGCCCAAAGACTCAACGTCTAGGCAGTCGGTGTACCTGCACCCAACTACTTCTTGGGTGACCCCTCCTGCTGATGACCTTATTAAATTGATCGTCCAGCAGGCTTGGAAGGCCCCTGACTCTGTAGAGCCAATTCTCAGGAGACCAGAAGAAATTATTTCAGCACTGGAAGACTATCAGCATTGGGCTAAGGGGTTAGCAGTAAATGCCATGGTGGTTGTGGCGGCCACCAAGAAGGAACTTGCAGAAGAGAGTTCCACTGTTCATCCCCCTAATCGATAGTCCATGGCAATGGACAGATTTGGAAAGCAAGTCTATGCATCATCAACCTTCGCTTTAAGGTCCTTGAATTTTATGGCACATTTTATTAGGCTCCAGTGGGATCTGGTCAAGGAGTTGTCAGATACCCTTGCAGGAGCTGTGTCTGAGGAGGTCCAAGGTAAAGTGGCTTCCTAGCTGGCTGCCCTGGAGTCTATTTCCATGAGGATCATCGAGCCTGCAGCAGAAGAGATGACTAGGGCAGCAGGATCTGGCATTAACATAGGACAACACACCTGGATATGCTTGTGTGAGTTTGTAGAGCCATTTAAGTCTTCTTTCGTCAATGCTCCTTTTGATGGATCTTCTGTGTTTGGCCCCAAAGTAAGAGAAGCATTAGCCAGGTGTGAGAAAGATGGAAAGACCCTCACTGCAGTGGGCATACATTTTTCTGCTCCCCAACAGTCCTACTCTAGGAACCAGAGGAGCGGGAAGATGTGGTTCAAAAAATCTCAAGGGCCTTTTCACGACACACATGGCTGTAGCTCTCCTCTGGGTAGAGGGGTGAGCTCCAGTGGAAGACGCTGACCCCATTGCAGAAGTGTCCCAAAAAGTCAGGGTTCCAGAGATTCTTTTTCTGGGATACCCTAACAGTACTCCTGAAAGGAGGCCTGGTTGCTTACCTCTGGAAGCAATCAGGGAAGATTCTCTTTGCACTCGAAAGTCTGGAGACAGATAACTTCAGATACTTTTGTGCAAAGGATCATTGCCAGAGGTTACAACATCCCCTTTACTCTCAATCCAGCATCAAGAAGACGACTTCCCAATGTTCCACCAAATGAGAGGTATAAAGCAGCCCTGGAAATTCAAAAGCTGCTACAAAAAAAGTCATCCAAGAAGTCCTGCCAGACCAGATAGGATCCAGATTTAACTCACAGTTCTTTTTGCTGCCAAAAAAAGATCTCCGCCTTCTGATCAGATTTGATCAGCAAGCAAAATTCTGGATGGTCATGTTCAGTCTATCCTTCCCTTCTTAGAGGAAGACAATTGGATGTGCTCTGTAGATCTTCAGGACACGTATTACCACGTAAAAATGGACAAGCGTTCCAGAAGGTTCCTCCACTTTTGGCTAGGAGCCAGTCATTTTCAATTCAGAGTGCTGCCCTTTGGCCTCACCACAGCCCCCATGGTGTTCACCAAGTGTTTGGCAGCAGTGACAGCTCTCTTGAGATTTCACTGATTCTGAGTGTTTCTTTATCTAGACAACTGGCTCATCACTGCTCCTACCAAACTTCTACTGCTTCAAGCAACAGATTTAATTTTACGCATTTTTGCTCATCTGGGCGTTAAAGTAAATCATTCAAAATCCCAACTAAACCTGACTCAAGATTTAGAATTCATAGGAGCCCACCTAAATACCAACATAACTTCCCTTCCTCTATGCAGACTGCAGAAGATGAGCTCCCAAGAGCAAGCCATTCTTTTCAACGACAAGGTTCCTATGCTTTTAATTCTTCAAGCTGTAGGATCAGTGGCTGCAGCCATCACCTTCGTTCCACTAGCAAGGTTTCACATGAGATTACTGTAGTGGCTTTTAGCATTCCAGTGGTCCATCCTGACACATCCAATGATACAACACATTTTAATCACCAGTTATTGCAAGAAAGACTTACTCTGGTGGATGGAATCTGAGGAAAGCCTATTAAGCCGTCCCTTCGTTCCACCACAGCTGAAGGCCATAGTGACTATTGATGCCTCCCAGATGCGGTGGGGGGCATTATCTGAACAGGGCAGTCCAAGGCACTTGGTCCCTAATGGAGGCCAACCTGCATATCAGTGTTCTGGAACTGAGGGCAGTGCTCTTAGCATTGCAAGCCTTCCAAGCTGTCCTCCTTCTAGGAATGATTACAATTCAATTGGACAATATTTCAGTAGTTTGGTACATCAGCAGTTAGGGCAGAACTAAGTCTTGCCCTCTGTCGCAAAGCTCTCAGGGTGTGGTAATGGGAGATATTCTCAAACTGCTTTCTGATAGCAATACACATCCCGGGGAGTTTGAACGTGATTGTGGACAAATTGAGCAGATACATTCTTCTGTCTCACTAGTGATCTTTTAATCCCAGAGTGGAAAAGGAGGTTTTCTGCCACTGGGGCCAGCCTTGCTGCAACCTTTTTGCATCATCCCTGAACAACAAGTGCAGCAGCTATTAATCCCCCCCCCTCAGGGGAAGTTCCTAAGAGACACTGTCCTTCATGATTGGCCCTCGGAACTACTCTGTGTCTTTCTCCACTTTCCACTGATGCCCCTTTTCTTAAAGAAAGGCATGAGATTGAAGAGCAAAGTGATCCTCATTGCCCCATTTTGGCCTTGTCAAGTCTGGTTCCCCGTTCTGTGGCCTCATGTAATTCACTGTCCATGGACTCTGGACCCAATTCCGGATCTTCTGTCTCCCCCACAAGAACTGGTGCACCCCAGTCTTCAGAACCTCAAGCCTATGGCTTAGTTCCTTCAATTCCATTGATTGCCAGGCAGAAAAAATTATCATCTCCAGTTCAAAAAATGTTATTGACTTCTCATAAACTTCCCACCAGGAAGCTTTACCACAGCAAATGGAAAAGATTTTCCTTGTGGGCACATAATAATGGTCTTAATCCTTTCTCAGCGCCAATTGAAAAGTTATTAGAATTTTTAGCTATGCACTTCGCACAAGGAGCCTCTGCTTCTACAGTTAAGGTTCAACTAGCTGCTATTTCCAGTTTCAGTAATGGCTTTGGAGATCATCTTCTCATCTCCCATAAATTGTGTAAATTGTTTATGAAAGGAACCTTACAGTTGAAACCACTTTATAAGGATCCTCTAGTTCCTTGGAATCTGACTATGGTTCTGCAGTCTTCGGTCCTTTCCCCCTTTAAACCGGCAGCTTCCTGTGACTTAGTTTCTTTCATGGAAGGCCATTTTTCTGATCACCATTACGCCTTCTAGACAAATTTCCAAAATACAAGCACTATCTTCGAAACCTCCATATTTAAATTTTCATAAGGATAGGGTTTGTCTAAGAAGCAACCCATCATTTCTACAAAAGGTGGTCTCAGAAACGAATATTAATCAATACATTGACTTATCTGTTTTTTCCCAAATTTTTCCAACAAAGTTGAATATTGCTTGCATTTGCTGGATGTTTAAAAGCAATTACATTTCTACCTCAGCAGAACTAAAGAATTTAGAATAGTGAACCAATTTATTTGTCTCATTCACCGGTCCTTCTCTGCAGAAGTCTGTTAAAAAGTCACCTTGTCAAGTGGTTAAGACTGCATTACTTTCATCTATAAAACAAAGAATCACCAGTTACCAACAGCCGTGAAAGTGCATACTACTAGGACAATAGCCACATCTGCTGTTTTCCATTCCAAGGCTTCCATGGATGAAATATGGAGCAGCAGTAACCTGGACTTCTCCGCATACCTTTATCACTATTTACAAATTGGATCTGGTCTCCAGGGGAAGTGTGTCCTTTGGCTCTATGGTTCTCAGGAATATCCTTCCATAAGGCTAGCTGGGGACTCTGTCTCAAATGTTAAGGATAAATGAAGATTGACAACATCAGATAAAGAATTTATGTACTTACCAAAACATCCCATCTGTGTTGTTCTTCATTTATCCTTGACACCCCACCCTTCTTCCCCCTTCTGCTGACTGTTTGGGAGATTGGACACTTGTCCTGTTTATTTTATTATGTATGACCTTGGACATAGCCTCTTCAAGTCTATGTAGCTATTCTTTTGTCTTACTATGTAGCTGCAAACTTGATCTCGGGTAATCTGGAGAGGGTTATTCTGGGCAGAGATGTAGCTGGAGAGTTTTTGGCTTGCGCGAGCTGTTATAACAGCTAAGCTAATTCCGAGAATCGGAACAGAGTCCCAAACATCAAGGACAAATGAATATAGACAACACAGATGGAACATTATGGTATGTACATAACTTCTTTTTTCTGTATGTTTAGCCCCCTCCTTCTCTGTTGCCCAAGGTCTTAACTTAAGATCATCTGGGACAGACCCAGAAATGTTGCTGATGATTTCCTTTTGGCTCAGGCAGCGTTGGTTCCCCCTTCTGTTTCATCTGGCCAGGGGCAATCATCACAGGTTACCTCACAGATGCATCACCTCACATAGGCTCTCTCATTCACCTTTATCTGTTCACCGTACATTTGACTCTTTGGATGATAGCATTTTGATCCCTTGTCAACACCAGTCTTCTGAGAACGTGCTTTAGCTTTTGCAGGAGGCCAGAAAACCCACTACTAGAAAACCTCATGTTACAAAATGGAAAAATGTTCTCACTGGTGTCACAGACATGAACAGGAGCCTCATTTAATGGGTATTCCTACTGTTCTTTCTTATCTGTGTGAGTTGCCCAATTATGATCTGGCATATTCATTTGTTAAAGCCCGTTTGTCAGCCATTTCTGCTTATCTAAACTTGGATCCACCACTTTCCTCTAGGTTTGAAGTTAACAATTAAAGGCCCCCTTCACATTAGGCCCCATAGAATGCCAATTCCATCTTGTGGGGACCTTAATTTTATTCTGTAAAAATTGGCTTTGCCTCCTTTTGAACCCGCAGTTTCCTCTACCCTACAATCCTGCATTTGTAAGACTGTTTTGTTGGTAGCTCTAACTTTTGCCAAGTGGGTCTCTGAACTCCAACTTCTCATGGCAGTCTCCCCTGTTTTTTTTTTTTTCACAGTGTGGTCTCCTCAACAGCTGTTTGTAGCAGTCTTTCTTTTATGCCCTGGGTGGTCAGTGACATGTTCTTGAATTAGTCCAGTCACCTTCCTTTTTTTCCCTTTTCCCTCAGAATTCTGGTGAGAGGAATCTACATTATTTATTTATTTATTTATTTATTTTATTTATTTATCTACATTATTTATTTTATTTATTTATTTATTTGTTTATTTAATTATTTATTTATTTATTTATTGGCATTTGTTTCTCAGGAAAGTCCACTGGGCTGAAAGAACACATTTTCAGTGGAGGCCCAGGGAGAAAAGCTCCGCAAGGCAGTTTTAATACATACAAGCAGTGTTAGCAAAATGGAGTGATATTAAGCAAACAGCAGAGTAAAGTGATATACATATATAATATGTACAGTAATACAGTTTAAGGGTACATACTAAACAAGTAGACTTGCTGTTAAACATTTTTAGTGATAAACAGTCATCTGCAAATATTTACAAGGTAATCTAGGAGTTGCAGCCATCATAAATGGTGCAGGGAAGAGTGAAATTCATTTATTGACAGATAGTTAGGCAACAATAGATAGTAAGTCGTCATTAGATGAATAATAAGGTTGATATGACTTAGGGTGGGGGAATCAGGTTATAGGTGGTTGGGAATTGGGACATCTGCATTGCCAAAGGTGGAGAGGTGTTGGTGCAGTGATTTTTTTGAAGGAGCGATATTGCTGGAGGTTCTGCCAGCTATTGGGAGAGAATTCCATAGCTTGGCAACAGAAAAGGAATAAATCATGTCACCAGCTGAGAGTTTTGGTTTGTGTACTTGAAGGAGTTGATTTTCGGATCTGAGTGGCCTATTTGGGTGGTAGTGGGTTAAAATGGAAGATAGGGCTGGACAGTCTGAGGGTTTGTAAATGATTTTATGTGCTGTGGTTAACTGTAGATAGATCAGATAATTTGGAAGTTTAAGCCAGTTAAGCACTTGTAGGGAGATGCAGTGGTGGGAAGAGTGTTTTTTGTTGGTTGCAAACTTAGCAACATTGTTGTAGCAGGACTCAGGCTTGTTTTTTAAGGAGTACTGGATGTTGGTAAGGAGAGGAGCTCCATACAGGAGAGATGGAAGGAGAAAGGTAGTGGTGAGGGTACACATAGTACAGCAGTTAAGACAGTGTTTTGTGCCTGCAGAGGGTGCCTAGTTTTTGGTTTGTTTTTTTAATATTATTGTGGATGTGGAGGTCGAATGTCAGGTTTTCAAGTATAACACCTAGGACTTTAGTGTGGGAGATGGCCTTTATAGTGGTATTATTTTGAGAAAGGATGATGGAATCTGACTTGACAGGTTTTTCTTAGAAGTAAATATTAGCAGTTTGGTTTTGTTGGGGTTTAGTGCTAGGTGATTATTGGCCATCCACATTTCAGTGGCAGTAAAGGCATTCTGAGTTATTTGCAAAAGTTCTGATGTTGAATTAGCAGAGCAAGTAATGGTTGAATCGTCTGCATATTGTACAACAAATGAATTAGTAAGGGTGGAATGGAAGTCATTTATAAAGATACTGAAAAGAAGGGGTCCTAAGATAGAGCCTTGGGGAACACCTGTTAGAGTCAAGGAATGGGGAGAATGAGTTGAGCCATTTAGTAGATTGTTGCCTGCCTGTTAGGAGAGTTTACTGAGGAGTAGCTGGTGGGAGACCATATCAAAATCCTTTGAGAGGTCAAATATAGAGTGAGGATACAAATTTTCCAGTGTGTCTGGCTTGATTGCCTGTGTCCATAAAGGAAATAAGAGTAGTAGTAGTGCTATGACCTGGCCTGAACCCATGTTGAGTTGGGGAGAGGAGCTGGTTTGATAGTAGTGCAGAAGTTGATAGTGGATACATTTTTGAAGGATTTTAGAGAGAGGGGAGAGAATAACTATGGGTTGGAAGTTAGAAATGTTGGTATTATTACATAACCTTTGTGGAGGGGAAGAATATAAGCTTTTTTCCAGATAGTGGGAAGATAAGACTCTTGGAGGGCTCTTTTGAGAAGTATGCTAATTGGATAGGTAATGATTCTAGCTGACTTTTGGAGGAATTCTGGTGGTATATTTTCAGGGGCAGTGAAGCTAGGTTTCAGTTTGAAGAGAAGTTTGGTTATAGTGGTGATGGATTTGGGGGAGAAAGAGAAGGAGGGAGGGGAAGGGGTGGCAGTATCCTGAGAGGAATGTGTTCATGGAAGAAAGTTGGTATTAGAATTAGTTTGGGAAGGTGTTAAAAGTTTGGCTATAGTTTTGATGCCGAGAGTTAGAGGATGGCTATTTCACAGATAGTTTTCTCAGGGAATGGGCAGGGGTTGTGTTTGGTGCCAGGGTTTATTATAGATGAAATGGAGTTCCAACATTTCTTTGGATTTTGTTTGTGATCCTTTTGGAGGCTTAAGTAATATTTTTTTTCTGTCAGATATGACTAGGTGCTTAGCTTGATTACAAAGTTGTCTAAATTCTCTGAGATCAGTGGGTTTCTTGTACTTCTGCCATTTTTTCCACATTTTGTCCCTTGCAGTCATGATTTGCTTGGTAGCTTTAGAGAGCCGTATGGCATGCTTAGTTTTTTTTTTCTCTTACAAGGGCTAGTTTGTTTAAGATGTTGAAAAATGCGGAGTTGAAGAACTCAACAGCCTCATCAAGGGGCAGACAGACGTTTTAGTATATTTCAATTGATACTGCTCAGATTTTCATTAAAAGTTAAGGGATTAAAGTTACTTAGATTTCTACTTTGTTTATATTGGTATTGGCAAGGTATTGTGTTGGTTTTACAAAGTATATAGGCTGGTAAGTGATCACTAATGCTGCAAGGAAGTGTACATGCTGCTGAAATTTTATTTCAGTCTGGCAATAGTATCCAGTCAAGAACTGAACCAGATTCTTTATTTCTGTTGGGTCTGATTATATCTGTTAGTAGTTGTGTAAAATCGAATAGGTTAATATTAGATAATGGAAACTGACCTGCAAAATCATTCCAATTTGTTTATTTTGCCTAGGATAATTGTTTCATTATTTATGTTTGATATCCAGGCAAGAATATATTCTAGAATGGGAATATTGTTTCCCAGGGGGATGTATAAGACTATGATGCAAAGGTACTTGACATTGTTCAGTTTGAAGAGTGATGTAAGTATTTCGGCTGTGAAGAAATAAGGAATAAGATTGAAATATGGGACTATGGTGAGGCTGTTAGGAAAGCATATAGCTATACCTCCTCCTTTTTTCCGGGGTCTGTCTACTCACAGACAGGCATACCCTTGGGGAAGGAATTCTGAATCCTTTAGTTAGGGTTTCGGCCAAGTTTCTGTAGCAGCTAAAATATCTGGTATATTTCGGGATATCCAGGTATGGAAATCCTGGTATTTTGTTTCTGATGCGTTGGAGATTGAGTGTTGTGAAATTTAGTGATTTATGTGAACTAGGGAGGTTGGCAGTTAGTTGGGTGGGTCCTATGTTTGGGTAGATATCTCCACATAGGAATATGATAGATTGCTTGTATAAGTAAGTGAAAGGGGGAGGTGTCTTTTTGCATCACTGTCTATGCCTGTATGATTGGGAGTGCTTTTGTGGGAGGGAAGAAGTTTTAGTTTGGTGTATAGGAGTATGTCAAGTGAATACAGGCTGGCAGATCTGTCTGAGTAGCTACAGGGAGATAAGAATTGTGTGGAAGTTGTAGGTGTACTTGTTTGAGGTGTATAGGCTGTATGTAAGGTTGTCAGAAGAGATGGGGAACATAGTAGAAGGGCAAGCAGGCAGAGTGGAGAGATAGGTGTGCGAATGGAGAGCACATTGGATAAAGTAGAGTGCAAATTAGATAAGATGTACTTTGGGATAGTTTTGTTGGTGGTAGTATACAAGTAATGTTAAGGCTGTGGATGGAAGGTGTAGTGGTTAATCTAGTGTGAGGATAGTAGATATTGTAGAAGTGGTATCAAAAAGGGTGAGTTTTATTATTGGATGAAGGTAATGTAGGGGTGTTAAATGCTAATGGGTGATTGGATGGGAGGGGGTTGATTTGTTATTGAATACTGGAAAGGGGTGGGACTACCGAGAGAATAAATGAAATTGATGCTGGGGTGGGTGGGAATGGGGGTAGAGTAGGGGAGCCGAGTGAAGCCTGAGCAATAGCGAGGGCAGAACAGAGCGGGAAAGACCTTTGTTTGGATGTGTGCCAGAGACTATCAGTAAGTGAAAAGTTTATCTCACTGCTGCAAGGTGTGATTATGCTAGGCAGGTTTTGTAAAGGTAACTACATATCAGCACAGAGAAAATTCTAAAAGCTAGCAAATACCAACATAGATGAAAGGAGAAGTCAAGGAGAGGGATCTGGTTGAGAAGAAGAGACCTGGAAAGTAAGAGTTGAGAGTGTAAGACTGAGCCAGAATACTAGTCAATGGAAAGATTCTAAGCAGTGGAGTTATATTAAGAAAGTGAGAGGGGATGACATACTTTAGATTTGCATAGACAGCTCCAATATCATTTGGATAAAAGTAAAGATGTTAGAAAATCTAAGCAGCTGTCTGTTTCCTTTCATGCCAAGAAATGAGGTGTTGCTGTTTCTATGCAAACCATCTCCTCTTGTATATCTAAGGCAATTTATTTTTGTTATTCTTTTCATGGTAAGCAACTTTCTTCTTTGCTCATGCTCATTCCAACCAGGCAGTAGCCTTTTCTGGTGTTTTTTCAAGGGTCTAGATGCTAGTTCCATTTTGGAATCTGATGCTTGGTATTCTCTTTGTTCTTTTACTAAGCACTACAAGTTGGATGAAGTATCTACTAACGGGGCTGTTTTTTGGGAGGGTCCTTTGGTTGCTTCCTCCTCCCATCTTGTATAGTACATTTTGTTCTCTTCCTTTAGTAAGGAGTATTGTAGCAGTGATAAGGAAGGACATAGTACAGTTGTGTAAGAGCTTTACCATAACAGTAGATGCCCTACTTTTCACTGTTGCAGTATACCATCCCTCCCTCCCTCTTCCCCCTTCTTAGTCTCTGTTTTCTTACTCTCTGCCCAAGGGGTCCTCTTTCTCCACATTCTGGATGCATATGCTTTTTTCCTTTTGTTAGTCTTAGGTTGTTTTGGTTCTTCTGGGGCAATTCAGGTCTGAGGATTAGGTGTCCATACTTCAGTTGTGTAGCTTACCTCCTGGACATAGGACATATATCTGACGTATGGTGCCTGGAAGAACCTAAGGCTTTGGGATGCTGGCTGGATGTAAGGCTGTCCAACAGTGAAAAGTAGGACATGTACTGTTATGGTAAATTCTTACACAACTGTACTTTATAAAGCAGACCATTATATAATAGCTATATAAATGCATTGATTTCTGCTATAAGTGCATTAAGATGCTGAGTATGATGGTTGGAGCCCATATCACCAGATCAGCAACTAGTAATTCACTTTTTTCTAAATGTTACTGCCAAGAGTATCTGTGATGCTATTACTGGGATTTCCATTTACATATTCTGTAAGTATTAACTACTGAGTGTCCAGTCTAAAACTAGAGTATAATTTGCTTTGCTTTAGTCGCACTTTAATACATGTTGTAGACCATTCAGCCATTTCTGGAAGTTGAAGAAACTCTTTTTGGCACTGATACCACACACCTATAACTTCTACATCAGTTAATTCCGTTAGAATGTGTATACTATAGTAGGAGATTCTTAAATACAGGATCATTGCAGCAGTGATCGTTATGGTGACTCTGTTGCAGTTATATGAGAATGCTAGCAATAAATTTGTTCGTAATATAATTAGCTTGGTTTGTACTAAGTTCACATTATAAGGCATTTTGACTTTCAAAAAGATCATTTGTTGGTTATCTTGCTTCTATTCATCTGTCTGCAGCACTGCAGAAAGGAAAAAAAGCAGGGTGATGACACATGATGTAACCATTTATAGTTAAGTTATCCATAATGGCCATGGCTTGGGACTTTATTTCAGTATGCTCAGAAACATCCATTTGGTGAAAAGTATTAGGCCAAGGGACTGATATATCTGATGGTGGTTTCCAAGTCATTTTATAATTTTTACAGCAATGATCCTGTATGTGAATGTCTGTTCTGATGGGTATACTTAAAACAAGTATACTTTCCTACTTTTGATAAAGTTCTGGCTCCTGAGCGCTATAAAGTTGGCACTTCAAGAGTATGTGCTAGAAACTGTACAGAAGATTAGGAATTACACATACTTTTTATGTATTTATTTATTTATTTTACATTTGCAGTATCCATATTCTTAGTTGTATTCCTCTATCAAACTGTTGCATGTAGTCATTTAGGTGGTTACAGGTGCGAAGAGGACAAAACCTCCCCCACCAAAGACATAGATGAAAACATATCACAAAATACCATTTCTTTGTCACGATTGTGACTCCGTATCAACCTAACTGGTTACTAATCTTGATTAGGTTCAGCTATTGCCTGTGTACTAAGAACTCCAGAGTGTTATAAAATCTTTTAAGTTGGCATTTCATGTCAGATGACAGAAAAAAAGTATATGTTTCCGTAACTTTTGCTGAGGAGAATCAGTAAACAACTTTTTTTTTTCCTGGTGGTCTAGGCTTTAAAGCTGAGTGGCTAGCAGTAAAAGATGAGCACTTGTACGTGGGGGGCCTGGGTAAAGAATGGACCACCACGACTGGTGAGATTGTAAATGAAAATCCTGAATGGGTGAAGGTTATTGGCTACAGAGGGGATGTCCGGCATGAAAATTGGGTATCTAACTACAATTCATTGAGGTCGGCAGCTGGCATCAACCCACCAGGTAAGGAAACGTACCAGTTTAATATCTGATTTAGTTGAAATTTTGGCATTTTTTAGAAAAGTATAGTGTAATTGTTACGGCAGTTAAGGATCTGTATTGCAGTTATATTTACTCACTTTCCCTAATCTTGCTGTGTAGTTTCCTTCACAAATAGTTAATACATTTGGCTGCTTAATAGTTAGGACAGTCCAACAGATAAAGTTTATTGTTAATGCTACCAGTATTTATAAAGTTCCAAGGGTGAGCCAGTAGTGTCTTCTTGCTCCCCCAAAGTAATAGGATTGCTACACATCCAGATCTATGTAGGGCATTCCCAGTTTAGAATACTTTGACACATTTTCTACAGCAGCTACACATGGGGCATTGAACATCCTGTTTTTAGCAAATTCCTCCAAATTCCATGACCCTACAAAGTGCTGTTTGTAATTCATCTTTATTTTGAACCTTGAGCATAGTTGCAGACTCAAAGGATATATTTTCTTTTATTTTTTTAAACTTTAAAATTGAATTGACTTTTTAGTTGTCACATTAGAAACCACCCCAACAAGGAAATACACCCCAACAAGGAAATAGTCATGTTTTCTCTGTTACACATGATTTACTTACTGTTTGATATGGGTTGAGGTAGTGTCAGTATGTCAGAGCCGCATAGTCGACAGATAGTACTTTTGTGTACCTTCTGACTTTGCACCAGAAAATATAAAGGAAAGGCACAGAGTCAGAGACAGAGAACAAAAGTAACAGTGGAAAAAGCAATCTGAGTCTGTACTGGGGCAGAAGAAATTGAATCCAGTGTGTGTGTCTGTGTGCATGTCCTGAGCTGCTGCCATGGAATCTGCTACCACTTTACAAGCGAACAAAATTTAGTGAAAGATGAAAGGTAAGTAAGCTACTACATCCATACTAACATTTTTTGTGGTTTACTAGCAGCTAGTGAAAGTTCTAATGGATTGAAAGAGGGGAAAGTTTTTTCTCACTGAACTTCAAAGTGGAAAGAATTGCCCATAGACAGTTTTCTACACTGAGTAAGCCAACTCCTTGTCCTGCTAAGACAGACTTGTTGCAACCTTTGAATGAACCCACTTCCCATCCAGACCATCAGACCTCAGGTGTAGGATTTAGCAGAGTTTGCCATTTTGGCAGTTGGTGACATTCTTCCTGAAAATTCCTTTTCAGGCATGAAGCCCTTCTTCTGACTGAGACATTGTCACAGTCTCCACATATACTTTGGTCTACTGGTACACAACTTAAACCACCACAAAGGAATTTTTCCCTTGGTACTACATAACATTACCTGGCAGTTCTTAAAGAAAAAACATTCTTTATGTCACACAGTGGCATTAACAATGCTGTAAAGACACAGTACCTAGAAATATACTGTTTTGGACTATTTTTACATCACACACAACTTTCAGTATCCCAAAGTGTTTCCCTATTCCAGCTGACAACCCTGTATTTGGAAGATGAACAGAGGTGTTATGAAATGTAGACAACCCTTCCCAACTATAGGTAGATGGTGTTGCTAAAAGAGTGGCAGACAACAAAATGTCAGAGTGAAATGCAGGCCAGAAGGCCGCTAGAATAATATTACTAAGGCCATAAGTAGCCCTTGCAATGTCAGTGTAATACAATGTCAGTGTACCCTGAAACTTTATCTAGGAGGGGAAGTCGGCAAGAGTCAAGTGGGATAAGCCGATTCTTCCACTAGAACAGCGGGATTACCCAATTTGAAGGGGTATTTCAGAGCTACACAGTTAAGACTCCTATACATAGCCAAGCAAAAAACTATAATTCAAAGTGGAAAGGGATGATGATGAAATGGAGGGAAGCTCAAGAAACAATGAGAGACTGGGATTTTGGATGCAGGCCTTTAAGGAGAATAACAATCATACAGAATATTATATCCGTAGAGTAGCAGAAAGTATTCTAAGAACTAAACCAACAGGGAAGGGAGAAAGGAGATTAGGGATGACTGCAATTAGGGATACAGACAGTAGGCAAGAGAAAACTCTCAAAGGAACCAAGATATTTAGAGCAAATAACTAGAGAGGGAAAGATGATAGAATGAGAAGATGCCGATAATTTATTTGGACTGCAGGTTAGAGATTGCCTTCCCTATCAGGGATTGATATCAGAGCAAGGAAAAGAGAATGAAATGGGGGGGGGGGTTCTAAACAAAAGAACAGCACTGGTAGAGGATTTACTAGAATCTAGAGCAGAAGCTGTCATTAGAAAAGGAATAATTAGTAGAGTATATAAAATATTACATGATAACTATAAGAATCAATCAGAGGAGTTTAGAAAGGATTGAAAAGAGAAATTGGATAAGCAATTCACAAAGAAACAATGGGAGGATATATGTATGTCTCCCAAATATGCAACAAAGTCTAGAAGATTTAGGATTAATGCCTGGAAATGTTTACATAGATACTTTTATACCCCAAATAGTCTCCAGAGAATTTTTCCTCAGGCAGACAGCAAGTGTTGAAGGTGTGAAGGGGAAGAAAGAGGTAATTGGGAACATTTTTCTTGGAGTGCGGTGAGTTGGCAGACTTTAGGAATTCCCTGCGGGATGCACTGTTGGAGATGCTGGGTGGTCAGATTGGTCTGATGAGGGAGATGATTTTTCTGAGCTATCAGGGGCGACTCGTGCTATAGCAGCCCCCCCACCTGTAAAAAAGAATAAAATTCCCCCCACTGTAGAAAATAAAAAATCAAATTAAAAAAATTTTGCGAGTAGTCCCAGAACTCCACGCATGTGTGCTTAGTTCCTGACTGCTGTGTTAGGCAGTCCTGACCTCCACACACACATTTGAGCTTCAATCCTGAACTACAGACTCTCTTAGGCTCTGTTAGGCAGTCCGGATAGGGAAGGCAGGAAACTCCGCCCTGCCAGCCCAGATGTCTGTGCAGTGACGACCGCACAGACCAGAAGAAAACCAGACTGCATTGCCCGCAGGTTGGAGGTTCCAGCCTACTCACGTCGAGACCCAGGAAGCCTGCACAGGCTGTTATGGAGGACAGATGATTGTCAGGCTGCTGCAGAGGACAGAATTTAGGTGCCATGGAGGATCTGCAGGTGATCGTCGGGCTGCTGCAGGACTTATCTGCCATGGAGAATCTGCAGGTAGGGTGTGTGTGCTGCAGAGGACAGAATTGCTACCTTAGCTCAAGGAGGAGTGTGTGTAAGTGTGTAACGTGCCCCAGGTGCTACATTGTACTGGGTACTCAATAAGGCTTGAACCCTGTACCTTGAGCCCAAGTGACAAGAGCCTGAATTCCCTACCCACCACCATTAGTAAAACATTTACAGATTTTTGCCTCATATTTGTTCTGTTCCTCATAAAATCTGTGGTTTGTGTATTTTTGTGTATTTTTGTTACTTAACACAGCCAGTGGTGCATTGGTAGCATTGTTGCCTGACCGCTACAGGTTGTCTGTTTTGATTCTTGGCTGGGGTGCCTTCTGTGTGGAGTCTGCATGTCCTCCCTGTGTTTGTGTGGGTTTGTTCTGGTGTCCTCAGTGGATATTTGTCCCTATTTTTTGGACTGTATTCCCCCATTATTGGCTTCGTCCAGGTTTTTTGTGCCAAGATTGAGAGCTATGGTGATAACTGAACTCACTGAATATGTTTGGGAGCTGTATTCCCCCATTATTGGCTTTGTTCAGGTGTTTTGTGCTAAGATGTTGACAGCGATGGTGAGAACTGAATTCACTAAATGGTAGCCATTTAAGTTTCAGTCTTCCTTTCATTCATAAAACAGATGATTTGGCATAGTGGTATGTTGCTCTGACTGTTTTACACAGGGTCGTGAGTTCAATCCTTGGCAGTGAAATGTATGGTAGTAACACAGCATTTTATTCTAACAACATTACAACATTATACAAGCAGTGTTTAAAATGTATCCCCATTTTTTGGTCCCCCCCCCACACACACACACATTTTGGATTTTTCCAGATTTCTTGTGCTGCAAAGTTCAGAGATACAGCTGAGTGTCAAGTAGATTTTACAAAAAGCTGAGAACTTCAAGGGAACAAAAGTTTAGTGCTGCTTATGCCGAGTCTGCTTGTGTTGTTAATAGCGCAATAGGTAGTGTCCCTACTTTTGATGCAGAAGGCTGTGGGTTCTACTCCCACAGTAGGTAGATGCATTGCTCATACTGTAGTGTATTGTAAAGGGGTGGATGCTGCAGTCCTTTTTGGTGAAGATACCTAGTAACTATGAACCTGATGTTCATCGTGTTTCACTGTTGCAGTCATCACTGTAGGGTTCTTCCTGCCGGCAGGCAGCCCTCGGTCGGCCAGAATCCAAAAGTCTGGGTCCAGCATCGGCTGTTCAGTCATGCTCCCTGACGTCAGAGCACCAGGAGTACAAAGCTGCCAGCCATGCCATGTTCTCCAGTCTTCCTTGCCGTGCGGTGGAAGCAGTTCGCAAGTGCCGGTCGGCTGACTCCTGATATTTTTTCGTGCTTCAATCCGAAGACTGACTTCTTCTTCTCAAAGCTAAGTACCCCGTTGGGGAAACTTTTTTCTTACTCCATTCCGATGTCAGAAAAAGTTAATTGTATTTCTTGTGGGAAGCAAATACCTCATAAGGATTTCCACTCTTACTGTATTCCTTGTTTAGGCCCTGACCACGACGTAGCTAGTTGTCGGTTTTGTGCTAGATTTAACCAACATACTATTAAGCGGAGGTACGATTTTGCCTTTCACTACTTTGGCAGGCGATTTAATTATAAAATGTCGTCAGACACGCTTCCGACTACCGGAGTTCACAAACGAAGCAAGGATAAGGACAGGCCTCCGAGGTCCAAATCAGATGATGGTTTACAAGCAGAGCCAGCTACAGGTTTGGCCGTCGTCAGTGAGGCGCTTTCACAGCCCCTGTCATCGGCCATTTCAGAACAGATTGCCGAAACGGACTGCCATGAGGAGCCAACTAGGCCTTTGAGTACTCCAGCTGAAGGACCTTCGGACAGTGCTCCCTCGGATGGGTCCGGAGCCGCTGTGCAGGTACCGGCTTCTGAGGGGGTTTTCAGGCCTACAATGCTTCTGATAAAGGCAAAGACAAAGGCGAAGACTCCTTCTAAATCAAAGACACCAGCCCAGGCCTCTTCTGATCCGGGACCCAAATCTCAGAAACAGCTGCTTAAAATGGCGGAGGACTTACTAACCATGATTAGGGGTTCACATCCCCCTCCAGACAAAAGGCCAAGGCAAGAATTGGATTATGAATCCTCTGATCAGGCATCTATTTCTTCAGTGTCTTCCTCTGAACAGGAATATGCTTTCCCTCCTTATGAGGATTCTGATGCTGAGGAATCCATTCCATCAGCTTCTCCCCCTGAGGATTTTTCTTTTGGGGAAACTTTACATGACATGAGGGAATGTTTTCACTGGGAAGGACAGGAGTACTCTGAATTTAAGAGAAGGCTTAAGGATTTCCTTCTTCTTCCCCAACATTAGACCCCTGGCTATTCCTCCTATTTTGGATATTGTGGATGATGCCTTTTCTGAGGATAATTTAACTCCTGACTCCTTTCCTACAGCCCCTGCTAAGCCTGACAGATATTACAGGGTCCCTGACTCCCACCAGTTCCTTTATAAAAATCCTGCTGCTGATCCAGAAACCATTTCTCAGGGTCCTAAGGGTGTTAAGGCCGCCTCTGCTAAAAACCCTATTCCATCAGATAAGGATTCTAGAGCTTTGGAAAGATGGGGCAAAAAAGTGTATACTTCTGCTACTTTATCTATTAGGGCTTTAAATTGTCAATTTCATATGCTAAAATATCAGCAATTTCTGCTGTCTGTTATGAAACAAAAGCTAAGTACCATTTCTGCATGTGCAGATAATAAGGAATTACACGATTTGATACATGCTACTGAGCAAGTGGGGAAGCATGGCTTACACTGTGGTTTTGATGCCTTGGAGGCTTCATGCAGGGCGGCTGCCACTGGCACAGTCATTAGAAGGCATGCTTGGTTAAAGGAACAAAACTTACCTGATCAAGTGAAAGCAAAGTTACTGGATGCTCCTGTTCAGCATAGACAGTGGAGTGCTTCCACCCCCAGGGGTGGAGAGGACAGACCTCAATCTTATAGAAAACAGGCTCAATGACTCCCCCTGCATGGCTCAAGGAACCTCTCTCCTGAAAGCCACTCTAGGAGGAAAACTCTCTCTTTTTCAACAAAATTGGGCTTGCATAACCCAAGACAAGTGGGTTCTGGATGTAGTTTCAAGAGGTTACAAATTCCACTTTCATACCTTGCCAAGACCAAACGGATGGCCGGACCTACCAAAACACCAATGGGCAGATGCATTAAACCAGGTGGGATCCCTCATGGCTATGAGGGCCATAGAACTGGTTCCACAATCAGAGACGGGGCAAGGCTTTTACTCAAGGCTCTTTCTAGTTCCCAGAAAACAAAATTCATGGAGACCCATCCTGGATCTGTCAGTCTTAAATACTTTCCTGGAGATACCAAAGTTCAAGATGCTTACTCTGCAGCAGCTCCTGCCAATGTTGAGCAAAAATGCATGGATGGTGACATTGGATTTAAAGGAGGCTTACCTACACATCCCTATCAGACAGGAGTGCAGAAGCCGGCTCGAAACATTACCAATTCTCTGCGCTGCCCTTTGGCTTGTCTACTGCGCCCAGGGTCTTCACCAAGTGAAGCACCAGTAGTAGCTTATTGCAGACTCAAGGGAATTCAAATTTACCCTTATCTGGACGACTGCCTTATTCAAGGAGACAGCAAGGATGTCTTACTCCAGCACCTGGAATTTGTTCAAAATCTACTCAAGTACCTGGGATTCACTGTGAACATAACAAAGTCAAATTTGATACCCACACAACAGATAACTTTTCTGGGTGCTCTTCTAAACACAACAACCCAGATGGCATTCCTGACATCCGAAAAACAACTACGGCTGGCTTCAACTTTCAAAACCTTGGCGTTAATGTCTCAGCTAACTGCAAGGAAATTCCTGCAGGCTTTGGGTTGCATGGCCTCCTGCATCCTTCTCATACCATATGCAAGACTACATATGAGAAAAATACAATGGTACCTAAAAAGTGTATGGTCCCAGCATTGCCACAGTCTAGACACACAGATTGCTGTCTTGCCTTGCCTACAAAAGGAATTCCATTGGTGGACCATGGCATGTCTTCACAACAAAGGGAAAGCCTTCTGTCTGCCTCCAGCCAACCAAGTGTTAACTACAGACGCCTCGGATTACGCATGCGGAGGCCACTTGCAGGGGAAAGGCCTGCAAGGTTTTTGGACAGAGGATCAGAAGCACCTACATATCAATTTAAGAGATGTTAGCTGTACAGAATGCCCTCTTGGCTTTCAGGGATCTTCTACAGCCAGGACAACTACTTATACAGACAGAGACAACACCACAGTTATGTGGTACATAAACAAGCAAGGGGGTTCACACTCCTACCCCCTTTGCAGACCAGCCATGACTCTATGGAACACAGCTCTAGCTTGCAAAGTGGATCTACAAGCTCAGTTCCTGCCAGGGAAACAAAATATTCTAATAACACCAAGGTTCCGGTCTGGCAAACAAAAATCAGCTCTTTATTTCCAAAGATACGTTAAAATCCACAAAGTATGAGCGCTTTCGTCTGCTCAAGGCAGACGACTTCAGAATATTCTATAAACAAAAATATTCTGGCAGACAGACTGAGCAGGAACCTGTCAGACCCACACAAGTGGATGCTAGACACCCAAATATTCAAGATGATTACAGAAGCCTTGGGCTGCCTGGACATAGATCTATTTGCATCCCCCCTCAACCACCAGTTACAGATTTTTTGCACAAGGACATTTCACAAACTAGCATGGAAAGTGGATGCTCTCTCATTCAGTTGGAGGAACCTCTCTGGGTATGCCTTTCTTCCACTACCTCTTCTTCCACGGGTGTTATTAAAGATCAAGCAGGACAAACCCAAGATGAATTTACTGGCCCCAAATTGGCCTCGTCAATTTTGGCACTCAACACTGATGAATCTATCCCAGGAGCCTCCTTGGATTCTACCTCAGATTCTAAATCTTTTGTCCCAACACCAGGGCCCGGTTCTGCACTCTCATATCAAAACTCTCAGCCTGGCGTATTCAGGGTCTATGATTAATCCTACCCTTCCCAAACAGGTCATGGATGTCATCTTAGAAGCCAGATGGCCTAGCACTAGAAAATCTTATGCAGGTAAATGGAAGAGATTTTGCACCTGGATGCATGCTCAGGATTCGGATCCTCTCACTCCTAATATCCCATTGATTTTACATTACCTGACAGACATGCTGCATAAGGGTTTATCCTTCTCCTCCATAAAAATACATGCCTCAGCTATCTCTGCACATTACAATACAGATCCTCCAATCTTTTCGCATCCACTTCTGAAACAATATCTCAGAGGAGCAAAGAATTTAAGGCCCCCTAGGACACCACTGCCTGGGACCTCAACTATGTTCTGGAAAAACTCACTCTGCCTCCTTTTGAGCCTGCTGCCACATCTGATATTAAGTATTTATCATGGAAGGCAGCTGTCCTACTGGCTTTGACTTCAGCCAGGAGAGTCTCGGAGTTACAAGCACTCATGTCTGTGGAGCCTTATATTATTTTTCATCAAGATAGGTTGTCTTTAAGGACTAATCCTACTTTCATGCCTAAAGTGGTTTCCAAAGTGGCTTTAAATCAAACTATTCACCTGCCAACTTTTTTCACTAATAAACAAAATAAGGGGGAAAGGATCTTGCATTCCTTGGATGTACACAGGCAACTTTGTTTTTACCTGGACAGAACCGAGGATATCAGGAAAACAGAGCAACTGTTTGTTTCTTATGCAACAAATTCCCAAGGCAAAGCTATTTCAAAACAGACCATTTCTAAATGGATTGCTCATGGAATCAGATTTTGTAACTCTCATCATGGAAAGCAAATCCCAGGAAAAATTAGGACTCACTCTACCAGAGCTGCTGCTATTTCAGCTGCCTTTCTCAGGGGAGTACCTACCAAAGATATTTTGGAAGCTGCAACTTGGAGTTCAGTGCATACTTTCTCTAAGCACTATAATCTCCCTCTTTACTCTAAGTCTAGGGCAGGCTTTGCTTCTACAGTCTTGCAGGGCCTTCTAGCCGCCCCTTCTACTCTATAACCACCACCCTTTATCTCAGCTTTGGGATTCAACCCTACAGTGATGACTGCAACAGTGAAACACGAACATAGTACAGTTGTGTACACTTACCATAATTGTAGATGTTCGAGTGTCTTCACTGTTGCAGTTTGGTTTACCCACCCTCCTGTCCCCTCTTATACTTTCATTAGTGTGGATTCCTACTTCACCCTTCTTCTGAGGTGTATTTGCTACAGGGTATGGGGTTTGTTGTATGTTACATTTTTGTTTTACTATTAGCCTTCACTTTTGGGCACCTGACATCTGGGGCAAGAAAAACTGGAGAACATGGCGTCGGCTGGCAGCTTTGTACTTCTGGCACTCTGACGTCAGGGAGCATGACTGAACAGCCGACGCCAGACCCAGACTTTGGGATTCTGGCCGACCGAGGGCTGCCTGCCGGCAGGAAGAACCCTACAGTGATGACTGCAACAGTGAAGACACTCTAACATCTACATTTGTGGTAAGTGTACACAACTGTACTTTATCAGTTTGCCATCCGTTCCCTATTGCAATATTACTAGCTTATCATTTTTTTAATGCAACTTAGGCAATTTATTCCTCAAGGGCAACAGGGACTTTATTTGTAGATGAAACAATGAAATATCAAGTTGTTTGCTAGCAGCAACCTCTTCATTAGTTACAGATTTCTTTAATGAGGAAGTATTTAAATGACTTTACTTCTTCAGAGATTGTGGATACTTACTGATACTGGTGGACTGTAGAAGTTTGAGCAGACTTTTATGATAGAAATGTTCTGAATTGGGCAGTTTTGTCGTTATTGGTGCATGCATTTTGTTTCATTGTGTACTGGAAAAATGTTCTGAATTGGGCAATTTTGTCATTATTGGTGCATGCATTTTGTTTCATTGTTTACTGGAAAAATGTTGAAAACAAATTTAAAATGCCCTCTAACAACTGTACTATATTGTACAAGGAATATAATTTAATACAATCTGGAAGGTGTATCAAAGACCACGTGTATGTTTCGTGTGCAAGGGGGCCTATGATTTGAAAACGGCCCAAAGTTAATCTTTATCTGCCACTGGCAAAATGTATTTTCTTTAAACGTAGGTTTCAATGCTGTTTCAATGACTGTGAGTTTCAAGGGCAGAGAAGTTTTAATGCTAAGTCTGTTTTCACTGTGAGATTGCATTGCTTTATTTAGCAGATGTCTTAGTGTTTGTGCTGTAAAATACCAAATAAAACTTTCAAATGAAGTCCAAATCATCGTAGAAGTAAAGCAGTATGCACATTAGTGTTTATGGTAAATGGGGTAAAATAGCCAAGTAATGGTTCATTGGAATGGCTGCAGGGGGAGGCTCCATTCGACCATGATTTTGTGAGGGGGAAGGGCGGCAAACTCAGACAGCCCCAGCTGAACTATACCTCTCAACTGTCCAGATTTTCACAGAATGAATAGATTTTTACTTCTTATTTTTGGTTTGTTCCTCATAAAATGTGTGGTTTTCTGGAAAATAATTTAGGAATTAAGTCACTAAATAATGACAGACACAGAGTTTCAGCTAAAGCAAGACCTTTTTATTCTATCAATTGTCTCAGTTTATACAACAATTTATAGTACTGTTTACATGTTCCCCCAGTATATTTGGCATTGTCCAGATTTCCTGCATTAACAGGTTGAGAGGTATGTGCAAATAAATTGCTTTATAGAATTAGGCATATCCAAACCTCTCAACTGTCCCCGAGTTTGGCTCACAGTTTTGCTTTTCCCCTAATCCCGCCGCAAAATGGCAATTTTGGAAGAAAACGTGGAGGCTTACACTTACCAAATAACTGTAATGATCAGAGTTGCAGATTACTTTTATTTCAGAAATGCATGTAGATTCTTTTATTTTGTCAGCTGCTCAAGTTAGCAATACTAATATTAAAAAAGTGTCCCTTCTTTGACAGGTTCCCAGCTGTATTGTGTGGCTATTGTATATTTTTGCATCACATTTTTGGTCCATTTTTCATAAAATTGTGTTTTTTGGCAAATTAGTGGCAAATCATTAAAGACTGAAGTTAGAAAATAATGATGTGAGTTTCAGACTTCGTACCTTTCAGAAAATTCATACTAATGCAAGACCTACTATTCTATTCTCTTTCTAAGTTTATAAGAGCAATATTTAAAAATTGTCCTTATTTTTGGGCCTTTGTCCCACTTCTGTATATGGCTCTGTCCGTATTTCTTGTTCTGAGGTTGAGAGGTATGACAAATGTGTCAGGGCCATCACAGTCGGCCAGAGACATTTCAATTTGTGACATACTTGTTGCACCCCACTCCCCCGTGTAGTTACTCTGGATGTGTCCAAGCAAGGCAAGGAGCAGTTATGCAGTGTAAATGTGCAGATTATCCCCCCATCCAAGGTAGACACAAGTGCTACTTTTATTCTGTCCTTGATTTTGCAGAATGTTCTGGTTTATGTCATATTTTTAAACTGTTGATTTATGCTTATTATTACCCAGAAAGTGCCTGTTGCTCTGTGTTTAAGTATTAATGCTTTAATGACCATCAGGTAAGCTTGTCTGAGATTGTAAGATGCAAATAAGCTTTAATAAGCATACTGTTAAAGAACTGCCAACATTGAAAGCCTTTCTGTTGTTTCCATGCAGAGAATATTTTACATAACTAGATAATGTATAAGCCTTGGGTATTGAAATGCATATGACAGTATTTGTAATAAAGGACAGGATTACATTATTTTAAGAAGCTTATTACATTTGTTGGAGACTTGCAGTCATCTTTGCAGGCTTTACCTGTAAACCAAACAGAATGCCAATCTGTCATGTGTGGTCCATTACCTGTACAGTAATCCTTGTTTGCTTTTCATTTTTAGTTTGGTCATATTTTCCCCATGAAACAAGTAGATAGTTGTCAGGCAGCAGGTCTTTTTTGGATGTTGTTATTGTTTGCCTTTTGGCTTTTCCCGGTTAGGGGTCGCCACAGCGGAACTCCGGTCCGCTAATGATTGGCAGTAGATTTTCACGAACACTGAGGTGCCAGCTCGACGTTCAACCTTTTTTGATAAGAAACATTTTTACAAGTGGGGGTATCACAGAGATTGCTGCTTTCAGCATGTTACTCAGTACTTTAATAAAGCTGAATATAAATTATAATTAGAACTGCAGTGCAAGGAGAAGAGGTTTGAGTTGAGTGCTGCTTGATGTCCTTCAAGGATGCATCTGCAGTCCTAACATATGGGTTGTCCTGCCTCAGGCAGCCATTCGGTCGGCCGGATTCCAAAGTCTGGGTCTGGCCTCGGCTGATGTCGCACTTCACCCGACGTCATAGCTGCTGTGAATTTGGTATAAAGGCATCAGCCGACGCCATTTTCCCCAGTCTTTCTTGCCGCGCGGTGCCCGAAGCAG
The DNA here is from genome assembly GCF_019279795.1 of Protopterus annectens. Classification (NCBI taxonomy): domain Eukaryota; kingdom Metazoa; phylum Chordata; order Ceratodontiformes; family Protopteridae; genus Protopterus; species Protopterus annectens. Next base: position 34,281,967 of record NC_056744.1, on the reverse strand, counting down.
AAGCTGTTCACAAGTGCCGGTCGGTCAGATCCAGAGATTTCTACTACCGAAGACTTCTAAAAAGCTAAGTACCCCATTGGGGACTCTTTCTTGCCTCAGCCGATGTCAGAAAAAGTAAATAATTGTTTAACTTGTGGGAAACAAATACCTCATAAGGATTTCCACTCTTACTGCCTTCCTTGCTTAGGCCCAGACCACGACGTATCAGCTTGTCTAGCCTGTGCTTCCTTCAACCGACGTACACTTAGATGTCGGTCGGAGTTTGCGGAGGAGTTTTTTGGTCCCGCTTTTGCTTACAAAATGCCGTCGGAGACTCTGACTTCACAATTAGCTAAAAAGCGTAAGGAAAAGGACCGACATTCGCGGTCCGCGGTTTCGGCCGAAACACCGGTTAAGCCAACCGCGAGTGTCTCGGTTTCGGCTGAAACCGAGTCCTCTGTTCTTCCTTCGGCCGAAAGTTTACCTCCGACAGCCGAGGCTTCACACAGCATGGCTGAATCTGCTACTGAAATTACTCCTGCTGTAGCAGGCACCCAGGATTTATCAGATACTATTCCATTAGACATATCCACTCCTGCACGTGGAGCTGCTAGGCCCCCTGCATCTATGTCTATCAAGGCTTTTTCTAGGGCTAAAGCAGCTAAATCTTCTAAGGCCTTGCCTGCTAAAGCCCCACACAGGCCTACCTCTAGTTCCCAAATGCTCAGCCTGGATGAGGATCTCATTTCTTTGATCAGGGGATCCCAACCTCACCCAGACAGGGCCTCTCAACCCCCTCCAGAGAAGAGGCCTAGAGCAGAGCCCCCCGAACCAGTTTCTACTGACTACTCCTCGGATGAGTCAGAACACTCAAATCCTCCAGAAGGCCCTTATTCTCCATATGAGGATTCTGATGCAGAAGACTCCATTCCTTCTGCCTCTCCTCCTGAGGAATTTTCTTTTGGGGAAACCTTACATGCTATGAGAGAGCAATTTCAATGGCAGGGCCAGGATTTTTCAGATTCAAGGAAAAGGCTAAGGACCTTTTTACATTTACCACAGCATAGGCCTTTAGCCATTCCGCCAGTACTAACAGTTGTGGATGATGCATTTAATGATGCCTGTACTGCTCCTGACTCTCTTCCCCCGGCCCCTGCTAAACCCGACAGATATTACAGGGTCCCGGGCACACACTTTCACTTGTATAAGGCTCCTATTGCAGACCCTGAAACCATTTCACAGGGCCCCAAAGCTGTAGCAGCTGCCTCTGCCAAAAAACCCCTCCCCTCTGAAAGAGAATCTAGAGCATTAGAGAGATGGGGTAAAAAAGTTTATACTTCTGCTACTCTTTCGGCTAGGGCCTTAAACTGTCAATTCCACATGATTCAGTATCAGGAATTTTTGTTAGACCAGCTAAATAAAAAAACTGTCCTCTCCTGAACCGATAGACCGTAAGTCCCTTCAGGATTTGGTACATAACACTCAGCAGGTCAGTAATCATTCCTTAAAATGCGGCTATGATGCACTGGAGGCTTCCTTTAGATCAGCTATGACTGGAACAGTGATCAGAAGGCATGCATGGTTAAAAGAGCAATCCTTACCAGACCATGTAAAGTCAAAGCTCCTAGATGCTCCCATGGAGAAACAAAGTTTGTTTGGCTCCCCTGCACAGCAAGTGCTAAAGAAGGTGGAAGAAAAAGCAAAATCTGTCCAAACAGTCAAGGATTTCTTACAGGTCCAACCTCCGAGGTTTAGTAGAAATTGGCCTTCGAAGACATGGTCCTTTCCAGACACCTCCAGAGCACAGAGAGGCAGAAATAGGCGCCCAAGAGGCAGAGGTCAATCCAGAGGTGCCTACAGGGGACGTCAGTGGCAGCCTAACAACCAGAGAAGTACTGCCACAGATCCAGCTACTACCATTTCCACAGGACAGACACAATGACTTGGCTCTGATACTGCCTACCAGGGAACAACTGGAAGCACCCTTAGGCGGAAAGCTAGCCTTATTTTCCGTAAACTGGCATTACATTACAGGAGACAAATGGATTTTACAGACAATAGACAAAGGCTACAGGTTTCACTTCCACACTCTACCAAAAAAGAGAGGAATTCCAAACCTTCCACCAAACCAAAAAACAAACGCTCTAGAACAAATCAACCACTTACTAAGGATGAGAGCTATAGAAAAGGTGCCACCTATGGAACAAGGACAAGGATTTTACTCCAGACTTTTACTGGTACCAAGAAAAGAAAACCAATGGAGACCTATTCTCGACCTGTCCGCTCTGAACACATATCTCATTGTTCCAAAATTCAAAATGCTGACCCTACAGCAGCTTCTTCCCATGCTGGGCAAGGAGTCTTGGCTGGTGACTCTAGATCTCAAGGAGGCATACCTGCACGTACCTATCCGACCAGATTGCAGAAGATACCTCAGATTTCTTGCAGGATCAAAGCATTATCAATTCTCAGCATTGCCCTTTGGCTTATCTACTGCACCCAGAGTATTCACGAAATGCCTGGCATCAGTAATTGCTCATTGCAGGCTTCAGGGAATTCAGATTTATCCATACCTGGACGACTGCCTAATACAAGCGGACAACAAGACCAAAGTAACACAAGATTTGGAAAAGGTTATACAACTACTGCAAGCCCTGGGATACACAGTCAACATGAAAAAGTCAAGGCTGGCACCATCCCAAAGGATAACATTCTTGGGTGCAGAACTGGACACTTCAAATCAGATGGCATTTCTCACATCAGAAAAGCAAAAGCAACTACCACTCTATTTCAGGGCATTAACAACACAGAACCAGCTTACAGCAAGGAAAGTCCTGCAAGCCCTGGGTTACATGGCATCCTGCATAATATTGATTCCACATGCCAGGCTGCATATGAGGAAGTTGCAATGGTACCTAAGGAATATATGGTCTCAACACAAGCACAGCCTAGAAGCCCAGATTCCAATAATCCCATGCCTGAAGCAAGAATTCCTGTGGTGGGCTCAGGCCTGTCACTTGAACAGAGGACTGCCTTTCCACAAACCTCACCCAAGCCAGACTATCACCACGGACGCCTCGGACCTAGGCTGGGGGGCACACATGGTGGACAAGTGTATACAAGGCCTATGGACAGAAGACCAGCTGAACCTACACATAAATCAAAAAGAGATGCTGGCAGTGAAACAGGCAATTCAGACATTCAGACCGTTTCTTCAACAGGGTCATTTGCTGATAAGGACGGACAACACCACAGTCATGTGGTACATCAACAAACAAGGAGGAACACACTCATACCCTCTATGCCGGATGGCAGTGGACCTGTGGAATGTAGCCCTGAACCTCAACATTCAGCTCCAGGCCATTTTTGTGCCAGGAAAAGAAAATATACTAGCAGACACCTTAAGCAGAACTACCACGGATGCCCATGAATGGATGCTGCATCCAGACATCTTCAAATCCATTACAAGGAAATGGGGACTACCAGAAATAGACCTGTTCGCATCCCCACACAACCACCAATTGAGGAAATTCTGCACAAGGGCATACCACCCACTTGCTTGGAAGGTGGACTCCCTCTCCTTCAGTTGGGAAAACCTGACAGCATATGCATTTCCACCTCTTCCTTTGATGCACAAAGTGCTACTGAAGATCAAAGAAGATCGCCCAAGGATCATCCTGATAGCTCCAGACTGGCCGAGGCAGCATTGGTACCTGCTACTGAGAAGTATGTCTCGGACACACGCATGGCCTCTACCTCTAGTTCCTTTACTGCTAACACAGAACAACTTCAATATCCTACATCCAAACTTGAAAACACTGCAACTAGCTGCTTGGAATATTACATAAAACAAAATAACCCAGATTTATCCCAGAGGGTTAAAGACATTATCCTGGAGGCTCGCAGACCCTCCACAAGGAAGACTTATTCAGCCAAATGGAAAAGATACCTCATTTGGAGTGCAGCAAAAGGAGAAAATGTATCATTAGCAAACATAGCTAACATCCTGGAATATTTAGCAGAACTTTTCCACAATGGCCTGTCTTACTCCTCCATTAAGATTCATGCATCAGCAATTTCAGCAGAATACAACATGGATCCTCCAGTCTTCTCTCATCCTCTACTCAGGCTGTTTCTGAGAGGAATTAAAAATGTAAAGCCTCCAAGGAAGCCACCTTTGCCTACATGGGACCTTAACTTTGTGCTGGAAAAGTTAACACTTCCCCTTTCGAGCCAGCAGCAACAGCAGAATTACAGTTCTTATCTTGGAAAACTGCTTTCCTGCTTGCAATCACTTCAGCAAGAAGGGTTTCTGAATTACAGGCATTAATGGCAATACAGCCCTTCCTTATCTTCCATCAGCATAGAGTGTCCTTGAGAACTAACCCTACTTTTATGCCAAAGGTGGTCTCCAGGGTATCATTGAACCAAGCAATCCACCTACCAACATTCTTCCCCAACCCACAGAACAGGGGGGAAAGGCTACTACATACCTTGGATGTGCACAGGCAATTGCGCTACTATCTGGACAGAACCAAGAACAATAGAAAAACTGACCAGCTTCTGGTAGCATATGCAACAGGAATGGAAGGAAAAGCAATTTCAAAACAGACGATCTCAAAATGGATAGGAAATTGCATTAGATTTTGTTACTCTTTTCATGGAAAGACAACTCCAGAAAACATCAGACCTCACTCCACAAGAGCTACAGCCACTACTACAGCTTTCTTACAAGGAGTGGCTACCAAAGACATTTTAGAGGCTGCTACTTGGAGCTCCGTGCATACATTTGCCAAGCATTATAATCTACCTTTATACTCCAGATCCCGAGCAGGTTTTGCAACTGCTGTTTTACAAGGGATCTTAACTACACCATAATCATCTTAGTGCCTCCTCCCCCAGTTTGGCTATGGTATTCTACCCATATGTTAGGACTGCAGATGCATCCTTGAAGGACATAGTACAGTTTTGTACCTACCATAAATGTAGATGTCCGAGAGGTATGCATCTGCAGTCAGGATTACCCACCCTCCTTCCCCTCTGTGGTACTCCCAGGGTATTTGCCCATCTTGTAGCTAGCTGGGGGAATCTATTATGGTGTATTTGTTTGTATATATGTATATACATGTTTATTTTTGTTTGCTCTCTACTGTTTGGAATCATTTGCATTTATCAAAATTTAGCCCTTACTAGAGGGCACCTGGCATCTGGGGCAAGAAACACTGAGGAAAATTGTGTCGGCTGATGCCTTTATACCCAATTCACAGCAGCTATGACGTCGGGTGAAGTGCGACATCAGCCGAGGCCAGACCCAGACTTTGGAATCCGGCCGACCGAAGGGCTGCCTGAGGCAGGACAACCCATATGTTAGGACTGCAGATGCATACCTCTCGGACATCTACATTTATGGTAGGTACAAAACTGTACTTTTTTCTTATACTTGATTTTATCGACTGGCATTCCAGTAATGTATATAAAAAGTAATTTATTTTTTCATGTCTCACAACCTTTTTGTTTCCATCTAGATATTAAGTAAGCTGTCATGCAGCTAATGCACCGAAATATTTTTTTCTTCTACACTTCGTTTTGTCTTGATTGGACTCTCATAAAGATGGTTTGGCACCCAGGGCAGCGTATTTAATTAAAGTTACAGTTTTTGTGGTTTTGAGCACAGCCCCTCCCCTTTCTCGATGGCCAATCCCCTTCCCATTGACCTCACCCATTCACCTGTCTCCTGCAGCCCCCCTTTGATTTGAAGTCACCAGCCGCCACTGTGAGCTATGATAGAGAATTTTGAATTGCCTAGACATGGTAAGGCCTTGCTGTGTCTAATAATGGTGGCTGCCAAAAAAGCAATTAGTAGAAAATGGGAATCAAAATCTAAACGAACTATACTGGAAGTAGTGAATATAGTAATAGAGGTAAAACAACTGGAATTTAGATCTTTAGAAAAGGGTAGGAACAAACTACATAAGAAAAAATAGGAATTGTGGGAACAATGCATATAAGGGAGGAATGAGGTCTAAAAGGCAGCAGGACTTAAATGAGCTAGGTAATGTTTAAGTGAGAAAGATTGGGTAGATTATAAGTGATATATAATGTTTACAACTGAGAGTATGTCAGTATGGATTGTGATGTAAAATGCTTGCCACTAGGATTGTGTCGGTGTGGTTTGTTTTCATTTATATAAATGTATGATTGGCTGTGTAGTAAGTGATGGTTTAATAAAGATGTGTCTTGTTTAAAAAAAAATATTCAGTTCTTGCTTATGTAATATTGCTTAGGTTGTATAATATAGAACAATATATGTGAAGTATAGTGTTTATGTTAATATATATAGTTTGATAACTTTTATATTTATTTATGTATTTATTTGCAGTTTGTTAACTGGGAAAGTCCATTGCAAGTCCATATATAAATGTTAATTTGCCTATGTCACAAGTGATAATTCAGTAAAGGTGTTTGGGAAAAAAAAGCATAACCCAGCAATGTTCTGAGCTGATTGTGAACAATGTTACCCACACTTAGGCTGAAGTTATAGCAAACTTACTGCCGATAAATTTAGCTCTAACTTTACCCTTCTTTCCACTCCATCTTTCCCTCAAGATATACTTGAAACTGGCTTGCCTCCAGCTGTCACGAAAGACTTAAGTCCTGAAAGTGCTATCAAAAGCTAAAGCTACTGCACCAATATGTCCTAACAATATCCATAGATGCATCTTAAATAATATGAAGCATGATTAAGTCACACCCCTATCAACACTGTTCAGTACCAGCCTCCATACAGGTTTTGTCCCAAGTAAATGGAGAACAGCTAGAGTCATCCCCCTGCATAAGGCAGAACCTTCCACAGTGCAAGCTAATTACAGATCCTTAATTCTGACCAGCCTTGTATGCAAAGCCATGGAAAGACTTATTGTAGAGCTAATCAGTCAGGACAAAGGGAATCTCCAAACACTTGACCCATCACAGTTGGATTCTTGAAGGGCAGATCATGCTTACTCAGTCTTGGGGATTTTTTTTGAAAAGGTCACCAGAGCAAATGATGAAGACAAAATGCTACATACCGCATTCCTTAACCTCGCCAAAGCTTTTGACACAATTCCCAACTCGGGCAGAGTAGAAACGCTAAATAAACTGGGAATAAACCCCTATGTCACCCACTGAATTGCAAACTGGCTTACAGATAGGATGCAGGAAATCAAAATATAGGTGATCTCCACAAAGAAACCATTCATCAGTGGAGTCCTTCAGGGTTCTCTGGTGGGAACCTGTCCTGTTTAGCATCTACTTTTCTGAAGTTAAAGCAAATGCCAAAGGGTTCTGGCTGCCTAGGCTTGCAAACGAATGCGAGCTAGGAGCGGTCATTGAGTCTCCTCATGACTTTGCCATCCTGCAGGAAGGTTTGTCCCAAATAAATAACTGGTGCCAAAGTCATGGACTGAAACTAATTGCCCAAAAATGCAGTATTGTATCCTTTGGGAAGTCATCTATCCCAGGGAACTAGCACATTAAAATTATGCCCCTGAGAGTTGACCCACTTGTTTAGGATTTGGGTACTTGTGTGGACAGTGACGTAACTTTTGACAAACATTCATTTGTTATTGTAAGAAGGTACTTCTATATTGCACAGCTTATAAACAAAGGGTTTGCATCTAGATGTAGGGATGACATTGTCCCACTGTACACAGCTCTCATTAGACCAGTCATTGAATACAATTCCATACACATGCAACAACTGGAATGACCACAGAGATACCTTACTAAAAGGATACAAGGTCTAAACAAATCTTACATGGACAGATTCAAAGCTCTCTCACTATACTCTGTATCCTACAGACTGCTAAGAAGTGACCAGTGTTTGGCATTCAAGATATCCTCTGACTCCATACTGATGGATTTACTGCATATCACCAAGTAAATTGTATCACAAATGTTCAGTCAAGGGATCTAAACATCTTCTGCAATATCAACAGAGCAGTTTGGAGGGAAAAGTATATCTCAGAGGATACCACTGATCTTGAACAGACTCCCCATCCACATAAAACAAAATTAATCCCTGTCCATATTCCAGCACAAATTTGGTCTGTGGATGGGAAACATAAAATTTAGCCCAGGACTTCCCCTGTACTACTAATGAACATACGCAGCTCCTAAATGCTTTATCCCATGCATATGTCCCCTGAAATTATCTAAGCCGCGGTGGTGCAGCGGTAACGTTGTCACCTCACAGCAAGAGGTACTCCCACTCGATTCTCTACTGGAGCGCCTTCTGTGTGGAGTCTGCATGTCCTCCCCACGGTCGAGTGGCTTTTGAAAGACATGCGTAAATGTGCGTGCCGTCATTATAGGTTGGGTGTCAGGCTGGCAACTTGACACCATAAAAATCTGCTGCCAATCATTAGCGGACCGGAGTTCCACTGTGACGGCCGCTAACTGGGAAAAGTCGAAAGAAGAAGACATAGTTATCGACAATGGGATGGGTAAGGCCAGTCTCTAACCAAATGGGCTAGGTTAATTCGAGCAGAAAAAAGGAAATTGGCTAGGCTTAAGATGGCCCTCAATGGCAGCTAGCCTAGTACTGATGAACCAGTGAAGCTAAATCCCTACTGAAAAATAATTATTTCTTTAGTTACAGCCATTTGATTGGCCAGCATTTCTGTCAAAATATTCTGTAGAAAATGTTTAAATTCTTTCAAATTGTTACATTTCCCCAAAAAAATTATTCCCAAGTACTACTTTCTTTAACATCAATCGTGCCAGTATTTGTGATCTACCCTAGGAAAGATCCTCTGAAATCTACTTTGACTTTAAATACCTATGCAAACATTTCCATGCAAAAATTCTAAGCCTTATGGTCTTTGCTGCATATTTGGAAGTCTTTTATATGTCTTCCCCCTGTTCCTTTGTAAATTGCTTTTCCATTCTCTTTACCAAATCTTTTCTTAATTCCTCTGATCATTTCTTATATCTTGCTGTATTTCATATCTATGTGTGTATATATATATATATATATGTATGTAATATATATATATATATATATGTAATATATATATATATATATAAATAACAATTATCTTTTTTTTACTCTCATATGTAGTAAATTTTAGTCCTGTACTATTAGTGCAACCCTTAATGTTCATAATTTTTTTCTTTTGTTTTTCTCTTTATAATTAATTTCATATTTTCAGTGTTGTTCTTAATAGTTTTTGTCCTCTATGTTTATCTTTGCTTATGTTTGCTGGGGCTCCTTCCCCTTGGGTCTCCACTGAAAATGGGTTGCTTACTATCAATGCAATGCGAATAGTTAATAACCTTTTCTTTTTTACAATTGTTTTGTATTGTGATTGTTGTTTAATATTTGTATATTGTCACTTTATCTTTACTTATGTTTGCTGGGGCTTTTCCCCTATGGTCTCCACTGAAAATGGGTTTGTTTGCAAACTCAGTTGGACTAACCCGGTTAACAAATGTGAAATAAATAAATAAATGTGCCCTACTAATAATATAGCAGCTTCTGATTTATACTTAAATAAAAACGCTATTAGAACTGGTCTTAACCTTTTCACGTCTGTCTCGCCTGCCCCTCCCTCTCTACTCAGTTATGAGTTCCTGATAAAGAATGCAGTCTCTAACCTTCAGTCCATGTATGTAACCTTTCCCTCCTGAGTTATTTGCTTCCCAGTACCTTGGTTCCTTTACTAATTTCATCATTCTAGTCCCTTTGCCTGTTTTCTGCACCCCCTACTTCCAGACGTACTTAACTGGTAAAATCCCCGTTCCTGCACTGGCTTGGTCCTTAGAATGCTTTCTGCTATTTTATTATTCAGTTTCATTATCATTCTTTTCCACTTGGAATTATAACTTTCTGCTCAAATTATATGCACTGTAACTGCATAGCTCTGAATTATTCCTCCATATCAGGCAATCTTCCACAGGAAAAAGTGATCTGTATCTAGAGCTATTCCTGCGTTTTTCCACTCTGACTACTGTCGTAGCCAATCTGGGTCTCATTACTTCTACGATTCTCATGATCCATCTTGCCAGACACCACATGGAAAAAAAATCCTGTGGTAACTGAAATCTGTATGGTTCAAATATCGGCATCCCATGACTTTCCAAATTCCAGTTGTGTGGTGGAGATGCCAAACTTGTTAGAATTTAGGCCTCTCATTCTTCCACCCTGCTCCAGCACACTGTGTCAAAAAATGTACCTCATACTTTGCCTGGGGAGCACTTTCTATGAGGATAAAAGCGCTGGATCTTTGCAATAGAAAAGGCAGACCAAAACATATAACATAAGAGATGTTGGCACTTAAAATGCTCTCAGCTGTCTCAGTCATCTGCGATCCCCATACCTCTGCAAGTATTTACAGACAATACAATAATGATATGGTTCATAAACAAGCAAGGGAGGACTAGAGCATGCCATCTCTCTGGATTAGCCATAGTAGCTTGGAATGTAGCTTTTCAGCAAATTGTCACTCTACAGGCATATTGCATACTGTCAGAGCAAAATTGTGTGACATGCAATCAGAGTAGGACCAGGAAAGATCCTCACAAATGGAAAATGAATCAGGGGGTCTTCCAAGAATTGATCCTATTGGGTATACACCTCCAAGCACAGCAATCAGTTGGCAAAATTCTGATCTAGGATTCCATTAAACAAGACTTGGGGTACATATGTTTTTTTTCTTTTCCTTGGTCAGGAAATGTTCCTATATGCTTTTCACTCTTTCCACTAATATCCCGGGTCATTCTAAAGACTCAGAAGGCCTCTGCAAAGATCATTGTGGTGGCCCACTTCTGGCCCAGGCATCAGTGGTTCTCCCATCTTTTGGAAATGTGCTGGGGCAATTACCCCAAGCTTCCTCACAGACTAGATCTACTCACATAAGGCAAAAGGTGTTTGATACTTCCTGAACACAAATAACTATGGCTGACTGCCTGGATGATAGAATATTAATACCTTTTATGCTCCCTTTTTGTAAGGATTTGCAGCAGGGATTAATGGAGGCAAGACAACCTGCTACTAGAAAGTCATACAGTAGAAAGCAGAAAAGGTTTTTTTGTTGGTCCCAAGAAAAGGGCCAGCACCCATTCAGGACTAGTGTTTCTCTAGTTCTGCATTGTTTGTGAGTTGCTGTCCTCTAGTTTAATTTTCTCCTACATCAAGGTTCATTTTGTGGCCATTTCAGTATGTCTACACTTGGATTCCCGTCTTTCAATGCAGAGTCATGTGAAAATATTTTTGAAAGGGGTGTTACATAGGAAGCCTCCTAAGAAAAAGATGGCTCCTCTTTGGGATTTTTATTTTGTAGTAGTGACACATGGAACCCCATTATTTAGTAAACTATACCTCTGTCTAGTAGTGTGACACTGAGGTCACTCCCGTAAACTGCGATCTCCCATCCATGCATCGAGATTTTTCTTGAACAGTGCCAATGAAGGGAGATGGAGCATGTCCATCAATTCCTGGTTGTCTCTGATTACATCTTCTGATGGCACCCAGTTTGCAGTCATCATCTGACATGGCTCCAGCAATTTTAACCTTATGGGTTCTGTTTTAAATAGGCTGTGTCCTTGCGATGGCACTAGTGAGTGGCTCTGACCGCCTCAAAGAAGTTAAGAGGCCCAGATTTACCTTTATTTACAAGACAAAAACCGACTTGTGTGGGATCAAGGGGATGCAGATCCCAATGTAGCCATTTATGATGATATGAGTTCCAGCCTGATTCTGCCTTACAGTCAAGGCTCAGGAACTTATAGGGGGGTTACCTGGGTCAGTAGAATTCCCCCCTTTGTGGAGTGGGACCACTGTTGCGTCGCCAGTGTTTCAGGTACATATCCTGTAGTGAGGATGGTGTTTGGTGTGACATTCATATTCTTCCCACAGAGACATTGGATGGATCCCCCTGAACACACACCAGTGAAGCCATGTTAAAAAAAATCATTTCATTTTGTCTTTGTACTGAGGCATCATTCTGGGCAAGCAGGATGCTCTCAGGGTCAGGGGGTCATACCAGTCTGGGCTATAATCGAGAGCTCCTCAATGTCTGATTCAGCCTGGTAAGTGGAACGGTGTGTCTGACTATAGAGTCACCTATTACTAATGTCTCTGGCATAGTATTTTGCCTTAGGGGCTGTGATTGTGTGACACACCTGTTGCTTGAGGTATGTGTTGTAGGTGTTGTGTTTTGTGTTAGAAAAACTAACTTTGGTTCCTTCTGAACCAGCTCACCAGACTGACTTACAGTTCTTAATATGGAAAGCAGTTTTACTATAACTGCTCCAACCTTTGCAATAAAAGTATCTGAGTGACAAGCTCTTATGGTAGGTCAACCTTGTCTAATTTTCCATGAAGATAGGGTTTCCTTGAGTGCCCCTATCCCCATTATTTTTCACCCTATGTATAGAACCACTGGCAGAAAAGATTAGAACATGTAGCATGAGAGGCTGATGGTGGGAGGTAGAAGAAAAAAATATTCCTCTACTCAGATTATGTGCTAATGACATGCAATGGAGATCTTAATAGAAAGTGCCCTGGAGGAATTGAAGTTGGAGTGGACTGTATACAGTGGATATAAAAAGTTTACACACCCCTATTAAAATGCCAGGTTTTTGTGATATAAAAAAATGAGACCACAATAAATAATTTCAAAACTTTTCCCACCTTTAATGTGACGTATAACCTGCACAATTCAATTGAAGAAAAATTGTTAGGGGAAAAAATATAAAAAACGTACGATAAGCTGGTTGCATAAGTGTGCATGCCCTTAAACTAATACTTTGCTGAAGCACCTTTTGATTTTAATTATAGCATTCAGTCTTCTTGGGTACACACCTGTCATCAATTAAAGAGACTCTGATTAACCCCAAATAAATTTAAGCTGTCCTAGTAGAATTTTCCTGACACTCACTTGTCTGCTACAGCAAAAGCCATGGTTCGCAGAGAGCTTACAAAGCATCATAGGGATCTCATTGTTGAAAGGTATTAGTCAGGAGAAGGGTACAAAAGAATGTCCACAACATTGGATATACCATGGAACACAGTGAAGACCGTCATCAAAAAGTGGAGAAAATATGGGACAGCAGTGACATTGCAAAAAACTGGATGTCCCTCCAAAATTGATTAAAAGACAAGATGAAAAGTGGTCAGGGAGGCTGCCAAGAGACCTACAGCAACACTGAAGGAGCTGCAGGAATTTCTGGCTTGAACTGCTAGTGTACTGCATGTGAAAACAATCTCCTGTATTCTCCATATGTCTGGACTATCGGGTAGGGTTGCAAGATGGAAGCCTTTTCTTACACAGAAAAACATCCAGGCCCAGCTAAAATTTGCAAAACAATACATCAAGTGTCCGCAAAGCATGACGGAAAATGTGTTATGGTCTGATGAGACCATGTTTGAACTTTTTGGCCACATTTCCAAAAGGTACACTTGGCGCAAAAACAACACTTTGCATCACCAAAAGAACACCATCCCTATGGTGTGAAGCATGGTGGTGGGCAGTATCATGCTTTGGGGTTGCTTTTCTTCAGCTGGAACTGGGGCTTTAGTCAAGGTGGAGGGAATTATGAACAGTTCCAGATACCAGTCATTTTTGGCCCAAAACCTTCAGGCGTTTGCTAGAAAGCTGAAGATGAAGAGGAATTTCACCTTTCAACATGACAATAACCCCAAGCATACAGTCAAATCAACAAAAGAATAGCTTCACAAGAAAAAAATTAAAGTTTTGGAATGGTCCAGACCTAAATCCAATAGAAAATCTGTGGGATGACCTGAAGAGGGCTGTGCACAAGAGATGCCCTTGCAATCTGACAGATTTGGAGCGCTTTTACAAGGAAGAGTGGGCAAATATTGCCAAGTCAAGATGTGCCATGCTGATAGACTCCTACCCAAGAAGACTGAATGCTGTAATTAAATCAAAAGGTGTTTCAACAAAGTATTAGTTTAAGGGTGTGCACATTTATGCATCCAGCTTATTGTATGTTTTTTATTTTTTTTATATTTATCCCCCTAACAGATTTGTTTGTTTTTCAATTGAACTGTGCAGGTTATAGGTCACATTAAAAGTGGGAAAAGTTTTGAAATGATTTATTGTGGTCTCATTTATATATCACAAAAGTAAACTTTGTACTTCCTTTTGCATATATACAGTGGATATAAAAAGAATTTTGGAAGAGGAAAAAGAAGAGTGGAGTAGCAGACTGCTCTCTATCAGGGCATCAGAGAGGACAAGATCACAAACCAATAGCATGGGGGTGATGTAGGTGTCAGGATACAGTGAGATATTGGGACCAGATGCAAATAGGAGGAAGTTTGAACAGCTGGGAGGGGTTGAAGGAGGAATACCAATTGGAAAGCAACCTGGAATGGCAATATGTAGGGATGCAAAGGAAATGGAGGAGGATAGAAAGGAGATGGCAGGAGGAGGATCCACCACCAGAACTGATAGTGACAATTAAGTAAAGGAGAGGAAAATGAGCACATTTTGCAAGTAGGAAAGGACTGGGTAATGAGTAAGAGAAAAGGAGAATGAGATCAGTATAAAAGGAGATGGGAGAATGAAGAAGGAGAGCCGATAACAGAAATAGCATGGATGCACAAAAGCAAGGACGTATAGAATATTTGCATGGAAGTGCTTGCATAAATATTTTATACAGTCAGGGTAGCCAGGATGTTCTCAAGGTGCATGGTGGATGTCGGAGATGTGGTGAGAAAGAGGGAATGTGGTCCACAAAGGGAGAGGAGGTAGTGGAAATATTAGACAGGTTAAAGGAAGAGGAGGATAAGAATGTAACAGAAAAAGGCAGAGAGAAGCACAAGTAAAACTGGCAGTACTTTATAGAAGGGTAAGGAGAAGGGAAATGAAATAATCGACGAAGATCAGGGATATATGGGAACAACAAATATTTAAATAGGAAGAGAAAATGGGGGGAGGCTAGGAGAATATTAAAGAACTGTATGTAGTAACCGGATTGTAAATAGGTTTTGAAGTTGCAGTACCCATAATGTAAAGAAGGATGCAGACATGAGATAAGTAGGTAACACCCAACTTGAGAAGGGATCAGCAACAGCAGAGTCAGTGGAAATTAATTATAATAAAATTAATTGTAAAAAATAAAAGGGAAAAGGGTTTAGGGAGAGAGAGGATGCTTCATACCTGGGATGTCCATAGACTACTCGGGTACTATCCTGATAGAATAAAAATCTTTCAGGAACTCTTGAAACAGGAAAACCTGTGTCATAGCAGGCTATTGTCACATGGTTTGTCTCGTGCCATTATATTTTGTTATACTGACCGCTACAAGACTATTCCTGGCAAAGTCAAACCTCATTTTATCAGTGACTTGGCTTCATCTGTGGCTTTATGGAAAGTGTTGTATTTGGGAAGTATTCTAGCGGCAGCAACTTGGTCCTCTCTGCATACTTTTGCAAAGCACTATAAACTAGATTCCTTCTCCAGATCCAGGTCAAACTTTGTTAGGACTACGCTCCAGGGGCTCCTGAACCCTCATCCTTCCTGCAAGTAGCTAAATTTTCAAATGTTTGCTGTCCTTCGGTTGGCTCATTTTCTACAACGTTATTTCTTCCTGCTTTCAGATAAGTACCCCAATGGGGAATTTTCTCTTCTGATTAATGTTTAAAAAGGTCAGTAACTGCTTAAAGTGTGAGAAACAAATCCCGTATAAAGCTTTTCATTCCTTTTGTCTGTGCCCTCAGCATGGTGTTTGTTGTTGTCAGCATTGTGCTAGGTTTTGAGCTTGGACACTTAAGCACAAGGCCATAGTTCTTGCAGCTCACATGGAATCCTCAGTCTCTGTTCTCTCCACTTCATCTCATTCCTCAGTTTCAGATGCTATCTTGCCCAAGAAACACAATGACAAAAAGTTAAAGGAAAAGGAATTGGCAGATGTTGTCAAACCTTCGGCACCTGTGTTAAAGTTGTCCAGGTGAGGTTCCTTTGCAGAACCTGACCAATTCATTACAAGGCCCAAGCCTTCTGATGTGACCCCTTGGGAGGCTGTCATGACAGCAGGCCAGTTGGATATGACTACTCCAAAGCCCTTGTTCATTGTGTTCAAAGCTGGTCAGCAGGCTTTGGCTTCCAACATTTGAGTGTTGGTTACTGAGGGAGATCATTGTTCCTCTTTTGCTGTCGGATACATTTAAACTTCAGGAACATGGATCAAGGTTTTGGTCAGCCAACCACATCCCAAGTCTTTTCTTTCTGAATGAATGCCTAAGAGATCAAGTCAGCTGTCCTCCACCAACTACCCAACCCTGAACTGCTACAGCCCAAGTAAAATCTCAAAACTTTGAGGATAGTGCTGAAATTCATTGCCCTTATGAAATCTAGGGAGCCCAACCAGACCCAAGTGCCTACCCCTGAAGTTTCTCCAAGCAAAAGAGGAAGGGCTGTCTCTATTCAAGAAGATACTGACTCCTCAGGATCTGAGGATGAGGAAAAATTGTCCAATACTGAGCAACTTTCCCTTCAATCCTACCCGGACTCTGATTCAGGTGATGCACTTTTTTCTTACCACCCAACCCCCACCCCCACCAAGGGCATATCCTTTGGGTATAGTCTGCATAAGGTGGAGGCTTTTAATTGGGAGAACAAGGAATTCTCTCAAGCGAAAACCAATAAGAGAGATCTCCCAATTCTATCATCCCCAAGACTGCTGGCTCTTCCTACAGTGCATGTAGTACTAGATGATGTTTTTGACATCTCTCCGCACCCAGACTCTCCGTCACCTGCCCCAAGCAAACCATATTGTCTCTGTACAGTGCTTGACATTCAAAATCAAATCTACAAAAATATACAGGCTGATACTTCAGTTGTATCTACTGAATCCTCCAAAGGTGGCCCTAAGGGTGCAGCTAGACACCCATTACCAAATGACCGAGAAAGATTGCAGGGTAGATCTAGAAATACGGCATATACTTCTGATACCCCTTTCTATGAGTGCCCTTAATTGCCAGTTTCACGTGTTAAAAAATTTAGTCAGTAACGGAACAAATCATTTCTTAATCAGTGGGCACAACTGACAAGACCTTACAGCAGGATATACAGAAAGCAGCTAGATCAGCAGTACAGGCCCCCAGCCACTCTCCAAAATGTGGTTATAATGCACTGGAATCAGATTGTTGAGCAGCTGCAACAGGTTCTGTCATTCATATACTTGCTTGGCAGAGGATTCGGCAACTCTCTGACCAGGTAAGTTCTTGGATACCCCACTGGACTACCATTGATGTGGTAGATCATGGGAACTGGGTTTTTCCCAAAGGGGATGATGACATTTTTTGGCATTGAGCTTAAGGCCATGTTCTGACACCAGTTGTTGGTCTCAGTGAGGCCTTTCTGTAGGATGTCGGTCTCAGTGAGGCCTTTCTGTAGGATGTCATCATCACTTAGGTAGTTAATAATGGCTCCCAACTTGCCAACCGTCTGCGAACTTTGTCAGCCAGAGTCCCTTCATGTTGGACTGGACCTCTGAGAAGTAGATTCCAAACAGGAGATGACCCAGGACTGATCCCTGTAAGACTCCACTCATGACTGGTTGGCAGTCTGACTTGGACTCTGCTATTTTTACACTGTGTGTTCTATCTGTGAGCCAGTTTGCAACCCACCTAGTGATGTAGTGGGTTGATGCCTAGGTTAGTGAGATTTTCTATGATTCCTTAGTGGAGAATGGCATTAAAGGCCTTGACCAGGTCAAGGTAGGCTGTATGAACCATCTTGCCTTCATCCACAGCTCTGGTAACTGACTCAAATAAGTCAACCAAGTTGAGCAGGCATGATCTACCCTTCACAAAATCAAGCTTTGTGGGATCCAGAGTTTGGAGAGTCCCTATACCCTTGTTTATTTGATCCATGATGATGCGTTCCATAGCTTTGCATATCAGACTTTTCAGGCTAATGGGGAGATAGTTCCCAGGGTCTGTAGTCACTCTTTCTTTGTGGAGAGGGATGACTATACAAGTGTGCCATTCTTTTCTTTTTGTTGCTTGTGGGGTTTCATGTCATTCCAGAAGGGTAAATGCCAGTGTGTGAGACAGATTCCCCATAAAGACAACCACAAACAATGTCTGTTTTATCTTGGCACCTCTCACAATCATACATCCTGTTCCATCTGTCAAGCTTGTGTACCTAAAACTTTGCATAGTAGACTTTCTTCTTTAGCATTGTATCTTGAGAATAATTGGCTTAAACGTCTCGAGAAAGATATGATGGAGGGAACTTCCCACTCCGAGAGACAGCTGTCAGGGAAGAAGAATGCCAAGAAGTCTAGGCTAGAATCTACCACTGTTCAGCCTCTGATGAACATCTCTCCTGTGGTGAGTGAATGCCCGAAAGTTCATTTGGCTTTGTTGTCATATTACTCTGCCAAGGCCGGGTTGGAGGCGAGTGAGGATACGGCTTTAAGCTAGACTGAGCAGGCTTTGCAGACGTACATTTCAGATGTTCAGGGGGAACCATGGTTGATCATTTCCGAGGGGCCTAGGGGCGTTCCTCAGATTTTATTCAGAGAAGAAGTCCATGGTACCATTATTGAATGCTATCCTGGGTCAGAGCTTTCCAAGTTTTATAAGGCAGACATCCAGTTGAAGAAAAAGCAAAGTTAAACATATTTCTCCTGCCCCTAAGAATCTACTGATGTGGCAGGCCTTCACTCAGACTTTGTTTAGTGCTTTGATGACATTGAAACCTCTTCAGGGTGTCTGTTCCTGCTTCCCCTTGGTGGTCTTCTCCCATTAAAAGATCCAGGGAACAGGATTCCTCTGAGGAGGAGTTGGACTGAAATGAGGAATCCCTTGCTTACTCTTCTCAAATTCTTTCTCCTTTGGACTGTGGGTCTGAGGAAGAGGAATCTACCAGTCCTGATACTCCCTTTGAAGAGATTTCATTTAAGGAAACAATCTCCAAGATGGTGGACTTCTTTAAATGGGGTTGTGCTCAGGTTTCTGAGATTCATAAGCGGTACTATGAGATCTGAAGTAGTTAACTTCATTTGATCAGCAACCTGTGGGTTTACGGATCCGACACGGATCCGAGCCGGCAGCATACCAAGCAAAATATCCGAGCTCCAAGCGCCTCCCCCTTACCCATACTACACTGCAACCTCCTTCCAATCCTCAGATCTCGTTTGCCGTGGCCTTGCCAAGCACAGGATTCTTAGAGCTCCAGGCAAGTTTAGCAAATTTTTTCTGCAAACTTCTCTTTTAGTCTTCTTTACTAGGTGTGTGAGTGCATTTTAATACCTTTCTATGGGTGTTCCTTCTATCTAGCCTTTATTCCCCTTTATCTTTGGTAGTTTGTCATCCCTTTGTAGGCCCTATTTTTTTTTCCCTCTTTCAGGTACACGTGTGTGGCTGTGTGTGTCTCTGGTATGGCTGATAGTCACAAAGTGACCTTTTCTAAATGCTCTGAGTGTGGCCATAAGCTGTCAACAGGGGATGGTCACACTCAGTGCGTGATTTGCTTGGTGGTTAAGCACCTTTCCTCGGGCTGCCAGATTTGTGCGGCCTTTAACACTCGAGCCTTAAGGAATAGGAAGAACAAGCTGATTCTGGCTTGTCTCAGAGAGAGAGGAGAGAGCCAAAAAGAAAAAGAAGACAGGGAGAGAGAGAGAGGAGAGGGCCAAATTGGAGGCCTGCCCCCCTCCCCCTCTGTCTCTCTCTCTCCTCTCTTCTCCACCAAGCCTTGTCTCCCCACAGCTCCCACAGCCCATATCCCCCCGGAGAGCCGGGAGACCCCCAGCAGCCTCGGTCGCCATGTGTTGGCGCTCTCCGTCTCTCGAGAAGCATTTCAGAGGCAGATATGGACTGGATGATGTGCTGCAAATGTTGTGTGTTCCCCCTCCCCGGTTCGTTCAACTCTGTTCCAGCTAACTCCTTCAATGGACCACCCGGAGAGTCTTGGATCGAGCCGGAGCCAGGGGTCGGGCCCAATAGCCAATTACTACCCGGCGGCGCCATGCCCCCCTCTTATCTATCCATTTTCAGATCCAAGCTCGGAGCCGAGAGGCTGGTCCAGGGTGGGGGGTAGTGTGTCTTGGCTCGCTGCGGTTGTGTCTTAGAGAGGCCGGCGTTCCTTTGTGGTGGGTGGTGAGAGGAGGAGGTGAGACCTGGACCTCCTCCCTCCCCTCACTCTGTCCCCCCCCTCGCAGCTCAGTTTCCTTTGTTCATCCAGTCCCCCAGGAACCAGGCCTGAACGGGTTGACACCCACCCCAGTTCAGTGGAACATGAGGAACATTTCGTGGGTGAGCCCTCCCATTGGACAGTCCCGGAGTTCCCACAAACAAATGCCTGCTGTGCAGGCACTTTGACTCCCCCCAGAGTCCTCACTGAGGATACTGCATAGGGCTTTCTACCTCTTGGGTGTCCCCTCAGCCGACCCCTGAGTGAGACCCCCTGACCACCCTGGAGGTGTGAAGGAGCCGGAATTTGCCAGAGAGATACCTAGAAGTAGCCGATCCCCCTCCAGATCCCCCAGCAGACAAAGCAAAATAAAGGTTTTCCCAGTTGATGGTGGGGTGGGTGGCCACTCCACCTCTCTCAAGAATCTGAGTTGGTCCATCCCCTCCCCTGACAAGGAGTGGTCTGGCAATGGATGAAGTGGACTCGTTTTTTTGATTCAGCTACCTTTTCTATAAGGCTGACTTAGCCAACCCATGTAATCAGACTGCAGCAGGACCTGGTCAAAAGCTAAGAGTCTCCCCAAGTCCCCATCGGCCGAGATATATGGACTTTCTCGGCTCCTATGGCCACTCTCAAGAAAGGCACCCTTCAAGGCCGCATGCCCCACCCTTTGGGTTCGGTTCTCTGGAAGACCGAAGACCATCCACAGACACTGGTCCAGAAGAAGATGGAAAAAAATGTCCAGCCCCATCGAATACGCTTCTCCTACCTCAAAGGTCCTTCTCTAGGGGAACAGCGAGGCAGAGAAGAAGATGTTTTCGGAAATCTCAGATCAACAGATCACAACGCTTCGAGATATCAGATAGCATCTATTCAATATTCAATCCAACCTTACTCTACTCAAGACTCCCTCCCAGATGTCCCACCCACTCAAAGCTGTGGCTTTGGAAATAAAAAAAAAAAAAAAAAAAAGAGCCATCCAGCGTGTGCCCCCAGACCAATCCGGATCAGGCATCTACTCAAGGTTCTTTCTGGTGCCAAAAAAGACAGGGGATTTAAGGCCGATTCTTGACCTGTCAACAATGAACCTTTTTGTTGCCAAAGAGAAATTCCGGATGAGAGTTTGGGAATGGGAGATCTCCACCAACCGCTTCCTGTTAGCAACGCACGTTCTGGGTCAGTCCAACATACTGGGGAACAAATTGAGCAGAACTATCCTCTCTCCTTACAAGTGGTCTCTGAATCCTTGTGTAGCAGAACAGATCTTCCTCAAGTGGGGTCAGCCTTGCTGCAATCTCTTCGTATCACATTCTAATGCGAAGTGCAGCGAGTTTTTCACTATAATTCCTCCTTTGGGAGAAGTCCCTAGAGATGCTCTAGTCCATGCTTGGCCGCTCGGTCTTCTTTATGCGAATCCTCCACTTCCGCTTATGACAAAATTTCTGCAGAAAGCTCGCCGGTTGAGGAGCAAGATTATCCTCATAGCCCCATTCTGGCCTCGTCAAGTCTGGTTCCCTTGCCTAAGGTCTCATCTCATAGCCCCACTCTGGATCTTGGATCCCATTCCGGATCTGATTTCTCATCCCTCAGGAATGGCTCCTCTGAACCTGGATGGTCTCAAGCTCTCAGCTTGGCTGATCCAGTTTCCCGGACTCCCGGTATCTCTTCCCGAGTCAAGTCTATCCTGGTGGTGGCACATAAACTCTCTACCCGGAAGATTTACAGTAGCAAATGGAAATGTTTTTCAATTTTGGCTTCACAAAAAAACTTGGATCCTTTCATTGCTCCTGTTTCAGCGGTACTGGAATTTTTGTCTCATATTTTTCAGCAAGGGGCCAGCTCATCTACTGTGAAGGTTCAGCTGGCTGCCATTTCCCATTTTCATATTGGGGACAACTTTGGTTCCCTCGCTGCTGCCAGAATTTGTAAGACCTTTCTGAAAGGCACTTTACTTTTGAGATCCCCTGTTATCATCTCCGCCATGAGATCTGACCTTAGTTCTTCAGGCGTTAGTTGCACCTCCCTTTGAACCCCCAGGTTCAGTTGATCTGAAGTTCTTGTCATGGAAGACTGCTTTTTTGGTAGCGATTGCCAATTGCTTCAGCCAGGAGAGTGTCGGAGCTTCAGGCTCTCTGTATCAAACCTCCATACCTTGTGTTTCATAAGGACAGGGTATCTCTCAGGACTAATCCCTCCTTTCTCCCAAAAGTTGCTTCTGAGACCAACATTAATCAGTCCATTAATTTGCCTGTCTTTTCCCCTAATTTCCAGAATAAAGGAGAATATAAACTTCATTTGCTGGATGTTCACAGACAATTACGTTTTTATTTGCACAGGATGGCTTTCTTTAAACTTCAGGAACATGGATCAAGGTTTTGGTCAGCCAACCAGTCTTTTCTTTCTAAATGAATGCCTAAGAGATCAAGTCATCTGTCCTCAGCCAACTACCCAACCCTGAACTGCTACAGCCCAAGTAAAATCACAAAACTTTCTGAGGATAGCGCAGGAATTCATTGCCCTTATGAAATCTAGGGAGCCCAACCAGACCCAAGTACTTACCCCTGAAGTTTCTCCAAGCAAAAGAGGAAGGGCTGTCTCCATGCAAAAGAGGAAGGGCTGTCTCCATTCAAGAAGATACTGACTCCTCAGGATCTGAGGATGAGGAAAAATTGTCCAATACTGAGCAAATTTCCCTTCAATCCTACCCGAACTCTGATTCAGGTGATACACTTTTTTTCTTACCCCCAACCCCCACCCGTAAATCTGATCAACTTTTTGTCGCCTTTACTAAGCCTTTTCTAGGGAAACCAGTTTCAAAGGTGACTCTCGCCAGGTGGATTTCGAGTTGTATCTTACAAGCATACAGAGAATCTGGCTTACCAGAACCAGTGGGAGTTTGTGCTCATTCTATGTGTTCTATGGCAATGTCTGCTGCATTCTGGTCTAGAGTGTCCCTGGATGACATTTCTTCAGCGGCTACCTGGGAGTACTCTCACACTTTTATCTCTCATTATAAACTGGATTTGGTATCTAGATGAAGGGCTGCCTTTGGCTCTGCAGTGCTCCGGAATATCCTTCCTTAAGGGCCTCCCAAGATTCAAGTAGCTGGGGACTCTGTCCCACAGGTTGCTGATCAAATGAATTTAACTACTTCAGATAAAGAAGTTATGTACTCACCATAGTTTTCCGTCTGATTAGGTAAACTTCATTTGTCAGCAACCGTTCCTCCCTCCTTCCCCCTGACCGTCATGGTTACTTAGCTGAGCTCGAGGTTTGGACTTATGAGCTTTACTTTGTCTTTGAGTCAGGTGTCTGAGGTTGTTAGTTTGTTTTGTTGTTATGTGCAGGTGGCAAACGCTATCTGAGGATTGGAAGGAGGTTGCAGTGTAGTATGGGTAAGGGGGAGGAGCTTGGAGCTCGGATCTTTTTGCTTGGTATGCTGCCGGCTCAGATCCGTGTCGGATCCGTAACCCACAGGTTGCTGACAAATGAAGTTTACCTACTCAGATGGAACGTTATGGTGAGTACATAACTTCTTTTTGCTGCAGATGGAATCTCCTAAACATTCTGCTGTTTCTCCTGCTTTGGCTGCTTTGTTAATTTCTCCAAGTCTTTTGTGCTTCTAATACCATGACAGAAATGGACCCCATTCCTAAGTCAAAGTATGATTAAAGTTCATGAAATTAGTATTGTTTCAGTCTTTGATGTTAGCTGGTAGTGCCCTTCACAGCATCGCAGTGTGCCCAGTAATGACGACTCCTGCAGTTCATATGAAGTTACATGTATAGATAACATATCTAAATACTATTGTAAATTATTTTTTATAAGACCCATTGCTCCTGCTACTGTTGGAACTGTCTGGGTTTCTTTATTCCACATTGCCCTCGTTTCTGCCTGTAGATCCTGATATTTTCTGACTTTGTGTCTCTCTCTGTACCCAAGACACTGTAGTCAATGGGTGTGGCGATTTCAGTCATCAATGCTACTCTTGTCTTCTTTTCTTGGACCACTACATCCGGTTTTCTTTTCAACTGTTGGTAATGGATGATCCCAAGTGATGTAGACTTCTTCATTTTCTGTGATGCTTTCTGGCTAATGTGTCCAGTGTTTTTCGGCTATTTCAATACCATAGATTTGCACAATCCCCAGTGCAACAGTTTTGCCACATTATTATGCCTTTCAGTATACAGTCCTTCTACCATTAGTATGTCGCAACCAGCAATGAGGTGTGCAACTGTTTCCAATTCAGTTTTACAAAACCTATATTTGTCTGTTTCTTCCACATGTTCAATGGACTTTATAAACCAACATGTACGCAGCCCACTGTCTTGGTGCACCAATATTAACCTTTCATCTCTTGGTATGAATTTGCCTCTCCTTAATCATTCCTGTGTTCATTCCTGATCAACATCAGATTCTTCCAGATGTTTTCTATACTTGCAACTATATTTATGATTTTTCCACATTTCTTGCCTTCTCATCTGATCCTTCACCTTATATTCTTTCTTTTGTTTTTGGCACATTCAGTTGCTGCCTGATTTTTATCTTCTGGTTTGATTTCCATTCCTGCTTGACGCCGATAAGCTTCTGCTAGATTAAGCAGAGAAGTCATCTTATATTTATTCTCCTCATGTTTCAAAACTTTCATTATCAGATCCCCCAGGTCCGGATCTGCTTTGCTGGGTTTGTTTTCCAATGCCTGTAAAGCTCCAGACTCTCAGCCCCTGCTCCCAAGAAACCTGGCAAGTTTTATAGGGGGCCTGAGGACTGTAACTTTTTGTACAAGTGTCCTGCTGGTGACCCTTCAGTGGTGTCTGTAGCCTCTGACAAGCCCTCTCAATTGTTTCCTTCTCCCAAATTACTGCCCTGTGATAAAGATAGCAGAACCATGGAAAGGATAGTTAAGAAGGTTTACACCTCAGCTACTTTGGCTTTTAGGGTTGTTAATTATCAGACCCATATATCTAGGTATGTGTTGGCTTTCCTATCCTAGACTTGTCAGGTTGTATCTGATCTACCAGACTCTGAGGTTAAAACTTTTGCTCTTTCCCTGTTAGGGACCTCCTTCCAGGTGGCTCGTCATTCCATCGAATGTAGTTATGATGCAGCAGATGCTTCTTCTAGGGCTGCTGCTTTTTGGGTCTGTGATGAGGAGGTGTTCTTGGCTTCGGCATCAACCTTTATCTGATGATATTAAAGCCAAGTTGATGGATGCATCTCTTGATAATAAATAAACACTTGTTTGGTGAAGCTGCTGCTAATTTTTTTAAATCCCTTCAGGATAAGGGAAAAGCTATGCAGGAACCCCCCCCCCCCCGTGTTTGGCTTCAGATTACTCGGGATTCCTAGGTTCTCTCCATTATTCACCAGGGGGATATTTCACGGTGTGGAAATCCCTTCCCACTTTTATGGGTATTCCTCAACCCCCTCAGGAATAACTCTCCTTTTTTCCAGAGGTGATTTGGAACATTTTGTCTCTGGGTACTATTCAAGAGGTGCCTGTATCCCAAAAGGGGAGAGGGTTTTACTCCATGATGTTTTTAGTACCCAGAAAGGCGGGCACTTGGATGCCTGTTTAGACATCTCTCATCTAAACACTGAATGTTGTCCCTTCAGACTTTGTTCCCTTTTTTGCTTCCTCAGGTTTATATGGTGTCTCTGGATTGCAAGGATGCATATCTCCATATTCTGGTACGTCCTCTTTTCAGGTGATTGCTTTTTGCAGGATTCAGAGGATCCAAGTCTTTCCTTGCTTGGATGACCTCCTGTTTCAGGCATCCTCTTCAGAGGTCCTGTTACAAAATCTTTATTTTGCCATTTCCCTTCTTCAGAGCCTGGGGTTCACAGCAAACCTCAAAAAGTCTTTTCTGACTCCTTCTCAGGATCATGTTTTTCTGGGTTGCAGGATTCAGATTGTGCCTATGCTGGCATCCTTGTCTCCTCCCAAGGCCTTGACTCTTCTCTCTTAGGCGCCTCAGATGTGGGATGGGGAGCAACTTTTGTCTCCCTAAAAGTGCAGAGGGTGTGGGTGCCTCTTCATCATAAAGAGCACATCAGTGTTAAAGAGATGAGCTCTTCTGCTGGCTCTTCAGGCTTTTCATCCTCTTTTTTTCCCTGTAACCTCACAGGGTGTTTACAGACAACACCACAGGGGTGTGGTATGTAAACAATCAAGGGGGACCAAGATCTTATCTTCTCTGACAGTTGGCTGTCATAGTGTGGGATCTGGCTGTCCAGTATCAAGTGACTCTTCAGGCAGTTTACATTCCCCTCTGTTCAAAATATTGGTGACGACACTCTGAGCAGGTCATTAACTCTGTCACACAAATGGATGCTTCACAGGGATGTGTTTATGGACATTGTCCACCAGTGGCATACTGAGCAAATAGATCTAAAACAAACTGTGGAAAAACAAAAAAAGGCATAGGACAAAGGCCACTCTAACAGGTTCCAATTCAGTAGAAAGAAGTTTAATGGGGTTAGCACTTTTATACAGGTCAGTGCCTGTACTTCAGACAAAGAGACCTGTCAGAGTGGCCTTTGTCCTTTTTCCTTTTTTTGTTTTTTGAGCAAATAGATCTGTTTGTCTGCCCTCTGAACAGACAACTTCCTCTTTTTTTGTGCCATAGTCCCAAGTCTTCTGGTTTGGGAGGTGGACGCCCTTTTTTTTTCTTGGAAGGGGATGTTTCTTTATGTGTTCCTTCCCCTCATTCCAAAAGTCCTGTTCAGAATTCAATAGGATACTCCGAAAATCTTGTTGGTGACTCCCTTTTGGCCAAGACAGCATTGGTTTCCTCTTCTGCATTTAGCCTAGGGCAATCATCACAAGTTACCTGACAGGGTGGACCTACTCACACAAGACAAGGGATCTCTCATCCATCCCAACCTATCCAATCTCCAGCTGACACTGCGTGTGATAGGATTTTGATTCCCAGTAGATGCCTTTTTTTCTGATTACGTGCTTAGGGTCCTGCAGGAGGCCAGGAAAGCCACTACTAGGAAATCCTATTTATCCAAATGGAAAGATTTCTCTTTGGTGTCTTTCTCGTAACCCGGATCCACCTTGTGTGAATGTTCCTTTGGTTCTCTCCTATCGGTGTGAATTGCTCAATGCAGGTTTGACCCACTCTTCTGTTAAGGACCATTTATCATCTGTTTCTGCTTTTTCTCCTCCTTTGGCTTCTAGATTTGAAGCTAAACAATTTCTTAAAGGCGTCTTTCATATTAGACCTCCCAGAAAGCCTGTTCCTCCTCCCTAGGATCTTAATTTTGTTTTGGAAAAAATGGACTCAGGCTCCCTTTGAGCCTGCTGCTTCGGCTTTCTTGCAGCATTGCTCCTCGAAGACTGTACTTTTGTTGGCCCTTACTTCTGCCAGATAGGTGTCTGAGCTTCAAGCTCTTATGGCTTGTCCTCCGTTTTTGGTGTTTCATAAGTAGAGGATGTCTTTGTGTACTAATCCTTCTTTTATGCCTAAGGTGGTTAATGACTTCTCTTAATCAGTCTGTTAATTTGCCCACTTTTCCCCCTCTCCACAATCTGCCAGTGAGGGGGTGCTGCACAAATTGGATACGCCTAGACGACTCAGATTTTATTTGGATAAGACTAAGATTATTAGGAAATCTGATTAGCTGTTTGTCTCTCTTCATCCTAGTTCCCTAGGATTAACTGTATCCAAGCAAACTATTCCTATTTCCCATTCCAATCATCAAGATTTTTCTTAGAGTGCTAATGAGGAGCTCTCTTTGACATAGATAGGTAGTCTGTTCCAGAGTATGGGAAGTCTCTGGGACAGGAATCTATCCCTCCAGCATGTTCTGTTTATTGTGGTGACAAGGTTCAAGTCCCTAGAGCGTGTAGCTCGGAGGGATTGGGATTTCTTTAAGTGGAGCATGTCCAACAGCTCTGGGTTTGACATAGCTTTGTATGTTAGGCAGAGATCGCCTCTGAGTAGGTGATATGCGATGGAGTAAAGCTGAAGTTTTTTGAGACGATCTGCATAGGGCATCTGTTTGAGGCCAGTAATCCTCTTTGTGAGGTATTTCTGTGGCCTTTCCAGTTGTTGTAGATGTCTTGTGAGGTACATACCAAAAAGGGCGTTGTACTCTATAATGGGTCTAATGAGTGATGAGTAGAGGGAAACAATGACCTCTTTTTTTTTCTGGATGAGAAAACTTTTGTGATGAGGTGAGCCACGTAGAAGGATTTCCTGACCACTGTGGCGATGTGACTATCAAATGAGAGACTACTGTCCACCTGTGTCCCAAGGTCTCTTATCACACTTTTGGCATTAAGTAGACTACCACTTATGTAATAGTTCAGAGTTTTTACCAAAGGGAATGACGATGTACTTTTTGGCATTGAGCTTCAGGCCATGGCTTTGACACCAGGCATCTGTCTCAGTGAGGCCCTTTTGTAGGATGTCCACATCGTTAGGAGTTTCAATTATGGCTCCTAGTTTGCAGTCATCTGCAAACTTTGTTAGCCAAAGACCTTCTATGCTAGCCTGTACTTCAGAGAAGTAGATACCAAACAGGAGAGGACCCTGGATTGAACCCTGTGGTACTCCACTTGTCACTGGTCTGAAGTCAGATTTGGAGTCTGCTACTTTCACAGTGTGGGTTTTGTCCGTGAGCCAGTTGGCAACCCATCTTGTGACATAGGAATTTATACCTAGTTTAGTGAACTTATCTATAATTCCAGAGTGGGGGATGGTGTTAAAAGCCTTGGTGAGATCTAGATAAGCTGTGTGAACCACCTTACCCTCATCTATGGCTTTGGTGACTGCTTGAAAGAAGTCAGTCAGGTGTAGGAGACATGATCTGCCTTTTACAAACCCAAACTGGTTAGGGCCCAGAGTTTGGAGATTACCAATGTCTTTGTTTACGAGTTCCATGATGATCTGTTCCATGGCCTTGCAGACCAAGCTCGTCAAGCTAATGGGGCGGTAGTTCCCGGGGTCCGTCGTGGCTCCCCCTTTGTGGAGTGGGATAACCGTCGCGGTGTGCCATTCAGTGGATACAAAGCCTGAGGTGAGGCTATGATTGAACATGGTACTTGGGTAGGGTGCCAGTTCATTCTGTAGTTCGTGTAGAACGCAGCCTAGGATATTGTCGGGTCCCGTGGATGCTGTGTTCTTGGCTTTGGAGAGTGTGTTTTTTTTTTTTTTTTACCTGTGCAGCCATGATTACAGGAACTTTGCATTCTTCTGGTGTAGAGATAGGCCCTCTAGGGGGTGAGAGGAGTTTAAAGTTAGCACTGAACCTATCTGCCAGGATGTTGGCAATATCAGTTGGTTGTGTATATTTGGTGCCATTGTGCTGCAACTCAGAGCAGATCTGAGTGTTGCCATTGTGATTCTTGACATAGCTATAGAATGCTTTGTGGCTGTCTTTAAGTCAGTGGCAATTTTGTTTTCATAACTAGATTTGGAGGATTTTATGAGGGATCTCGGCTTCTTACTGAGGCTGACCAGGGAGTTCCTCCAATCATGGGATTTTACTCTTTTTTTTGCAACAGTTTCTTTCTTCTGTTGTAGAGTTTGTTTATGGCAGAGGACCACCAGATTGGCTTCCTTTTTTTGGAGGATAGCATCTTGGTTCTATTAGGGATAGCATGATCCATGCACTCGTGTAAGTGCTTATAAATTGCATTTATGTAGGATTCAGAAGTCGTACCTCTATTGTCCGTCTGCATGGGTGTCATGAAGTTTGCCACTTCTGTTTTAAGAAGTGTGAAGTTGGCTTTGGAGAAGTTTTTTTACAGTGGTTTCCCTAATTGGGGGTGGGGGCGGGATGTGGTTGTCTAGGGTGATTAGCTTGTGGATGGATCTGACCAACGAGGAATTGACCTCTGGTGTGGAACACCGGTTGCCCATGTTGGTAATGACCAGGTCTAGGATATTGCTGCCCCTGGTGGGGGTGTGAATAAGTTGATCCAAGGCATTGAAATTTATGAATTCCAGAAAACATTGCGCAAAAGAGTTGGTACGAGTAGTTTTCCCAATTAATGGTGGGGTAGTTGAAATCGCCCATTATTAGGGTGTTTGGATGTGCCATAATACTTTCCAGTGTATCAAGCAATGAGGAGTGGGAATCCTGAGGCATGGTGGGGGGTCTGTAGCAAGCTACAATTTGAATTGTGGTCTTGCCCAGAGTTAGTTGCACTTGGATAATCTCGGATGCATTATGCTGTGCAACTAGCCTGGAGGTGTGGATATCCTTAATGAATATGGACAAGCCTCAACCTTTAGTGCTTCGTTCTGGGTTAGGTGGCCGAAAGGTGTGGTATGAATTATAGCCTCGTAATGCAGGGGTGCTCTCTGGAGCTTTGAACCAGGTCTCTGTCACTGCACAGATGTCGATGTCCTCAATTTTAAGGAGTGCCTCGAGTGAGTGCATTTTGAGGTTTAGACTTCTAGCATAGAGTAATATTACCCTCCGATTTTGCTTGCTTGTACATGTTGCTGTGGTGAATTTGTCATTTGAACCTTGCCTAAAAAAGGCACTATAGGGGTGGCAAGAGCCTTAGCCAGCATCTGGAATCCCAGGGGCGACAGGTGCAGGCCATCTCTGGCAAATCATCGTGGTCTGTCGATCATGTCGTCCAAGGCACACAAATACTAGATCCCCTTAGAATGACACCAGAAGCTTAGCCAATTGTTGAAGTCAGTCATTTTGTCCTTGTACTGTGGTATCATTCTGGCTGATGGCAGGATGCTACTCATGGCTAGGGTCATACCTGCCCGGGCATCAAGATCGGAGAGCTCCACCATGTCTCTTTTCATGTAGTCCAGGGAGGTACATCTCGGGTCATTCACACCAAGATGGACAATGACAGTGTCATATTTGTACTTGTTGTGGAGTGACCTGAGTGCGTGCGTTTTGTGGTGGATCCTGGCAGCTGACAGTAACTTTCTCCTTGTTTAGCCTGGTGAGTGGAACATCAGTGTGCCTGACTATAGAGTCACCTATGACTAGAGTGTTGGGTACGTTATGCCTTATGGGCTGTGGTTGAGTGGCACACTGAGTTTGTGGGCTATGTGTCATTTGGGTTGTGTTGGGGGGTGGAGTTTGCTTACGTTTCTGCTTTGGAGGTCCCTGATGCTTGGACAAGATTTTATTGAGAGCCTCCGCGAATGTAGGTGTGTGTTTTGTGTTTCTATGTGTGTGTTTTGGTGGTATAGGTTTTGAGGAACTATGTGATGAGTGTGGTGTGGCGCAAGTGTTTATCTTCTCCTCTTGACTGTCTAGTCCAGTCTTTGATGAAGAGAGCTTTGCTTCCAGTTTGGCTGTATAAGTGCATCTCTCACATGTTGTAGTGTTGGGTGGTAGGAAGAGAGGATTGTCTCTGTACGTGAGGCAATTGCTGCATTGCCCCAAGATGCCCAGATTCATCAGGTAGACAGGAGAACTCACCGGGAGCTTGACCCTTAGACATGCCTGGATAGGTGCTTATTTATTAAGTACTAAAAACTGCTTTCCCCTAGACAAGTGCATACAAGTTGGATGGAATCCCCACAGCTAGAGCTGGTTTTGCTAGGGCCATTCTTCATGGCTTCCTTGAGGGCTCTGCTGGTTCTTCCTCCTCCCAAGTTTCTTCATAAGCTTTGACACTCTTCCTACTGTTATTAATACTGCAATAGTGATATGGAAGGACATAATACAGTTGTGTAAAATCTTACCATAACTGTAGATGTCCTTCTCTTCACTGTTGCAGTATTCAGTCCCTCCCTCCGCCCCCTGGTCCTTTTCTCTCTTGGATGTACTGATTACCTCTCTTTTCCCTGCAGTGGTGTTCCTACTGGGGCTTAGTTCTGAGGATGGTACATCCGGATGTCACCTTTATGCCCTGTGCTACGCAAGGAGCCTTCATGTGATGTATGGCATACCTTAAAGCAACCTAAAGGGTTTGGTATACTGGCCAGATGTCCAGCCACCTCTGGCAGGGGATCCCTACTGTTATGAATATTGCAACAGTGAAGAGAAACACATCTACTATTATGGTAAGATTTTACACAACTGTACTTTCTGACCCTTGGCAAGATTCAGTAACAGTACACAGAACCTCATTCCTGACCAGTATCTTTCTAGGACCTTCCAAGATAGTCAACTGGGATTTCCCAAGGATATCTGGAGTAGATGCCTGAAAAGCCTCAGAGGACATGCAAAAAGACAGATCCATGCCAACCTCTGTTGAGATTGTGGCAGAGGAATCCAGTGTAAATGTGGAATGGCCTACAGAGCTATTATCCGCTTCTAGAGTGATGTCCAGTGGAGGCTGGACAGCTAAAGAATCTGGCCAAGACTGTAAATCAATATTTGTGTATACCTTTAAGAAGCTTTCTAGGGGCTTGCACAAGTGTATAAATACTGAGCATGTCGAGCTCGACTGCCATTTTGTAGTTAGCTGTTGAGATGTAAACAAGTATGACTGTGTAGTCTGTCAGTTAATCATTTTGTTTGTTTTGGTGTGCTGCTGTGCATCCTGATGCATTTCTTTGTAATAAAGCATATAAATGAACTACCCTGCCTGTTCGTCTGTAATGAGAAACAAATGTGTTTCTTTGTAATAAAGCATGTAAACAAACTACCTCGCCTGTTTGTCTTTAATGAGAAACAAGACAAGCAACAAAGACTTCTTGGCCGCCTTCTTACCTAGCGGAAGTATCTCGTGGCTAATGGATTCTGCCATGTTACCCTGGGCTAGCTGTTTAAGCCATTGATATTCAATATAAATGACCAGGGAAGACAAATGGCTTCTGAGTGTCTTAGGCACAAATGCCTTACAGATACTACAAGAAGTCTGGTTGTGGGAAGCACCCAAACAAAAGGAAAACTGTTTATAATGACCCTTAAGGAGAATCTGCCTCAGACACTGACATTTTCCCTTCTTGAATGACATGAAATCTAGGCGAGCAAAATAAAATACAAGACCAAAGAAAAGAAAAAAACAGCCTCAAAAGGGCACTTAGTTAATGGTTAGATATTCAACACAACCAACAATGCATTCAGAATGAGAAATAATGGTGTTCGGATTGGCGGCAATCAAGTTCTAGGTAAATGTGTCCGTGCATCACTTTTATGCCCTACGTCCTGTGCAGAGAGCATGTTTGTGACGTATGGCACATATATGAGCAAAAGGCTTTGGTATACTGAATAAGCATCAGGCTGCCCTGGATGGGAAATACCTATAGTAAAGAATACTGCAGCAGTGATATAGAATCTTAATTTATATGGTTTGGTATACAGGGTTATCTTGTAAGGTAATTACTAAAACAATTGATTGTTAACTCAAATGAAGGTGCCGGGAGTGAGTTTCGACTGTCATGCACAAATTCTAGAAGACACTGTGTATAATAACATACAAGGCGGCAAAGAGAGGAGAGCAAAGTTTCAGATGAATCTCATACCAGTTCACTCTCTAGCCATGCTGTGATATGCACAGGTTATTAAGATATTATCTGTATGTTGTGTCTGCCAACTTTTGACACTCTCCTGGTTAATTCCCAGGAGGGTTTATGTGTCGCCACTAAACTCCTTAAGCATCAAAGCTCTTATGGGTTGACAGAATAATTGATTGCAACACAATTACATTTGGAGTCAAACTGGTATAGGTGGTATTAACTATTTATGATAGTAGCTTGGCCATTAAATATGTGCCTTGGTGAGAATAAAATGTCTTGGCTCTGCAGATAATTGCTTGTGAAAGGTAGTAGTCAAGCATTTGGAGGAGGACCTGTTTAGGTTTATTTCAAGTGAGTATTTAGTTGCTTTTTTTATAAAAGATTCAGACCTAATGAATGTGTAAACAGTTTTCCATTACTTCTGTTGTGGAGGTAGTTGACATAGGACCTTAAGTAAGACTACTTAGATTTTGATACCATGGACCATAGTGCTTCTTAATCAGAAGGTCAGGGATATGCATTTTACTCCCCTTATTGTGAAATGAGTAGACAGCTGACTAAATGTCAGAGTTTGGAGAGTGAAGATTAAATACAAAGTTGGCAACTTTTATGTTATTAATAATGGAGTTCCACAGGGTTTACGTGTGGGCCACCATCTCCTTTCATTGTGCACAGAGGACTTGATTCACTATCATGTCTTAGCTTGTCTGTTACACAAATCTAAGTCATGTATGTTCCTTTAAGCAGAAGTAACATTGTCATTGTTGGCTTTGAGTTAAAAGTCGGTGTTACCAAACAACCCTTCAATCTTCAGAATGTATTTGTCCGTGTCAGTAACAAAAATGCCCCCTCCCTTATCAGTTTTCACCAACCAACATGATTTATCCAAGCTCGTGTCTCTGAGGACTTTCATTTCATCTTTGTTCATATTGTAAATCTATTTGCAGCAAAGTCTACTGAGGGCTCTTCTGATGTCTGCCTCATATTTACTTTCATAAGCGCTCCACACTGGATTAATGGTAGGACAAAAAATGCTTTTGTTTGTTTTCACTTGTATCCTGTTATGGTTGTTGTTGATGGTGTCTTTCACTTTAACATGAAAAAATACTTGCAGATTCACCTTCTGCACATACAACTTTAAGTCAGTGATGGTGTTCAATCACCACCTTACTCCAGTCATGAGGAATAAAAGTCATGCTTTTTTCCAGGACATTTCTTTCTACAAGAGAGAGAGAGAGGTTTAGAAGAGTGGTTCCAGACCTTAGTTTGGAGTTTGGGAAACCAGGTATCTAGTAAATGATCTAGAGCTTCTTCAGATCTCTCTTCTCTTGGTTGGAATGGTTCCTGCAAGGGATCCTTGGTATCTCTACTGAACCAAAGGTACTTTAATTCCTTGGCATGGAACTCAGACAAGTGTCCATCTGCAGCTCTCACTGCTGTGATGAATATCCATCTCCAAAGGAGCAGAGACCCCTTGAGAAACCTAATCCCTGTATGGGCCAGCTTCCTACCACCTACAACAAAATAGCCAGATTTGCTGCCAACCTTCCCTATCACTGTCACCACTGCATAGCTTTAAAAAACCTACAATGGCTTGAGCTGCATAAACAACTCCTTCCCCAACTCCACCTCACACACACACACTATCTTAAATCAATCCCCCTGCTATCCTGACAGCACAGATCTCGTCACTCCCTACTCTCCTAAGTGTAACCTGCGCAGCACAAACCTACACCTCTTCAACATCTACAAACCCAATAAAAATATTGGCAAACTTTTATACAGCTACTCCATCACCAATGCCTGGAACAAACTTCCCTTTTATCTAAGAACAAACGGCAACATGTCCTTCAAGAATGCAACTGCAGTCATAACATATGGGTTGTCCTGCCCCAGGCAGCCCTCGGTCGGCCGAATTCCAAAGTCTGGGTCCGGCGTCGGCTGGTGTCGCTTCCTCTCCGACGTCAGAATGGCTGGAGTATAAAGGCATCGGCCGACACCATCTTCTTCAGTCTTTCTTGCCTCGGTGCCTGAAGCAGAAGCAGTTTGCAAGTGCCGGTCGGTCAGCTCCTGTGTTTTCAGTACCGAAGTCATCTAAAAGCTAAGTACCCCTGTTGGGGAACATTTTTTCTTGCCTCAGCCGATGTCAGAACAAATTGAGAAAGTTAATAATTGTTTGTCTTGTGGTAAACAAATACCTCATAAGGACTTCCATTCTTTTTGCCTTCCTTGCCTGGGCCCAGACCACGACGTCTCGGTCTGTGCTGCCTGTGCTTGCTTTAATAAGCGCACTCTCAGGCGCCGGGCAGAATTTGCCGAAGACTTTTTCGGTGATTCTTTTGCTTATATCATGCCGTCGGATCAACCAACAACTCAGTCTTCCAAAAAACGTAAGGACCGGGACCAACATCCTCGGCCCGCGTCCTCCTCCGTTACTCCTCCTAAACCCTCCGCGAGTGCTTCAGTCCCTTCGGAAGCGATAATCCAACCGCTCCAGGCCGACGACACAGCGGTAACTCGTCCTTCGGTTTCGGAGCCCACTCCGGTGCCGGTTGTTGACTTTCCTCCAGAAACCGAGGTTCTGGATCTTCCCGACACCATTCCTGTGGACGAGGTTACACCAGCACGTGGGGCAGCTAGGCCTCCTGTATCCATGTCCATCAAGGCCTTTGCACGTGCTAAGGCCGCCAGCCAGGCCAAGGCCCATTTTAAACCTACTGCTCAGGCCCCCTCTTCTGATAAACAGATCATGTCTCTTGCTGCAGATCTAATTTCTCTTATTGGGGGGTCTCAGCCTCATCCAGACAGAGGTTCTCAGCCGCCTGCAGAGAAAAGGCCCAAAACTGAGCAGACCGACAACCTCTCTTCAGATGAAGCCTCTGGGGATTCTGAGCATTCTGATACCAAAGAAGAATCCTTCCAGGCCTATGAGGACTCTGATGCTGAGGAATCAATTCCCTCTTCCTCTCCTCCAGAGGATTTTTCGTTCGGTGAAGTCCTACACTCCATGAGGGAGCATTTTAAATGGCAGGGCCAGGAATTCTGTGACTCCAGGAAAAGGCTACATACCTTCCTCAAGCTTCCCCAGCACAGGCCTTTAGCTATCCCTCCAGTTATGGATGTCCTGGATGATGTTTTCTCCGACTCCAGTGCTAACCCTGATTCTCTCCCTCCTGTTCCTGTCAAGCCTGACAGATGTTATAGGGTCCCTGACACACACAAGCATCTCTTTAAGGCCCATTCTGTGGATCTAGAAACAATTTCACAGGGCCCCAAGGGAGTGGCTACTTCCACTGCCAAGAATCCACTGCCAGCGGATAAGGAAACTAGATCCCTGGAGAGATGGGGTAAAAAAGTTTATACCTCCACCACCCTGGCTATGAGGTCACTTAACTGCCTTTTTCATATGTTTCAGTACCAGGATTTTTTACTGGATGACTTGCAGAAAAAGCTAGCCTCCCCTGAGTCTACTGATTTTAAGGCATTGCAGGATCTAGTACATAACACTCAGCAGGTTAACAATCATTTTCTTCAGTGTGGTTATGATGCATTGGAGGCTTCATGTAGGGCAGCTATGACTGGGGCTGTTATACGTAGACATGCTTGGTTAAAAGAACAACCACTGCCAGACCATTTTAAAGTAAAGTTACTTGATGCACCCAGATTCAGCAGGAATTGGCCTTCAAAGAATTGGTCCTTTCCAGACACTGACAAGTTTCAAAGGGGAAAAAACAGACGTGGCCAAGGTAGAGGGCAATACTGAGGCTCCTACAGGGGCCGCCAGTGGCAACCACCAAATCAAAGAAGTGGCACAGGCAGCCCAGCTGCACCACAAGTACAACCACAATGACTTGACTTTCATTCCGCCTACAAAGGCTCAAAGAGAAGCACCCTTGGGCGGAAAATTATCTTTATTCTCAAAAAACTGGCATATCTTAACCATGGACAACTGGATTCTGGATTTAATAGACAAAGGTTACAGATTCCACTTCCATACTTTACCAATAAGACAAGGCATGCCAAACCTGCCACATCATCAAAGGGCAGAGGCACTCATTCAAGTTTCAAAGCTGTTAAACATAAATGCAGTAGAAAAGGCTCCTCCACAGGAACAAGGCCAGGGATTTTATTCAAGACTGTTCCTCGTTCCAAGAAAGGAAAACAAATGGAGGCCTATACTGGACTTGTCTACTCTAAATACTTATCTCATTGTGCCAAAGTTCAAAATGCTGACATTGCAGCAACTCCTTCCCATGCTGGGCAAGGGGTCTTGGCTGGTCACTCTGGACCTCAAGGAGGCATACCTGCATGTCCCAGTCAGACAAAGCTGCAGAAGATACCTCAGATTTCTTGCAGGGACAGAGCATTATCAATTCTCAGCATTGCCGTTTGGCTTATCTACTGCACCCAGAGTGTTCACGAAATGCCTGGCATCAGTAGTGGCACACTGCAGACTCCAGGGGATTCAAATATACCCCTACCTGGACGACTGCCTCATACAAGCAGACAACAAACAAACCTTGATTGCAAACTTGGACTATGTCATTCAATTACTACAGGCCTTGGGATACACAGTCAACATTCAGAAATCAAGACTTCTGCCATACCAACAAATTATTTTCCTAGGAGCCAAACTGGACACAAAAACACAAATGGCTTATCTCACAGAGGAAAAACAACAGCAGTTACCAGAGTACTTCAAAGGCCTAGCAAAGTTCTCCCAGCTGACTGCAAGGAAAATCCTGCAGGCCCTGGGGTTCATGGCATCTTGCATTCTTCTGATACCTTTGGCAAGACTTCGTATGAGAAAGCTGCAATGGTACTTAAAAAGCTTATGGTCCCAACACAGCCAAAGCCTAGAGGACGTAATCCCACTCATTCCATGTCTGCAAAGAGAATTTCTGTGGTGGGCTCAACCAAGTCAGTTAAACAAAGGCATGTCTTTCAACAAACCTCAAGCAGGTCAGATGATTACAACAGACGCCTCAGACCATGGATGGGGGGCGCACATGGAAGGCAGATGCATTCAAGGTCAATGGACACCAAGGGAAAGGCATCTGCACATAAACCAAAAAGAGATGTTGGCAGTGATACATGCAATCGAGAATTTTGAAAAATCACTTCAACAAGGACATTTACTAATAAGGACAGACAACACCACTGTGATGTGGTATATAAACAAGCAGGGAGGCACTCATTCTTATCCCCTCTGCAGACTAACAATGATTCTCTGGGAAAAATCCCCAAGTCTGAAGATACATTTACAATCCCAGTTTGTGCCAGGCAAGGACAATGTTCTGGCGGACAAGCTGAGCAGGAATTTCTTGGATCCACACGAATGGATGCTGCATCCTCACATTTTCTCACAAATAACAAGGACATGGGGAAGACCGGACATAGATCTCTTTGCTTCTCACATGAATCATCACCTGGAAAAGTTCTGTACAAGGACCCACCATCCTCTAGCCTGGAAAATGGATGCTCTCTCCTTCAGCTGGAATTCCCTAACAATTTATGCATTCCCTCCTCTACCACTGCTGACCAAGGTGATACTGAAGATCAAAGCAGAACAACCAACAGGCATTTTGATAGCTCCAGACTGGCCAAGGCAGCACTGGTACCCATTGCTGTTGAGCATAACTCGGACCAAGCCATGGCCTCTGCCCCTATGGCCTCTGCTTCTAACACAGCACAATTACAGGACTGTTCATCAAAACCTGAAAACATTGCATCTGACAGCCTGGAGGTTACCATAACTCCTTCCGATATCTCTCTTTCCAAAAAAGTTCAAGAGATCTTACTGGAAGCACGCAGACCTTCCACCAGAAAAACCTATTCAGCCAAGTGGAAGAGATTCATCATCTGGAATGCTAACAGGGGTCAGGATACAACAGTATTGAGTATACCTCAGATATTGGAATACTTGGCAGAAATGTTTCATAGTGGTCTCTCATATTCTTCCATAAAGATTCATGCCTCAGCAATCTCAGCAAAATACAATTGTGATCCACCTGTATTTTCACATCCTTTGCTAAGACAGTTCCTAAGAGGGATAAAGAATATCGAACCCCCCAGGAAACCGCCAGTACCTGCATGGGACCTCAGTTTCGTCTTGGAAAAATTATCTCTTCCTCCCTTTGAACCAGCAGCAACTTCAGAAATGCAATTTCTCTCATGGAAAACGGTTTTCCTATTGGCTATCACATCAGTAAGAAGAGTCTCGGAGATACAGGCACTCATGGCAGTACCTCCTTTTCTCATTTTTCATCAGGACAGAGTCTCTCTAAGAACCAATCCTTCATTCATGCCAAAAGTAATTTCCAGGGTGTCTCTGAATCAAGCCATTCACCTGCCTACTTTCTTCCCCAATCCTCAAAACAGGGGGAAAGCACTGCTGCATACTTTGGACATTCACAGACAACTACGCTACTACTTGGACAGAACTAAGGCCACCAGAAAGTCTGACCAACTGTTTGTAGCCTATGCTGCTGGAGTACAAGGAAAAGCAATCTCCAAACAAACAATTTCCAAATGGATTGGACACTGCATCAGATTCTGCTATTCTTTTCATGGAAAAGGTGTGCCAGCCAATATTAGGCCACACTCCACCAGAGATATAGCCACATCCACAGCTTTCCTAAGAGGAGTGGCTAAAAAGGACATTCTAGAGGCTGCTACATGGAGCTCCGTGCATACATTTACCAAGCACTACAACCTGCCTTTATACTCCAGATCCCGAGCAGGCTTTTCTTCGGCAG
Source organism: Protopterus annectens (assembly GCF_019279795.1). Lineage (NCBI taxonomy): Eukaryota > Metazoa > Chordata > Ceratodontiformes > Protopteridae > Protopterus > Protopterus annectens. The sequence goes on along the minus strand of NC_056744.1, from coordinate 34,241,677 downwards.
TCCTGCAGGGCATTTTAGCTACACCATCACTTTCTTAGTTCCAACCACCCCCAGATTGGCTATGGTATTCAACCCATATGTTATGACTGCAGTCGCATTCTTGAAGGACATAGTACAGTTTTGTACCTACCATAAATGTAGATGTCCGATAGATATGCAACTGCAGTCGGATTTTCCCACCCTCCTACCCCTCTGCAACCTTCTTTATGGGTCCACTACCCCATTCCTATTAGCTGGGGGTTCCTCCTATGGTGTATCTGTTTATTACTGTTGTGCATGTCTGGAATTGTTTATCCATTCACCAAATTTGGCCTTCCTAGGAGGGCACCTGGCATCTGGGGAAAGAAACACTGAAGAAGATGGTGTTGGCCGATGCCTTTATACTCCAGCCATTCTGACGTCGGAGAGGAGGCGACACCAGCCGATGCCGGACCCAGACTTTGGAATTCGGCCGACCAAGGGCTGCCTGGGGCAGGACAACCCGTATGTTATGACTGCAGTTGCATATCTATCGGACATCTACATTTATGGTAGGCACAAAACTGTACTTTCCTTAACTTCAAAAAACTTATAAAGGGCTTATTTACTAATTCCTGGACCTGTTCTTGTTCCACTCCCACCTAAACTACTTCCTCTCCTCTTCCCCTTCCCCTCTCAGCTCTCACACTTTACCACAAATACTCATTTAAAGTCTCTATGATATTGTACCAACCTTGAATTTCTTTCTGATGGTAACTGTTAGATAGAATCTAACTTTTTATATTATATTTTATATACTTAATACATACCATGGCTGTTTAAACCCTCAATATTATTCTTGAATTCTAACATGTTCATTTATAAGTTATATTCTGTTTCTCCTCTGTATCTACACTTGTATGTTAATATTGTATGATGTTTTGTTTTTGTGGAGTTTTTCTCCTTGGGTCTCCGCTGAAAAAGTTCTCTGCAGCCCAGTCAAACTAACCTAGTTAACAAATGTCAAATAAATAAATAAATAAAATAAATAATTGTGAGGGCCTCACGCATAACTTTGGGTGGACCTAGGGGAAAAATTCTTAACAAGGAGGGGGGATGTATGTATCCAGATGTTTAGTCTTAGATTTCCTTTTATGGGGTACTAGGATGTTTATTTTTAGGTGTCCTCTCAAAATGAAGTCTGCTTCTCTGCCTTTCTTTTGGCAGTAACTATAATGCTTGATGTTCATAAGTTTATAGTTAAGTACTAGACAATTGGTCTGCAAACCATTTCAAGTCTAGACAAAATCCCCTATTCAGAATTTCCCTCTAGTCTCAAGGAGGGCAAGATAAAACAGACCAGGAGAGAATTTGAGGATGCCCATCCAGTTATCTAGGTTTACCTTGAAGGTGGCAATGTTGCTACTGTGCTTGACATGTAGTTGAAGGTTGTTCCAGAGGTGTGGGTTACATTGGGATATGAATCTGGCAAGCCAACGTGTCTTATTTTTCTGATGGTGAAGGTTTAGTTCCTTTAACTCATCAGTTGATGAACGTTTAGTTCTACAAAGGAAAAGGAGATCAAATAGAGTTGGATCTCTCATGGCACAAAAGGACAGACACAGATCTCCACAGAGGAGGTTGTAAGACCCTGGGCAAGATTCACGATGGCTTGCACGGAGTCTAAGAGTAGTGTAAGACTCCATGCAGCCATTGCGATCCAGGAACAGCCTGAATGTGCGTGTAAGAGAGCACCTAAAACGGCTCTTACACGGCCAGGGCGTGGATATGCTAATTACCTCACTGGCAGCCGAAAGGCATGCAAATGAGGTAATTTTGCGATCCAGGAAGCAGAAACCTGCCCATGTAAGAGCTGTGTTATCTGCAGAAATGTACTCAGTTGATAACTGAGTACCATTCTGCAAATAACACAATGGAGCATTGTCAGCTCCAAATAAAGGTTGCAAATGTCGCAGGCAGCATGCCAATGGCCAAATATGTGGCCACTGACAACGTACCCTGATGCAAAACGTAGCGCAGCGTCGCGTAAACGGGCTGCGCTATAAAAAAACAAAAAAATAAAAATATTAAACCCACAAATGATGTGGGTTTATGCAAATCATGAGTTTACAATGGAAGGAAATAGCAGGGTAAAACAACATGGCCACTGAGTAGGGGTTGCTAAGGGGGGAAGCGGAGTGTAAGACATGTAACTAAGCATTAGTAGGCAATCCTATGTAAATGAGTGGTAGGGGCATGTGAAAGCTGTCAGTCACACATCATGGAAAGAAGAGTGTCAACAAGTAGGCATGGGAAAGCCAAGAAATGGAAGGTGTACACTATGGATAACACCAAAGTTTCTTGCTGGGCGAGCATGCGCTCGTGTGCGCACTGGTAGGAACGAGTAAGCTAGAGTGCACACGTGTAAACATGAGTGCGTGCGTTTAAGGCAGAGTAAGCATGTAGGAGCCTGTTTAAAGACCTGTAAGCTTGTTTGCGCTGGTGTGCATGGGTTTTAACCTGAATAAGCAGATTCTAGTCCGTCTAAGCATGTGTGCACGCGTGTTAGCCGCTGTGAGCGTGTTTTTGCTGGTATGTGCGTTGCTCCCCCCTGAGGAAACAGAAGGGAAAAAGGAAGCATGTGAAATAGTAGGAAGCTAGCAGAAGTTACTGGCAGAGCTAGCAGGTGAAAACAATCAGAAGCAGGCAATTACACAGGCAGAACAGTAGCCCAGCCCAGCACTTAAAACTCTGCAAACAACAGTGCAGAATGTTTGTTTCTCTCAAGAGACACTGCAACAGAGGAGTAAGCTATTAGAAGTGAAAACTGAAAAAGCTTCACTCAGACCAAAAATGCTAGGGGCTGCCATAGCTATTATAAGGAGACATATGCAAATTGCTGAGGGTGGTGACTATGCAAATGCTGCCAGACAGCCAACAGTGAGGAGATGGAGAAGAGTGTACAGGCCCAGGGTCACCTACCAGGGTTTACATGAGCTGGAGATAGTGGAGCGCTATAGAGTGGACAGAGACCTCCTGCAGCAAATTGTTGAGCTGTGCAGGCCACGCCTCACACACAGAACCAACAGAGGGGAACCCATCCCAGTGGAAACCAAGGTATGTGTTGTCCTAAGAATACTAGCAACAGGTACCTTCCAGCGACCAACTGGTGATATGATGGGGATATCACAGGCATCAGCATCCAGGGTACTGCACCAGTTCCTGGATGCCATGTCAACACATGTCGGTGAGCATGTATATTTCCCCAATTCCCGTGAGGTATTGGCCAGCAATATGCGTCTCTTCCAGCAAATAACGGAATACCCTGAGGTAGTGGGTGCAATAGACTGCACGCATATACGCATCAAAGCACCAGCCAGTGAGCGGGGTAGGGCCTACATTAACCGCAAGGGCTTCCCCTCCATCAACTGCCAGGTCGTGTGTGATGCCCAGGGCATAATAATGAATGTGTGTGCTGGCTGCCCTGGAAGCTACCATGATTCCCATATCTGGCATTTGACGCAGCTGTACCAGACATTTGCCAGTGGGGACATCCCACATGGTCACTTAGTGGGGGATGCTGGCTATGCACTGGAGCCGTGGCTGATGACACCCATCAGAAATGCACACACACCTGAACAAGAACGCCATAATGAGGCACACGCACAAACACGAAATGTAATCGAGCGTGTGTTTGGGCTGCTCAAGTCACGGTTCCGGTGCCTGGACACATCTGGTGGAGCCTTGCAGTACTCCCCAACTACATGTACCCAAATCGTCATGATATGTGCTATGCTACATAATATGATTCTGCGAAAACAGCTGCAGCAGGACCAGCATAGGGCTGGGCCAAACAGCCCCCCACCATTGCCAAGCCAATCACAGGCAGAGCGCGACTCGGAGGAGGAACAACCTGAGCCTGCCCCAGTAGGCAGAAGGAGGTGTGCCCAGTATGCCCTGGCCTTGGCAAAGCGGCAACGCATAGCACATACACTGGCTCAGTAGGAACCCAGGAAATGATACCTCTCTCTGACTCACACATATAGTAAAAGGGATGCCTAAGTTGACACCACCTGCTATCAAACATGTACAGGGAGTGTAGTATGTGCATCCAACTTGGACAGCCCTGCAGCACCACCTGAGGCATGATTGCCATGTGTTAAGCAATGTAACACCATGTAGTATATGCAAACATGATGACCCTGACTAACATCCTACCCTCACCAAGCATGATGCCACAATATGAAGACGAGGTGATCAATTACAATAATTGGCTTAAGTATTGCTGTTAGTCAAAGGGGATCCAATGCGTGCCAGCCTGGGATGACATGCTGAGCAAGACACGATGCTCCACCTGCTAGGGATGGCGTGCATCTATCAGTCCTGGCCTGTAGGATACTGGCAAAGGCTGTTGTCACCCCCACTGTGCCTTGAATAGGTAAGGCTCAAATCACAAACCCACCTACATATGTATCACAAGGGATAAGAACCTAGATGTAATGCTACCCAATGCCAGATGTCCAAACTGCAAGATGCATGCAGTCTAAACTCCCCTCAGCATGGAGAATGTTGATATCTGTCCTGTAACAGAAAACTGGGTTAAGGCTCACAAGAGCACCCTAACACTACCAGGTTACACCTCATACCGTGCTTTACGGCCCCAAAACATGGAACAAACTACAAAAGGAGTGTGAGTAGCAATAATTGTCAAGGATAACCACACCCCCATGTTGGTACCACAACAAGAAGCAGCATGGATTATCCATGCTCAAGTAACAGTGGCTAAGACTGTCTGCCAGTTTGTAGCCTGCTACAGACTACCCTCCTAATGCCAGGAACTGCACTTGGCCTACGTTGGAACACATGGAAAAATCATGCTCTCCAAACAACATTATATTGGGTGACTGAAATACTCAAACATAGACTGGGAGCATTATCCCAGTTCCAACACCCTAGGCCAAAGGTTCATAGAATCCATAAACCAAAATGCTCAGGAACAACATACCACTTCCACAAGAGGGGTAAGCATACTGGATGTGATAATCAGCAACATGGGTACTCTATGGCCAGATGAGAAGTGTATTCCTCACTGGTAAGCTTAGACCATAGAGTAATCACACAGGATATCCACATCCTGACCACAGTCCCTGGCCAGAAAACCACAGTGAAAAATATATGTAAAGGAAATGTTGCACTCCTCCAAACTGATGTGTACTCTATTAAAGGCCCTGTGCCTGTGGAAAATATGGGCCACACCTCAGGACCCTTTATAAATGCGTTCTATGAACACAGTCAGGAATGCATGGATTATGCAATCCCAAATAAAACCAAGGCCCAATACCATACACGCAGGCATCTGGCATGGTGGACCACAGCCATTACCAAACCATGCAAGAGAATGAGGAAGTCACCACATGATAGAGCAAACCCAAAAAGTGAAGTAATCTCTGATCAGTATTATGGCAATAAAATATGGCCAGTCATAAAATCCACTAAGGCCAGCTACAACAAGTTGAATCTGTGAATCTTGGGCAATGTTACACCTGCCCCATGTACACAGACAACCCCCTCCTCCCCCCAAGAAATACAAATATATGTGAGAGATGCAAGCATGTCTCCAAACTGGAGGCTGAGCTCTCTCAACTCAGTACTGTCTAAACTAGTCAGGAGAAGGTAACCACACACACCACAAACCCACTCACATAGACCTATCACAACTGCAAACCAAAGACATAAACACACAAAAACATTCCCGGAGGCTCTAATTAAAAACCACCAAATCAACAGAGGCCCCAAAGCAGACACCCAAGCAACCACTACCCCCAAACATAGCACATGCAACACATGGTACACAAAGTCGGTGTGCCAAACAGTCACAGCCCGTAAGGACAAACAACATGCTTGATACACTTGTAATAGGTGACTCCATAGACAGACACACTGATGTCCCACTCACGCGACTGAACAAGGAAAAGGGTACAGTAAGCTGCCTGTAGGCTGCCACCATCCGCCACATAACACAATCATGCAGGTCACTCCAAAGCAAGTACAAATATGACTCAGTCATTGTTCATGCTGGTGTGAATGACCTGAGACGTACCTCCCTGGACTACATGTAAAGAGACATAGAGGAGCTCTCTGATTATGTAGGCCAGGCCGGTATGACTCTGACCCTGAGCAGCATCCTACCCCCACCAAGAATTATGCCACAGTACAAACACAGAATGATCAGCTTTAACAATTGGCTCAATTACTGGTGTCATTCCAAGGGGATACAGTGTGTGTCTGCTTGGGATGTCATGCATGACAAGCCACGCTGCTTTGCCAGGGATGGCTTGCACCTGTCATCCCTGTGCGTCTGGATATTGGCTAAGGCTCTTGCCACCTCCATAGTGCCTTTTGTAGGCAAGGCTGAAAAGACAAAACCACCTCCCTAGAAAACATAAGTGGAAAAAACATAAGGGTAATGCTGCTCAATGCTAGAACTCTAAACCTCAAGATGCACGCTCTTGAGGCCCTCCCCAGTATGGAGAACATCGATGTCTGTGCATTGATGGAAACCTGCATCAAGGCTCCTGAGAGCACCCCAGCACTACCAGGTTATACCTCATATCATGCTTTTTGGCCCCAAAACCTGGACCAAACCACAAAAGGAGGGGGAGTATCCATATTCAGCAAAGATACACACACGTCCAGGTTACTGACAATGCACGAAGCATCAGAGACCATCCATGTGCAACTAACTGTAGGCAAAACCGCTGTACAAACCAGATGATAGGAAGCCAAAACCAGGATCCACAACTATGAAAAAAGACAGTAATCCACAACAGCTATTTTCAGAATGCAGGAACACCAACACCAATACACGAAAGCGAAATCCTTTTATTCCAACGTTTAACATACAGACTAAGCGCTTTCACCAGTTAAACTGGTATCATCAGAGTCTGTTTAAACACTAATTCATCCATACTTAAATAGCACACCATACACCATGACTCACACAATCAGTCAATTAAATATTCCATTACTTCCTTAAAGGAATATCCCTCATGAAGGTGCAAGCAACCAATAAATGAAATAAACGTAAAAGATATGAAAAGTAAAAGAAAAGAAAAACCAAAATAATATAATAAAATATGAAAAATAAATAAATGAATGTATATATAAAAAATATTTAAATATAAATATGTATATACATTTGTATTAATACAAAACTATTAACTACAATATTTTCAATATTCATTTTACGATCTGAAGGTACTTATTAATATTGATATTCTCATATCTACCTATAAAACCATGCCATTAAAACCATCCCAAACTTTGCTTGACAAATACACATTTGTACAATAAGATACTAAAACTATTTGCATAAATACAAAATATATAATATATAAACTAATTGATTAATTAAATTCATAGCTGGTTACTGTACATATGTTGTGCCACAAAATCAAACATTTTATAATTAATAGCATGTACAATCATACACACTTCATATTATACTAGCTCTTAACTTTAAATGTGGTTTTAAAGAAATATGGTCATTTAAACCAGGGAATCTGGTGGCATTTAATCTCATCTGCCACTCAGATTCCAGGACTGCCACCCTATTGTTTATATCACCAGGGGTAAAGGGCATCACCCTGTCTATGATAAAAAACAAAAATTTAGTGAAGTTACTACATACCCCACTGTGCAAATATAAAGCATTGTGCACATCCCTGTTCCTTATACATCTAATGTGCTCACAAATTCTTTCTCGTAACTTGCGAGTAGTCATGCCAGTATAGTAAGCCTCACAGGAAGCACACAATGCTACATACACACAATTCCTTGTGTTACAATTACATAAACCAGGGCATGCCAATGTACGTCTGTAACCACCTACACATGTGTAACTCCCTTCAGCAATAAATCTACAAGCGCTACAATTTCCACACTTACTCATCCTAGATCTATTGTAGCTTTTGACCTCTCTTTCCAAAATATTTTTGATGTTATTTCCTCGACTATAGACAATTTTTGGATTCCCTCCCAACATTTTTCTTGTTTGTTCATTGATACAGTGATTCCAATTAATCCTTATACTATTACAAAATTCATTAGCCATATCATTGAACTTCAAAACAAAGGTAAGACTGTCTTTCTCAATATCCATCACTTCCTTGTTCTTTCCTTGTACTAATGTCATGCTGTTTAAACCCTTAAGTATAGGGGTATACACAGTCTTTCTTTTCCTGTATATCTCCTTTTTTGTTTTTAGTAATAAATTCAGGGGGTATCCTCTTTCAATAAATAAACCTATCAAGGTATACATCTCCTTCTTAAACATTTCGTCATTACTAACCAACCTTGAAAGTCGGACCATTTGCCCTTTAATCACACCCTTCCTCTGATGGAAGGGGTGACAACTGTTAAAGTGTAACATGGAATTAGAAAAACTCGGTTTTCTATAGATATTACTCACAAGCTTCCCTTCTTGTTTGGAAATACAGATGTCCAAATAATTAATTGATGTCGTACTCCACGTATATGTAAATCTGAGAAACTCAGTAGTTTGATTAATGTATGTCATGAAGTCAATGACTTCACTTTCAGTACCCTTCCAGAGGATTAGGATGTCATCGAGGAACCTACTGTACAACACAATGTGCTCCCTAAAAGCTGAAGATAAAATATGACATCTTTCCCATGACATTAGGACCAGGTTGGCATAAACCGGGGCACAGCGGGCCCCCATCGCCACCCCCTTAATCTGTTGATAGATTTCACCTTCAAATGTTAGGTAGTTGCTTGTCAAAATAAATCTCATGAAATCTAGACAAATGTTGAGCCTCTCTAAATCAAAACTTGCACTACTCATTAAACTATCGTGAAATAATTCCAACCCCTCAGTATGGGGAATAGTTGAAAAAAGATTCACCACATCTATGGTTAAAAAACCATAGGACTCCACATCAACCTCACTTACTGCTCTAAGTCTCTCCAGGCAGTGCCAGGAATCCTTAACAATGTGTGGTGTATCCACAAGTGCCTTCTTACAGACTTGGTCCACAAAGGCTGCCATAGGTTCCGTCTTAGATCCCCTTGCTGATACAATGGGTCTAAAAGTAAGATGGTCAACACCCTTGTGAACCTTAGGAATTCCAAATAATATAGGTAATTTTGGAAATTTAACACTAAGGTAATCGAGTTCATCTTCATTGATGGCTCCTTGATAAATCGCGTCCAAAAGGTACAAATCAATCTTACTGTATGCCCTATTTATTTCATGTCTTGACACTCTACTGTATGTGCCTTCATCACCTAACATCTTCATCATAGCCCCATTGTAATCCATTTTACTCATGATGACCATCCCACCCCCCTTGTCAGGTCGCATACATCTATAATCATTGGTCACCGTTAGTTCACTAATAACCTTCCTCTCTTCAATAGTTAAATTATCCCGCATCTGCTTTTGTTGTGCACATAATCTTCGAAAGTCACGTTCGACCATTTGTTCAAATATATTAATGTCAGTATTTGTAGGGGGCATAAAGGTACTTTTCCTTTTCATTACTGTAACACCAGTTGAAAAACTAGGGTTACCTATCCCCACACCTAGGTTTGAAAAATACAGGTGCAAATTTAACTTCCTTGTGTAAAGCTTTAAGTTCACTAATACCTGAGTTATATCTAAATGTTAAGTTGTCAATCTCGCCTTCATTCTTGCTGGATGGGTTCGGAGCCGATCCTCGGCTCCGACTCGGCACTAGCTTTAGCTCGAGAACTCCTTTTACCAGCTCGAGGCAACCCTATATCCCATGATGCAAGGCGGAACTACCTCAGATCTCGTTTGCCGCTTAGCGAAAGAGGTCTCCTTTGCCAGCTGAGGTAAGTTTTTTCTTGTTAAAGAAGAAAAAGTTTAGTTAGGGGTTTAATTTCCCTTCAGTGTTAGGTTAGCCTGTATTTAGTACAGCCCATCCTATTCCCTTCCTTTTTAAACTGTCAAAATAGTTTTTTCAGTTAAATCTTTAGTCAGGCCTAGTTCCCCAAGTTATTCCCTTCCTGTGTGTCTGTGTAGGGATTAAGTTGTGTGTTTGTGGGGACTGTTTGTGTATATCCTTTTAGGATGTCTAGGGAAGGCAAGGTCTCAGGTTTCAAGAAGTGTGACCAGTGCTGTCAGAAAATGTCCCTGACCGACGGTCACACTTCTTGTGTGTATTGCCTGGGGCCTTTGCACCTGCAGGACTCCTGTGCGTTGTGTCATGCCTTTAGCCAGAGAGTCCTGCAGGAAAGGAGGAACAAGTTGATCCTCCGAGGTTTGTTAAAACCTGAAGGTTCTCCTCCTAAGCAAGGGGCAGGAAAACCTCTTAAGTCAGGAAGGCTCAGGCTACAGTGTCCAAGCCTCCTCCGGTGGCTCCGGCTCCGGCTGGAGCCGATACTTCTTCTGCTAGAGTAGTGGGTTCTGTGCTGGCCAGCTCCGATACCCTGACTACTGTTGCCTTGTCGGCTCCGGCTGGAGCCGACACTTTATCAGCATCGGCCGCAGAGATCCTCGGCTCCATCTGGTTCAAGGGACTTCGGCTCCGATGGCTCCGGCCGCAAGAGATCCCGGTCCCCTTCGATACTAAAGTATTCACTGCTCCGGGGTCTCCTCTTTGTCGGAGCGGAGCCATCGGAGCCGATCTTCGAGATCTTCCAGGCTGTCTGACCACGATTTGGAGAGGGTGGTAAGCAGGCTGTTGAAGTCTCAGGCACTGGCCCAAATGCTCCATAGCCCGTCCCAACAGACTTCGGCTACAGCCCCAATTCTTGAGATTCCTCCTCCGACTCCACACCAGAGTTGGGCGGAGCTTCGGGACAGCGACTGTTTCGATGCGGAGCCGATACATCCTTCGGCTCCGTCATCCTCGGCTCCGATCTCCTCCTTGAGACTTTCCTTGGAGGGATCCGGTCGTCGGGTTTCCACTGTCTGCTCGAGGGGCTAGTGGCATCGGACCCTTGTCCGACCCGCTCTCCCTCTCGGGCTTCGGCTTTGGTAAGCTCGGCCGACATCGCCTCGAGCCTTCTCTCCTTGGAGCCGACCATTCCTGTTTCTTCGGAGCGGGTCTGTTCAGGTCTCCCGGGGAGAGGAGCCTTTGAGGTGATGAGGAGTGTCCTGGCCTCTGAGCCTGGTCAACGGTCTATCCCTCTAGCTCCTCCCTCATCAGTGCCTGCAGATGCCTCTTGCCAGCCTCTTGCCCTCAGGCCCAGGGATCCATCGCCCCAGGTTTCCCCACTGGGAATTTCCTCCTCTTCGAGGTTTCTCCTGACCCTGCAGGGGAACCCCTCGGAAGAGGACGGTAAGAGGAAACACACAGACTCCCCTGAGTCTACTACATCTGATACCGACTTAGATGAGTCGGAGGGTTCTCGGTCCCCTCTGAGGATGTCTCATTTTCAGACATCCTTGAGCTCCTCAAACAGAGGGGAATTGGCCTCCATTGACCCCTCCGAGGATGAGTCGGTATACCTGGAGGCTTTGGATCCCGACCCTCCACCTCCTGGGTGTCTCCGCCTTCGACCCACTCATGCAAGTAGTGGCTCGGGCGTGGGCGGCTCCAGATTCTGTGGAACCTGTCCCCAGGAGACCATCCAAGTTCATCACGGCCCCTTCGGACAAACAGTTCCTGTCCAAAGGTGTCTCTGTGGATGCTATGGTGGTGGCGGCCACTAAGAAGGAACTGGCGGATCCTTCAGTACCTGTCCATCCTCCTAATAAGGATTCTAGGACCATGGACAGGTATGGAAAGCGGATGTTTTCTTCAGCGACCTTTGCAATGCGTTCGCTGAATTACCTTTGTCACTTCACCAGGCTTCAACGAGATATTCTCAAGGAACTGGGAGAAGTAGTCCAGGATCCTTCAGCTGCTGGGGCTCAGGAAAAGATTGCCTCTCAGCTAGCTATCCTGAATTGATATCTAACTCCTCCATGCGGCTCATATCTTATGCAGCCGATGGAACGAGCAGGGCCGCAGGCACAGGTGTTGCTCTTAGACGCCAAGCCTGGATGCGGCTGTGTAATTTTGCGGACCCCTTTAAGGCGTCCTTCACCAACACCCCTTTTGACGGTTCGGCTTTGTTCGGACCTCAGGTGAAGGATACTTTGACCAGATGTGAACAGGACGGTAAAACTCTTTCTGCCGTTTGAGTCCAGTTTTCCACTCCTTCTAGACCATATCCCAAGGGTCAGAAGGGGGGGAAGATGTGGTTCCGTAAAGCCCAAGGAGCTACACCGGACACACGTGGTCAGTTTACCCCAGAGGCAGAGGGGTAACAATAATAGACGCCCTAGAGGCAGGGGGTCCTCAGAACCAGGGCAACAGGGAGCCTCTTCCTGAGAAGCCCTTTCAGCATCCCTGAGGTGTTGCCCGGCTGTCCACCCTTGGAGGCAGTCGGGGGAAGAATTTCACTGTACCCAGTAGCCTGGCAATCCCTATCACAAGACAAGTGGGTACAGTCGATTATATCCGAGGGTTACAAAATCCCCTTCGAAAGGTTTCCCGTATCTCTACAATCCCTTCCAGACATCTCACCCGGTCAAAGGGATTTGGCAAAACAGGAAGTTTCAAAACTCCTGGCAAAAGAGCCATCCAAACAGTGCCAGCAGACCAAGTAGGATCCGGCTTCTACTCAAGATTCTTTTGGTCCCCAAAAGGACGGAGATTGGAGACCAATACTAGACCTAAGCAGACTAAACAAGTCTGTCAGAAAGGCAAGATTCCGGATGGTCACGCTGCAATCCATTCTGCCCTTTCTGGGCAAGGACAACTGGATGTGCTCGATAGACCTTCAGGATGCGTACTATCATATAAAGATTCACAGGCGCTCCAGAAGGTTTCTCCGCTTTCGGCTGGGAGCCAGTCATTACCAATTCAGAGCACTGCCCTTTGGCCTCACTTCAGCCCCCAGGGTGTTCACCAAATGCATGGCAGTGGTCACAGCTCACCCGAGACGTCGAGGATTCCAAGTGTTTCCTTATTTGGACGACTGGCTCCTCTCCGCCACCTCCAAGGATCAGCTTCTTCGGTCCAGAGACTACAGCTTACAGCTTTGCAAGAGTCTAGGAATTTCGGTGAATTTCGAAAAATCCTCTCTGCTGCCTTGCCAATCTATCACCTTTATAGGCGCAGAGTTAGATACCGTCAGAATGTTAGCCAGGCTAACAAATCAAAGGATTCTGGACATCCAGAAATTTGTTCAGCTTCTGTTACAAAGCAACAGGGTCAAAGCCAGGTTTGTCTTGAAAGTTCTAGGCCTAATGGCGACAGCCATTGTTCTTCTTCCACTGGCTCGCTTCCACATGCGTCTCCTGCAGTGGATGTTATTCACGCAGTGGTCGTACCACGATCTGCCCATGAGACACGAGATCTTAGTGACACAGTCTTGCAGGGCTCATCTACGATGGTGGATATCTTCCCCTCTTCTTCATCAGGGCCGACCCTTTGTTCCCCTCCTCCAGTTGCCACAGTCACCACGGATGCCTCTCTGATCGGGTGGGGGCATTATCAGGGCAGGATGGTCCACGGACGTGGCAACCCATAGAATACCACCTGCACATAAATGTCCTAGAGATGAGAGCAGTGCTTTTAATGTTGCAAGCCCTCGACTTTCTTCCCACAGGGACTATTGCAGTACAGACGGACAACATGTCCGTGGTCTGGTACATCAACAAACAGGGCGGAACCAGGTCCTATCCCTTATGTCGAGAAGCTCTCAGACTTTGGCAATGGGCGATCTCTTCTCAGCGGTTTCTGATAGCAACGCACATCCCGGCAGGTCCAACCTATTGGCGGACAGGCTAAGCAGATCTATTCTGATGCCTCACGAATGGTCTCTCAATCAGTCTGTAGTGGATCAGATTTTTCTGAAGTGGGGCACCCTTGTTGCGATCTTTTCGCTACCCCTCAAAACAGCAAGTGCCCAGATTACTTCACACTTTTTCCTCTTCCAGGCCAACCCTTGAGAGACTCTCTAACCCAGGATTGGCCTCGGGGACTTCTTTATGCTTTTCCTCCCTTTCCATTGATTCCACAAGTCATTCAGAAAGCCACCGTTTGAGAGCCAAATTGATCCTCATTGCTCCATATTGGCCTCGACAAATTTGGTTTCGTCTCTACATCATCACCTTCTGGTGCAGCCCTGGCATCTGGACCCAGTTCCGGATCTTTTGATCCACCAGTCGGGTCAGCAGCACCGGGCCATTCATTCTCTCAAACTCACTGCTTGGTTGCTCCACTTCCTTCCCTAGCCAGGCTACCAATGATTTCTGACTCAGTCAGGGACATTTTAGTGTCTTCTTTAAAGTCGTCCACTAGAACTGTTTATGCTAGCAAGTGGCGGCGTTTTCTATTTGGGCAAACGCCAGAAATATTGATCCTTTCACCGCTCCTATACATTCTGTTTTGGATTTCCTGGCGGAGGTTTTTCATTCGGGATCGTCATCATCTACAGTCAAAGTACAACTGGCTGCTATTTCCAAATTTCATGTTGGCTTGCAGGACAATAACATCATGTCTCATAGGTTATGCAAAGCCTTTTTGAGAGGAGTTTTCTCCTAAAACCGCCTGTGAAACATCCTCCTCCGCAATGGGATCTGAACTTAATGTTGGCATCCTAATTCTACCTCCTTCGAACCGTCTGCTACGTGTTCTTTAAAGTTGTTGACATGGAAAACTATATTTTGCTGGCTGTTACTTCTGCAAGAAGAGTTTCTGAGATTCAGGCCCTCTGTATTCGTTCACCTTATCTGGTGTTTCATAAGGATAGGGTTTCGCTCAGAACTAACCCTTCCTTTCTTCCCATGGTTGTATCTCAAGCCAATATTAACCAATCTATTGATCTACCAGTTTTCTTTCCTAACTATTCTGACAGAGCTGAACAGAAGCTGCATTTTTTGGATGTTCATCGTCAGCTCGGGTACTACTTGCATAGGACTAAACAAATTAGAAAATCAGACCAATTGTTTGTCTCCTATGCAGAAAACAGGATGGGTCTTCCAGTATCTAAAGTGACCTTATCTAGATGGTTGACTTCCACCATTTCCTATGTGTACTCTCTCAGGGGCAAACAACTATCTTCTAAGCCAAAAGCACACTTTCGACCAGGAGTCTATCCACTTCTGTAGCCTTTCAGGATAGACTTCCCATTGACACTATTTGTGCAGCAGCTACTTGGGCCACGCCTCATACCTTTGTGTCTCATTACAAGTTGGATTTGGCCTCCAGAGATAGGGCCAGTTTTGGTTCCACTGTTCTCAAGAGTCTGTTCCATTGAGCCACCCGGGATACAGGTGCTAGGGGCGCGGTCCCATCCAGCAAGAATGAAGGCGAGATTGACAACTTAACATTTAGAAGTTATGTACCTACCATAACGTTCCATGTTAGTTGTCTTCTCTGCTTCTTTCTTCCCTCCCTCCTTCCCCCTGGCCTGGACAGATCTTGGAGAGTTCCTATTAGATTGCTTCCTCTAGAGCATTGTTATGAGGACTTCTTTTAGGAACCATGGTTCCTTATTATATTAGGATAAGTCTTTAGCAGGGTTAGTTAGCTGCCAAACGAGATCTGAGGTAGTTCCGCCTTGCATCATGGGATATAGGGTTGCCTCGAGCTGGTAAAAGGAGTTCTCGAGCTAAAGCTAGTGCCGAGTCGGAGCCGAGGATCGGCTCCGAACCCATCCAGCAAGAAAGAAGGCGAGAGAAGACAACTAACATGGAACGTTATGGTAGGTACATAACTTCTAATTTGTAACTCGGGACAAAACTAATCCCCTTGCTGAATAAATCAAAGTGGACCTTGCTGATATCCATATCAGTGTAGTTGTATATCGTGAAGCCTCCATTTTTTAACACTCCGTGTTCCATTACAGGCTCTTCACCCCCTTTAGTGGAACATAACAGTTTGGATGGTTCCCTTTCACTAACTTCAATACCACTTTCTAGTTCCTTGGTGTTGTATAGAACATCATTTTCAGAAAGAGCATTTAAAACACAGTCATGATAATCATCACCATTAGAATCAATAACATTTTGAATACCTTCAGATCGCTGTTGATACTTGTCCCTCTCTAAAAAAACAACAAAACCTTCTTCATTGTGTTGCTCACAAACCATGCATTCCTCATTCATACAACTATCAGCCAAACTCTTATCACAAACAGAATGTGCAATAGGACCTAAGTCAAAACATATGTTAAAGTCAACAACCATGTCATGTTTAAAAAGTGTGTCCATCAATGTCGTCGGTTCCCCCTCCTCGGTGAATGATTGTCCACAACATTCCTCACTTGAGGCCTCCTGCTGAGAAGCCTCTTTGACCTGCGAGGATAACTCTTGGCCTCTAAAAAAACTGCATCCTCATCCTCAGGTATAGATGCTACCATGAATTCTGTCACACCCTCCGTAGTGACCATAGATGCGCCAGTCCTTATCCTTGAATCTTTTCTACCCGGTGGATACGCTAACCTCCTTTGATATTCATAAGTGTCTCTAACCAATTTCTTTTGTTTTGTAGCCCTACTCTTTGACACAAACATTTCAACATTTCTAATCACTTTTTCAAAATTGCTCTTGTAATCAAAGAACAATAAGTCCGTTGTTATACTAGTATGCAACACATTGATTTCTTCCCGAAGTTTAGACAGTTTTATGTTGTTATTGCGTATTATAATGTCTAACAATTGCATACCTGTTTGGTCAAATAAAGCGACCAGTTCCTTGAAGCTGTCTGAGTCAATGTCCACCCCCATGGGTAACTTCCAGACACGAAGCCCTCTGGGGACCTGTTTCATCTCCTTAGATTTGGTAAGAAAAGAATTGTCTAGCTGCATAGCCCTGTATTTCCGACAGAACTTTTCATACTTGTAAATCTGCTCTCGCAAAGAAAGCGGATGATGCTGCTTTCCACCACCGTTGATGCCTCCTACTTCCGGCGCTTCCTGGTTACTGTCGAAACTTGGTGCCTCAAACCAAGAACCTAACTCATGAACACGAGTTCCACCGTTCGGTGATGCTGTATGCCCAAGTCCTGCCAGATTTCCTCTCCTTGTAGCAGCCTCATTGCTGTTGGTTAAAACATCACTGTAGCTATTGGGGTTATTAGAATGAGTTACCCTTTGCCCTGGAGTAACACCATCGGTTGAGTGCAGAGTAAAAAGCCGCACTTCCGAGTCTGTTGGACTAACGTCAATAGCGCTCCTCTGAGCTTGTGCTTCCCCATATACCTTGACCAACTTGCCTAACACATTGGTCAATTTCTTAAGAATTTCCTCCATGCCAGATGTAGCGACCTCCAACAAAAAAGCTGAATGGAACGAATTCACAAACCAGATGTTAGGAAGCCAAAACCAGGATCCACAACTATGAAAAAAGACAGTAATCCACAACAGCTATTTTCAGAATGCAGGAACACCAACACCAATACACGAAAGCGAAATCCTTTTATTCCAATGTTTAACATACAGACTAAGCGCTTTCACCAGTTAAACTGGTATCATCAGAGTCTGTTTAAACACTAATTCATCCATACTTAAATAGCACACCATACACCATGACTCACACAATCAGTCAATTAAATATTCCATTACTTCCTTAAAGGAATATCCCTCATGAAGGTGCAAGCAACCAATAAATGAAATAAATAAACGTAAAAGATATGAAAAGTAAAAGAAAAGAAAAACCAAAATAATATAATAATATTATATTAAGCTATATTATATTATGCTCCTGAGTGCACCCCAGCACTACCAGGTTATACCTCATATCATGCTTTTTGGCCCCAAAACCTGGACCAAACCACAAAAGGAGGGGGAGTATCCATATTCAGCAAAGATACACACACGTCCAGGTTACTGACAATGCACGAAGCATCAGAGACCATCCATGTGCAACTAACTGTAGGCAAAACCGCTGTACAGTTTGTAGCATGCTACAGACCACCCTCTCAGACCCAGGAACACCACTCAGCCTTCCTGAAGACACTGGAGAGTATGAATGTCTCCCCAAATACCAAACAAGTTACTCACAAATCACCACATAGGTGGTAATCCATTACATATGGAAGAAGTAATCGGGGACCTAGGGACACAAGTGGACAGTAACCCCACATGCGACACTCACATTGCCAACGTTGCTAGGAAGACCACCTATAATTGGCCACCTTATCATGAAAGGGTTCACATCTACATCGAGAGGTCATTGTGCCCCTATACTCTTCTCTTATCAGGCCCATAATTGAGTACAATGCCCCATTTGGGATGTACCGTACCCGACACCTGCAGCAGTTAGAAAGACCACAAAAGTACCTCACCAAGAGGATAAAGGGAGTCAAACATTTGTCATATGCTGCATGGCTGACAACACCCCAGCTGTATGCAGTCACATACTGCATACTCAGAGGCAATGTATGCCCGATGTACAAGGTCATGTCCAATACAGAATTGATGGACATGCTCCACCTCAGAAAATCCAAATCCATCAGAGCCGCGAGAGCGACAGATGTCAACCTCAACACATAAATAGGATGTGCTGGAGGGACAGATTCATAACCCAGAGGCTCCCTACACTCTGGAACAGAATCCCACTCCATGTTAGGCAGAGCTCCTCACCGACTCTCTTCAACAGGAATCTTGCCAAGTGGATGGGAGATCGTAGATTTACACTGGGGGTCTTCACTGTGTCACGTCTAGATAGAGGCACAGTAAAGTAAACCCTAATTGGGCATAATATTCACATAGCAAGGGGTGGCGAAAGCCACACACACTCTGGCTGGGCTGATAAATGCCCTAGGGCAGATAGCCCTGAACCTATGAAGATACTAATTGTACAGGACACTAAGGATAATCACAAGGCTGTCTTAACTGATGGTAGGAACATTGTTGGGAATTCAAGTATATGCTCTGAATTACCAAATATTACAAACAATACACCAAACCTACACACATTGCCAACATCCAACCTGACAGGTTCAGTGCAAACCCCCCAATGACAAATATCTATCCCAGCAGAGTGCTGGCCCCCTGACATTGCAGATGCTGAGGTAACAGGCAGCATCTTCAAAGCAAAACACACAGCATCAGTGGTATGAGATGATGTCCTGGGCTGTGTCTAACATGAACTCCAAGAAGAATGGAATGCCAAATAACACTACTGCTCAATTTCAGCCTTACCACAGGATATGTACCCAAAGAGCAGTGTACAGCAACAGTGGTCCCTCTCCACAAAGGTGCTGCCTCAACGGATACTGCAAACTATCACCCCAGAATCCTGACAAGCTTGGTCTGCAAAGCTATGGAAAGGATCATCATGGACCCCAGAAATAAATATATTGGGGACCTACAGGCACTGGACCCTACCCAGCGTGGCTTTCTTAAGGGCAGATCCTGCCCCTTAAACATGTTTGACTCATTTGAAGCAGTCATCAAGGCCATTGATGAGGGGAATGTGGTCCACACAGCCTATCTGGACCTTGCAAAAGCCTTCCATACAGTACCCCACGTGTTCATTATAGATAAGCTCACCAGCTTAAATATAAACCCCTATGTCAGTAGATGGGTTGCAAACCAGCCCAAGGACAGAACTGACATGGTCAGAAATGCTGCAGCCATGTCAGACTACAAACCAGCTACAACTGGCATCCCACCAGGCTTGGTCCTGGGACCTCCCTTGTTTGGTATATATTTCCCATAGGTACAGGCCAACATGGAAGGACTGTGTCTGAACAAGTTTGCAGGGGACTACAAACTGGGCACCATATCTGACCCTCCAGCTGACACAAGCATCCTACAAAAGGGCCACATAGAAACAGACAACTGGTGCCACAGCCATGTCATCATGCTAATTGCAGAGAAGTGTATAGTCATCCCCTGTGGATAAAGAGTAAGTGCCCACCAATTACCACATAGGTGTTAACCCATTAAGTACTTTAGAAGTAATAAGAGACCTGGGGACACAATTTGATAGATAATCTTGCATTTGACAACCATGTGGCTGTAGTGGTTACAGAAACATACCATATACTCACCTAATCATGAAGGTAGTCCGACCTAGATTAGGGGAGGTCATCGTGCCTCTTCAGTCATCCTTCATCAGCCTCACAATTGAGTACAATGGCCCCTGTGGGATGTAACTCAGCAGACACCTCCAGCAGCTGGAAAGACCCCAAAAGTACCTCACCAGGAGGATCAAAGAGCTCGAACAGATGCCATGTGTTGCCTGATTAAACAAACTGCAGCTCCACACAATGCCATACTGCCTGCCCAGAGGCAATCTGTGCCTGATGTATAAAGCCATGTCCAAGCTGGAATCAATGAACATATGCTGCACCTTGTACAATCTGAATGCCAGTGAGCTATGCACATGAGAGACCTGAACCCCAGCACTGACATACATAGGACATGCTGTTGTGATTGATCCATAACCCAGAAGCTCCCTCCACTGTTGAGTAAACTCCCAGTACAGGTTAGCCAGAGAGTCCCTCATTGACTCTCCTCAACAGGAATTTTGATGAGTAGATGGGAGATGGTAGGTTTACTCTGGGTATCACTGTTATGTCACGGGTAGACAGAGGCATAGTATACTAACCTTGAAATATGTCATGTCAAAATCCAGTTACAGTGTGTTGAAGGACAAACACACACTCTCTGACTAGCAGTAGAAATGGCCGAGGGCACATCGGTAGTGTTTGTCAATGTCCACCCAAGTTGTGGAATACACTACCAATGTTGGACAAGCCTGGTTTAAGTAGTCCATACCCGAACAAAATGCAGCATGGTCATATGTGCACAACTGGCCCTTAACCAGTCTGGTGTGCTCACTATGAATATTTAAAGCAGTGATGGGACTGAAACCACAGTGAAAGTACTGAACCAGTACACTATACAATATTACAGTGTATGATCAGTATGAAAGGATGTTGACAACTGTATGCAAACTATCCCATGGGAACCCTGATGGCACAGTGTAATCCCTGTCGGGTTCAGACACAAAGCAGTTGGGCAGTATGTACACAACATGACTCCCAACACACAGCTATAAATGTGAAATATTGTTGAAGTTCACACACACAACCACAAATGTGGTGGACTGCAGATCTCAACATATGGAAAGCACACACTGGGCATGCTCGCACACTTTGATAAATGAGACATATGTCAGTCAACAAGCCATGGAATGCCTGAACTGGGCATGCTCACACACTTAGGCCATGTCTCAGTTTAGCAGTTGGCCACACATATCTGGTATTTGTGTGTGTTAATCCAGGAACCAACCACAATACAGCAATCTGCCCAGTGTACACAGTTAAATGACTACAGAGACATAAGTTAAATAGTGGATCCCACACATATTCAAACATCTTCCACAGATACACAAGTTGCACATAGAAACAGGGAAAGCTATGGCAATAAAGACCTGCAAACAGTTTATCAGCAACAAATATTGTGCATCTGAAAATTAAACATATGGGTGTAGAGGTCAATACTAGGCTGTTCACCCTAGGGAATACAAGCTTAGCCAGAGTGTACTTGGCATCTGCCTCCCCAGTACAGTAGGCACCATTTAAGGCTAGTGTGCTGTGCCTCCGTCAAGCAGGGACACAGTGGAGATCCCAGGGGTTGAATTTGCAATGTCACATCCATGTTTGAATCCTGCAAATGCTCAGTGTGCGTGTGTGTGTTTGGGTGAGGGGGGTTAGTGTGTGTGCAATTCTGTGTGAAAGAAATGTCCCTTTTGGCAACTAGAAGAACACACTGCATGATGCACACTCCTCTTTCTAAACACTGATGATGTCAGCACCCTGTAAGTACAGCAGGAGAAGAGAAACCTCCCAGTAATTCGAGTAGCGCGCTCCGCTAATCCGTCGCTCCCGAGTGTCATAACATAGTTATGTAGGGGTTTGAATCCTGCAAATGCTCAGTGTGTGTGTGTTTGGGTGAGGGGGGTTAGTGTGTTTGCAATTCTGTGTGAAAGAAATGTCCCTTTTGGCAACTAGAAGAACACACTGCATGATGCACACTCCTCTTTCTAAACACTGATGATGTCAGCACCCTATAAGTACAGCAGGAGAAGGGAAACCTCCCAGTAATGTGAATAGTGCGCTCTGCTTATGCGTCCCTCTCAAGTGTCATAACGTAGTTTTGTAGGGGGTTGAATCCTGCAAATGCTCACTGTGTGTGTTTGGGTGAGGGGGGTTAGTGTGTGTGCAATTCTGTGTGAAAGAAATGTCCTTTTGGCAACTAGAACACCACACTGCATGATGCACATTCCTCTTTCTAAACACTGATGATGTCAGCACCCTATAAGTATAGCAGGAGAAGGGAAACCTCCCAGTAATGCGAATAGCATGCTCTGCTAATGCGTTTCTCTCAAGTGTCATAACATAGTTAGGTAGGGGTTTGAATCTTACAAATGCCATGTGTGTTTTTGTCATACAGTTTGTCCATGTGTGTGGGGTGTTGCTGTTAATATTGTATGACATAGATCATATCAGTAATGTCAATGCACACATGAGGTATGTGTGTGCCACATAGACATATGTACCTGTGACCTTAAATAGTTCCCATGTGTGAAGCCTGCCTCATGTGAATACATGTAATTTGCATTACACAACTTTATGACTGTGGTTTTCTATGCAGGGGGGCTGCATTTGGTATGTGAATATACAGTGAGAGTAGTCTATGGTGTCATCTTACCAGCAAGGGATACACTTCTGGTCTGGAGCATATAGTCCACATGTTGGTGATGAACAGGTGCAGCATGTTTTCCCCTCTTGTGGGAGTGGTAACAAGTTGTTCCATAGCAATTGAGTGTATGGATTCTAGGAACTTTACACCTAGGGTATTGGAGCTGCAGTAATGCTCCCAGTCTATGTGTGGGTAAATGAAGCTGCCCAATATATTGTTGTTTGGAGACACCTGCAGATATTCATGTATTCTTAAGTAGGCCAAGTGGGTTACCTGGGTTTGGGAGTGTGGTGTGTGCCAGGCTATGAACTGGAAGGCAGTCTTACCCACTGTTAGTTGCACGTGGGTAGTCTCTGATTCTTCGTGCTGTGCCACCAACCTGGAGGTGTGTGCATCTTTGATGAATATTGATACTCCCCCTCCTGTTCTGGTTCGTTGCAAGTTTTGTGGCCGACAAGCATGGTACGAGGTATAACCTGCCAGTGCTGGGGTGCTTTTGGGGGCCTTGAACCAGGATTCTGTTACTGCACAGATATTGATATTCTCCATGCTAAGGACAGTTTCCAGTGCATGCATCTTGAGGTTTACACTGCTGGCGTTGAGTAGCATTACTATTAGTTTCCTATCCCTTGTGATACCTATGGAGGTGGTCTTGTCTGTTGAGCCTTGCCTAAAAAAGGCACTATGGGTGTATCAAGAGCCTTTGCCAATATCCGAAAGCCCATGGGTGACAGGTGCAAGCCGTCCCTAGCAAAGCAGTGTGGCTTGTCGAGCTTGTCATCCCAGGCTGACAGGCATTGGATCCCCTTTGAATGACACCGAAACATAAGCCAATTGTCTAAATTGATCATCTTTTCTGCATATTGTGGCATCACTCTTGGTGAGGGTAAGATGCTACTCAAGGTCAGGGTCATACCAGTCTGGGCCACATGCTCAGAGAGCTCCTCTATGTCTCTTCTCATGTAGTCCAGGGAGGTACGTCTCAGGTCATTCACACTGGCATGGACACTGGCTGAGTCATATTTGTACATGCCTTGGAGTGACCTGTGTGCTTGTGTTATGTGGCAGATCATAGCGCCCGACAGGCATCTCACCATGACCTTCTCCTTGTTCAGCCTGGTGAGCGGGACATCAGTGTACCTGACGATAGAGGCACCCATCACAAGTGTAGCAGGTGTGTTGTTTAGCCTTACATGCTGTGACTGTTTGACACACTGGCTTTGTGAGCTATGTGTTGCACGCATTCTGTTCTGGGGTAGCGGTTGCTTGTGTGACTGCTTTGGAGGTGTCTGCTGCTTAGGCAGACCTTTATTTAAAGACTCTGAGTATGTTTGTGTGCGTTTATTTGTTTGGATTGCTGTCGTGGTAGGTCTATGCGAGACTGGAATTGTAGTGACTGTGGTTTCCTTCTCCTCCTGACAGGTTTTGCCAGTACTGAGTTGAGAGAGCGTAGCCTGCAGTTTGGATATATGGTTGCATCTCTCACATGTGTTGGAATTTGTTGGGAAGAGGAGAGTGTTGTCTGTGTAAATGAGGCAGTTGTAACATTGCCTCTAGATTCCCAGATTCACCAGCTGGACCGTGGAGAAGATTGACAAGTGACTTTTGAACATGCTAGGATAGTATTGGGAATTCCTTTATAATTAACAACAAAAATGGCCAATGGGGAACAAGGTACGCAAGGTGAGTTTGTGAGGGTGTAGTGCTTTTAATTTGTTAATGCTGGCATATATAAATGCTTCAGTGAGCAAGTGCCAGGTAACTCAAATGCAGTGTGTTACAGGTAACTTAATTGCATAAATGACAAACACTAACTTTCTGTCAAGTGAAACAAGGACATACATATACAGTAAGCAATGCACATGTCACTAGGGATCCACAGAGGCGCTGTAAAACTGCGTTTCAGGTGGAATTAGTGTTTCAGGGAAATAACAAGCAAACAAGCATACAAACAAAGCTACAATCAGCAGGCATGGATCTAGTCTATGCTACAGCAAACAAGGTGTACCAATTTCAGTAAGAAACAGTTAAAATATGCAGGCACTATAAGCCTTTAGCCAGACATTCCCAGCTCAGATGGGCAGAGTCCAGCCTCTCCTCCCACAAGAGTGCAGACCATGAACCTTCGTAATGTCACATAACTGGCCTGAAGCCCAAGTGCTTAAACCAGAACTAATACACATTTATGATGACAGACACTGAGCCCTCAATCAGCATTTCCCAACTTAGTAGGCTGTATGCTACCTGTCCTGGCACCACAGTATCCCTGACCTTTAATGAGACTCACCTCCTGTCATAGTTAGTTGTGTGTTTTGGGGCTGTCAAGCATGGTATGAGGTGTAACCTGGTAGTGCTCGGGTGCTCTTGGGAGTCTTGAACCTGTTGTCTATTACTGCACAGATATCAATATTCTCCATGCAGAGTAGAGGTTGTACTGCATGCATCTTGTGGTTTACAGATCCACCATTGAGCATCGTAACTTCCATTTCCTTATCCCCTGTGCTACCTATGTAGGTGGCCTTCTGTTTACAGCCTTACCACCAGAATGCAAAGATGTGCAGACATTACACTATGGTAATTAATAGGGGTGTACCAAACAATACAATGACAATCATACTGTTAATGAATCAGGCATGCTGGTATGTACCCACAATGATATCATTACACTGTACAGTTGACAACATGATAATATTACTATACATCTATGTAGTCACCCTGTGCATCAGCACCATGTTAACCGGTCCTGCATCAATGTTACAGATTGCAGGAGGTGGCACAGTTTCATCATATGCACAGGGTGTGTACTTGATATGCCTGAGTCTGCCACTGATACAACCAGTCGACATGTATGTGTGTGTGTGTGTTAGTGAGGGACAACCGTAGAAGATGGGGCAATATTGATGCACTGTGCGTGTATGTGTTAGCCCTAGGTGTTAGCATTATGCTTATGTGTATGCATGGACACAGTTCCACCTTGTGGTTGCCATATATGGGTGTTTGTGGACAGCCACAGACTGTACCTGCCAGGTCGTACAGATCACTGTCTCTGGCCACGGACACGGTAGCTGTGCCTGGCAGGGGTGCTACGGACAGTATCAGGTACTAAGCCAGACTGGGTACTGTCATCAGAAGCAGGTGGTTGTTGACTGGAGACATGTCCCTGCTGGGACTGTCCAGAGCCACATGCACGTGGTCTCCTAGGGCGGTCTGATGACAGCACAGACCCAGCATTGCTGGGGCTGGTACTGGCACTATGGGAGTGGCCACGGGTTTGTTGTCCGCGACGACTGCCAGCTGCTGTTGCTGGCATTTGTCCACGTCGATGCCTCAACCGCCCTGCGTTGCCCTGGCTCATGGACATGTAGTTGTGGAACAGATCTAATGTGTCCCCCCAGCGTCTGTCAATGACCTCGGTGAAATTACGGATGGCAGCCGCAACGTCATGCATAGTGTCATTCATAGCAGTGCGATGTGCTCTCCGCTCCCTCAGACCCTGTCTGCTGTACTGTTCCATACTTGACTGTGCCTGCATTGCAACCCGGAACATAGCTGAGGTTGAAAGACCTCTGTGGGCACGTCTGACAGGGGCAGTACGACCACGGATGCTCCCACGAGAACCCCTGGACATCTGCCTGTGTGGTACCATGTCAGGACTCTGGCCATGGCTGCAGTGAGGGGATGCATGTGCCACTGATACCACATTACCCTGGTCAATGCCCACTGTATGCTGTCCATCACCTAGGGATATTGGAGACAATGGATGTATTGGCAAGATGACTGTGCGCATTGATGGGGTTGACAGCTGTGTACTGTCGATTGGCTGACCAACAACGGACCGTGGCACACCTCCCTGTGCCATTACACAGGTATCATTATCACTATCCCCAGCAGCAGATTCAGGTTCCCTGTTGCACACCACCAGAGCAGCACCAGAACCTGTGAGAAGAAGACAGGAAACAGTTTACAATGTGCGCACAATGTTACCACACATGCGCACATATACACATGCGCACATGGGCACATGCACATATGGGCACATGCACACATGGGCACATGTACACATGCACACTCCTCAGTACATGAGATACAAACACACAGACACACCTGCAATCACACACATAGCAATACCATTGTAGGGTATTAGTACTGTTACTATCATTAGTATTAAAGGATTGTTATTACACACTCACCAGCATGGATTGGCTGCCTTGCTGTTACACCAGAGGGACCTGCACAAATAAGACATTCATTGTCAGTGGGCACAACTGTGCCATTGATACTGTGAGTGTGATACAGTTCAGTAGTACAACAGTTGGCTTTCACAGATCTACTGCCGATATTGAGAATATCACTCTTGCACAATAATTACCTGGATAATAGCTATAAACACAGTACACACCTCACACATGCATAAACTACCAGTGTAGAGAACAGTCAACAATAGATATGGCATGTTACCTGCACACTCCAAGTCCTCCTGCTGGGTGGCTCCAGCCTCCATCATTACACATGTGTGCAGATGTTGTTGTTGTTGGGCTGGAGCCACAACACTTAGGAGGAGCCCCTCCAGTCTGGTGAGGGGGGGGTGTATAGCCACCCCTCCACCTGTGGCAAGCTGTTGCCTGTGGATATCAGACGCACGCTGACGGACATTTCTAATTAAATCACTGCAGTGATGGCATACCTGCTCATATGTCCGGTTGTGCATGCCTATGTCATTTACCCGGTGGACAAGGTCTTGCCACAGTGCAGCCCTCGCCTGCTGGTTCTGGCTTGTGCGGGAAAAGAGTGTGGCAAAATCTCGCACCAGGCTCTGGTGTATCTCCTCTTCCTCTGCAGCAGAGTACGTGGGATTGCGCTGGTGCAACATTGCCCTGGAAGGAAAAGAAAAATATGTGAGCAAGTGATATGGCACACATAAAACTCTACTGTAGTGATATAACTGAACTGCCATATATAGCATCTGTCTGTCTGTTGGGGGATACACATGTAATTGACCACATATCAGTGCTCAGCCGACAACTCTGTGACAGTGCCTGGCACACTCCATACAAAAAATAAGTATACTCCAGCAGTCGGTAAACTGTTTGAGGTCCAATGCACAGCCTCACACTGGGGGTTTGTATCAAGGTAATGTATGGGGAACATTGTCAACCCATGCAATGCACAGTACAAATGTCACTGGTAATGCACCGTAGTCTTTGTTGCCATAACCATACCTACACCACAGTCACATACAGGGAACCACAGCACAACATATGGCAATGTAGTATGTTTGTATCCCAATACCAGAGACATCTTTCTCTGGCCTCACACCAAGGACACACACTACCATGACAGACACAAAGTCATGCTGAGCAATCACACCATTACAGACCTTGCACACAGTCAGTGGCACACTCATTCCACCTCACATAGTTGGTATTGCAATGAGTACATGTGTGTGCATTGTGTCATAGGCAGATAGTATGCTATTGGGCCTGGGCCTACAGCAGCATACTGTTATGCTACCCTGCCCCTTGGGACACATGTAATGTGGTTGTACTTGCTCCTGTCAAACAGTTACACAGGGTGACTCATATGGCATACTACCTATCTGCATAACATTCAACAGGGGTATGTCTGACATCTACTAATGGGGAGCCTTGCTTTGTAATGCTGGGTAGTTTACTCCAGGGTATGGCCTATTTGTTGATAGGAACCTGTACCTCCACCATGTGCTCTTTACTACGGTGCCAAGGATGACAGACATAGGTCATTTATGCTGGGGATATTGTGAGGTGTTACCATGGTTGTTGGACAACTGTTATGGGTGTGACTTAAGTATGTTTATCCAGCAGTGGTAACCTCTTTGTCGGTAGTATGAGAGGCAACTCTATCTGTGGTTATGTCAGTCACTCTGCATAGGTAATGTGTTTGAGGGCATTATCACTGTTTGTTAGATATGACTGTGTCCTTCTCCCTTTCTGTAGTTGTCATGGGAGGTACATACCATGTAGGACATTGTGAGGTGTAGAGGGGTACAGTGACCTACATTTCACTAGCTGACACACCATTTCTGCTTACATGTACCATGTACATGTATTACAAGACTGGTGTGCCACTGAATATCAAAGGGAAGGCTATTGTACGCTTGATGTCCTTCAAGAATGCAACTGCAGTCATAACATGTGGGTTGTCCTGCCTCAGGCAGCCCTCGGTCGGCCGGATTCCAAAGTCTGGGTCCGACGTCGGCTGATGTCGCATTTCTCTCCGACGTCAGAGCGGCTGGAGTACATAAGCATCAGCCGACGCCATTTTCTTCAGTCTTTCTTGCCGCGGTGCCCGAAGCAGAAGCAGTTCGCAAGTGCCGGTCGGTCAGCTCCTGTATTCTACAATACCGAAGTCATCGAAAAAGCTAAGTACCCCGTTGGGGACCTTTTCTTGCCTCAGCCGATGTCAGAAATTACTGAAAAAGTTAACAATTGTCTTTTTGTGGTAAACAAATACCTCATAAGGATTTCCACTCTTACTGCCTCCCTTGCCTGGGCCCAGACCACAACGTCTCGGCCTGTGTAGCCTGTGCTCGCTTCAACAAGCGCACTCTCAGGCACCGGGCGGAGTTCGCTGAAGATTTTTTCGGCGATAAATTTGCCTACACCATGCCGTCGGATCTTCCGACATCGCAAACACCTAAAAAGCAAAAAGGCCGGGACCGACATCCTCGGCCCGCGTCTACCACTGACTCCACGCCAAAACCTAGCGCGAGTGCTCTGGTTCCTTCTGAGACTGTTTCTACACCGCTCCGAACCGAAGACACTGCATTACCGACGACTCCGATTCCAGACGTTACTCCGACGCCAGTTATAGACTTTCCTCCGGATAACGAAACCGAGGAAATGCCCGAGACCATTGCTGTAGACAAGGTCACTCCTTCACGTGGAGCTGCCAGGCCTCCTATGGCCATGTCTATTAAGGCCTACACCAGGGCTAAGGCAGCCAGCAAAACAAAGCATATTACTTCTAAATCCTTACCTCAGCCGACTCCAGAGACACAAATTATGTCCATGGCAGCTGATTTAATTTCCATGATTAGAGGTTCACAGGCCCACCCTGAGAGAACATCCCAGCCTCCTCCTGATAAAAGGCCCCGGATTGAACCCTCTGACCCTACTCCTTCAGATGAAGACTCTGAGGGCTCTGTCCACTCTGATAGCCAGGAAGAGCTCTTCCAGACTTATGAGGACTCGGATGCAGAAGATTCCATCCCTTCGGCCTCCCCTCCTGAGGATATTTCTTTTGGGGAAGTTCTGCACACCACGAGGGAACATTTCAAGTGGCAGGGTCAGGAATATTCTGATTCTAGGAAACGCCTTAGGACTTTCCTTAAGAAGCCTCAGCACAGGCCCTTAGCTATTCCTCCTGCACTTGATGCTCTGGATGATTTGTATTCTGACTCTAGTGCTACCCCTGATTCTCTTCCTCCTGCTCCAGCTAAGCCAGACAGGTATTACAGGGTCCCAGAAACTCATTCCCATTTATTCAGGGCCCATTCTGCTGATTTGGAAACTATTTCACAGGGGCCTAAAGGAGTTTCAGCCTCCACCTCAAAAAATCCTTTGCCCTCCAACAGGGAAGCAAGGTCATTAGAGAGGTGGGGCTAAAAGATTTACACATCCACTACCTTATCTATGAGAGCTTTAAATTGCCTTTTTCATATGTTACAATATCAGGATTATCTCTTAGAAGATTTACAAAAAACATTAGCTTCTCCTGATCCTTTAGACAGGAAGACTTTGCAGGAAGCTGTACATAACACTCAGCAAGTAAGCAATCACTTCCTGCAGTGTGCATATGATGCACTGGAAGCTTCATGTAGGGCAGCTATGACAGGGGCAGTGATTCATAGACATGCTTGGTTAAAAGATCAACCTCTACCAGATCATGTAAAAGCAAAACTTCTGGATGCACCTTTGGAAAAGAACAAGCTTTTTGGTGCAAATGCTAAGGATGTGTTAAAGACCATCGAAGAAAAAGCAAAATCAGTTCAGACTGTCAAAGATTTCCTCCAGGTTCAACCCCCCAGATTCAGTAGGAATTGGCCTTCAAAAATCTGGTCCTTTCCGAATCCAGAAAAGTTTCAAAGGGGTAAGAACAGACGTGGCCGAGGAAGAGGCCAATACAGAGGCCCTTACAGGGGCCGACAATGGCAGCCAGGAAACCAAAGAAGTGACGAGGGTTTCACCTGCCCAACAACCACAAACTCAATGACTTTCCTCTACTACCGCCTACCAGGGAACAACTAGAAGCTCCCTTGGGGAAATTATCTCTGTTTGCAGAAAACTGGCACAGACTGACAAAGGACAAATGGATTTTGGACATTATAGACCGAGGGTACAGGTTTCATTTTCATACCTTACCAAGAAAACAAGGCATGCCAAACCTACCACAAAATCAAAGGGCAGAGGCTATCAAACAAATCACTCTGCTGACTCGAATGAAAGCAATAGAAAGAGTTCCACAGCAAGAACAAGAACAGGGGTTTTACTCAAGACTGTTCCTTGTTCCAAGAAAAGAATCTCAATGGAGACCAATACTGGACTTGTCCGCATTAAACACCTTTCTCATAGTACCAAAGTTCAAAATGCTGACTCTACAGCAACTCCTTCCCATGCTGGGCAAGGAGTCGTGGCTGATTACTCTGGACCTCAAGGAGGCATACCTGCATGTCCCTATCAGACACAGCTGCAGAAGATACCTCAGATTTCTTGCAGGGCCAGAGCATTATCAATTCTCAGCATTGCCATTTGGCTTATCTACTGCGCCCAGAGTATTTACAAAATGCCTGGCTTCAGTAACTGCTCATTGCAGGCTCCAGGGCATACAAATTTACCCGTACCTGGACGACTGCCTCATACAAGCAGACGACAAATTGATGTTGACAAGAAACCTGGATTATGTCATACGATTACTTCAAGCTCTGGGATACACAGTCAACTTCCAAAAGTCAAGACTGCAGCCATCCCAGCAAATAATCTTCTTAGGAGCCAAACTAGACACAGCCTCTCAGATGGCTTACCTGACAGAAGACAAGCAAGAGAAGTTAACTCATTACTTCAAAGGTTTAGCAAAACTCACCCAGATGACTGCAAGGAGATTCCTACAGGCCCTGGGTTTCATGGCATCCTGCATTCTACTGGTTCCATTAGCAAAATTACACATGAGAAAGCTTCAATGGTACCTAAAAAGCATTTGGTCTCAACACAGCAACAACTTGGAGACAATTATACCACTCATTCCATGCCTTCAAAAGGAATTCCTATGGTGGGCCTCGAGCCAGGAAAACACAGGTATGTCATTCAAAAAAACCACAGATAACACAGACCATGACTACAGACGCCTCAGACCTTGGATGGGGGGCGCATATGGAAGGCAGGTGTATACAAGGACAATGGTCTCCAAAGGAAACACATCTGCATATAAACCAAAAGGAAATGCTGGCAGTAATGCATGCCATCGAGGCTTTTCAACACCAACTCCAGCAAGGCCATTTAATGATACGGACAGACAACACCACTGTGATGTGGTACATAAACAAACAGGGGGTCACCCACTCTTACCCCCTTTGCAGACTGACAATGCAGCTTTGGGAGAAATCACTGAGCCTAAACATCCAGTTACAATCCCAGTTTGTTCCAGGAAAAGACAATGTGTTGGTGGACAGCCTAAGCAGGAATTTCACAGATCCACACGAGTGGAGGTTACATCCGAAGGCCTTCAGACAACTCACCTCGACATGGGGCAAGCCAGAAGTGGACCTATTTGCTTCTCACCTCAACCATCTTCTACCAAAATTTTGCACAAGGACATACCATCCAAAAGCTTGGAAGATAGATGCCCTCTCATTCAACTGGAACTCCCTAGCAATCTATGCATTCCCACCTCTGCCTCTGATGACCTCAGTATTACTAAAGATCAAAGCAGAGAAGCCCAAGGGAATCATAATAGCTGCGGATTGGCCAAGACAACACTGGTACCCACTACTGCGGAGCAAATGTCACACCAGGAGGTGGGCCCCCCCTCAGTGGCCTCTACTTTTGACTCAACACAATTTCGAAACACTGCATCCAAACCTTCAGACACTGCAGCTAACAGCTTGGGAGATCCCATAAATAACTTCAGCTTGTCTCTCTCTAAGGAAGTTCAGCGGATACTAACAGAGGCTCGAAGACCATCCACCAGAAAGGTTTACTTAGCAAAGTGGAAAAGATACAGCAATTGGAATACCAGCAAGGGACATGATGCTTCATTGCTGAACATCCCACTTATCTTGGAATATTTGGCAGATATGTTAAAGAACGGCCTCTCATATTCTTCCATAAAGATACATGCATCTGCATTTCAGCTAGATACAACACTGATCCTCCTGTTTTCTCTCACCCCTTACTAAGACAATTCCTCAGGGGAATCAAGAACATTAAGCCACCAAGAAAGGCCCCAGTGCCAGCCTGGGACCTCAATTTTGTCTTAGAAAAACTGACTCTACCTCCTTTTGAGCCAGCAGCTTCAGTTGACTTGCAATTCTTATCATGGAAGACAGCTTTCCTGTTGGCAATCACCTCAGCAAGAAGGGTTTTGGAGCTACAGGCCCTAATGGCAATACCACCCTTTATTATTTTCCACAGAGACAGGGTTTCATTAAGGACCAACCCTACTTTTATGCCAAAAGTGGTATCTAGGGTTTCTCTAAATCAAGCCATTCATCTGCCTGCTTTCTTCCCCAGTCCTGAGAATAAGGGGGAAAGACTTTTGCATACCTTGGACATTCACAGACAACTTCGATACTACCTGGACAGAACCAAGGCCAGTAGGAAGTCTGAACAACTTTTGTAGCTTACGCCTGCAGTCCAGGGAAAAGCAATTTCAAAACAGACTATTTCTAAATGGATTGGACATTGCATCAGATTCTGTTATTCCTTTCATGGAAAGACTGTTCCAGCCAATGTCAGACCACATTCCACCAGAGCTACAGCCACCTCTACAGCATTTTTAAGAGGGGTGCCTACCAAGGACATTCTAGAAGCTGCTACATGGAGCTCCATGCATACATTCTCCAAACACTACAATCTCCCTCTATATTCCAGATCCAGAGCAGGCTTTGCCTCGGCAGTCCTGTAGGGTTTGATTGCCACACCATCTCTTTCCTAGTGCATACCTCCTCCCCCAGCTAAGCTATGGTATTCTACCCACATGTTATGACTGCAGTTGCATTCTTGAAGGACATAGTACAGTTTTGTACCTACCATAAATGTAGATGTCCGAGAGACATGCAACTGCAGTCGGATTTTCCCTCCCTCCATACCCCTCTATGCCTAGGGTCCACTCCTATCCCTGTTACTCTTAGCTGGGGATATCTGTTATGGTGTATTTGTTTTATTGCTCATTTATTTGTTTGGAATCCTGTTTTTGTCTTCCAATTTGATTACAGCCTTCCTTGGAGGGCACCTGGCATCTGGGGCAAGAAACACTGAAGAAAATGGCGTCTGCTGATGCTTATGTACTCCAGCCGCTCTGACGTCGGAGAGAAATGCGACATCAGCCCGGCCGGACCCAGACTTTGGAATCCGGCCGACCGAGGGCTGCCTGAGGCAGGACAACCCACATGTTATGACTGCAGTTGCATGTCTCTCGGACATCTACATTTATGGTAGGTACAAAACTGTACTTTTCCCATGTTACCTCCTGATACATCCAGTAGTAGGCAGGCAACCACATATGTGGTGGTTAGTGATGTAAGTGTTTTGGAATGGGGTATGGTACTCCTGTATCCACACTGGTGTTCAGTATATGCCTTTCTCACCAGGCACCTGTTGCAGTACATCTGCACACATATGCCTCTCTTAGTGTGTGTATATACATGTGTATATATATATATATATATATATATATATATATATATATATATATATATATATATATATATATATATATATATATATATATATATATATATATATATATATATATATATATATATATATATATAGAGGGGGGGGGGGAGATAGAGAGAGAGATATTCATATACATACATATCTGTAGACATTCATCTCTCTCTGTATATGTATCTATATATATCTATATATGTATGTGTCTATTACATAATATACGTATATAGATATTCTATCCATCTAGCTATATATGTTCATTGGTAGGTACTAGGCTATCGGCCCTAGGGCCCATACAAGCCTAGCCAATAAATGTACCCTGGCTTTCGCCACCCAAGAAAGGTATTTTCCTATGCCCCTGTCGAGCAGAGCCACAGAAGTGATCCCCGGGGTCAATTTCCCATTTCCCATCCAATCATCAAGATCTTTCTTGAAGAGTGCTAATGAGGAGCTCTGTTTGACATAGGTAGTCTGTTCCAGAGTATGGGAAGTGTCTGGGACAGGACTCTATCCCTCCAGCATGTTCTGTTTATTGTGGTGACAAGGTTAAGGTCCCTAGAGCGTGTAGCTCGGAGGGATTGGGATTTCTTTAAGTGGAGCATGTCCAACAGCTGTAGGTTTGACATGGCTGTGTGTGTTAGGCAGAGATCACCCCTGAGTAGGCGATATGCCCTGGAGTCAAGCTGTAGTTTTTTGAGACGGTCTGCATAGGGCATCTGTTTGAGGCCAGTAATCCTCTTTGTGAGGTATTTCTGTGGTCTTTCCAGTTGTTGTAGTTGTCTTGTGAGGTACATAGGGCGTTGTACTCCATAATGGGTCTAATAAGTGATGAGTTGAGGGGAACAATGACCTCTTTTTTCTGGATGGGAATAATTTTGTGATGAGATGAGCCACGTAGAAGGATTTCCCAACCACTGTGGCAATGTGATTATCAAAGGAGAGACTACTGTCCACCTGTGTCCCAAGGTCTATTATCACATTATGTTAAGTAGTCTATCTTGCCTTCATTCTTGCTGGATGGGTTCGGAGCCGATCCTCGGCTCCGACTCGGCCAATACTAAAGCTTGAGAGCTAATTCCACCGGCTCGAGGCTCCCCTATATCCCACAATGCTAGGTGGTAACTACTCAGATCTCGTTTGCCGCTTAGCTGACGAGGTGCTTTTCTACCGGCTCTGGCAGGTTAGTGGAAAATTTATTTAAAAATTTTCTAATCTTTAGACCCATAGTACTTTCTTATTAAAACTTTTAGTTTTACATCCCTTTTTTTCCTGGTTCGACAACTCTTGTGCTCATAATCCCTTTCTTTATTCCCCTTTAGATGTTCATCGTGTATACAGCTGCAGTAATCACATATGGGTTCTCTGCCGTCAGGCGGGTCCTCGGTCGGCCGAATTCCAAAGTCATGGTCCGACGTCGGTTGTTGTCGCTTTCTTTCCTGACGTCAGTGCGACAGGGGTATATAAGACACAGCCGATGCCATATTCTTCAGTCTTTTTTGCCGCGCGGTGCCCGAAGCAGAAGCAGTTCGCAAGTGCCGGTCAGCCAGCTCCTGAATTTACGAAAAATTGGAAACCGAAGTCTTCTTTAAAGCTAAGTACCCGTTGAAACTTTTCTCGTCTCAGACCGATGTCAGACAAAGTTAACAATTGTATTTCTTGTGGGAAGCAAATACCGCATAAGGATTTCCATTCCCTTTGCATACCTTGTTTAGGCCCAGACCACGACGTCTCGGGCTGTCGCTTTTGCGCTACTTTCAATAAATGCACTATTAAGCGTCGGGCGGAGTTCGCCCAACATTATTTTGGTAAAGCCTTTGATTATAAAATGTCGTCGGAGACTCCGACTACCGTTTTGTCCAAAAAACACAAGGACAAGGACCGACGCGCTAGGCCCGCGGTCTCCACTGACACCATGCCAAAACCGGCTACACGTGGTCCGGTTCTCAGCGAGACGCCTTTGCAGTCCCTGACTACCGACGACACTTCCTTGGTGGTGTCTTCTGTACCCGAGACCGCAGGTTCCTCGGCCCTTACTCAGACTACAACCACCGAAGCCAC
Organism: Protopterus annectens; assembly: GCF_019279795.1. NCBI lineage: Eukaryota > Metazoa > Chordata > Ceratodontiformes > Protopteridae > Protopterus > Protopterus annectens. The sequence goes on along the minus strand of NC_056744.1, from coordinate 34,205,033 downwards.
TGTGAGTGTAGAGCCTCCTAATGTGGACAGGTCCACTTCCACCCAGGGTGTATTTAGACCCTCTTCTTCCTTTTCCATTAAGGCCTTTACTAAGTCCAAATCAGCCATGCATCCCAAGAGGCCTGTTGCACAGGGCCCATCCCCAGGCCCCATGCCTAAAAAGCAGATGCTTAAAATGGCTGAGGATTTAATTACCCTTATCAGGGGTTTCCAACCCCCTCCAGACAAGAGACCCAGAGTGGAGGAAGATTCTCCCTCTTCTGAACAGGGCTCCATTTTCTCAGAACATTCTGATGTAGATTAACACTCGTACTCCCCTTATGAAGATTCTGATGCAGAACAGTCCATTCCTTCTGTATCTCCCCCAGAGGAGTTTTCCTTTGGGGAAACCTTGCACACCCTGAGGGAGCACTTCCATTGGGAAGGCCAAGACTTTCCTCAACACAGACCTCTGGCTATACCTCCTGTCCTTGGACATACTTGATGATGTTTACTCGGAGGCTTGTATTAATCCGGATTCCCTGCCTCCTGCCCCAGTCAAACCTGATAGGTACTACAGAGTTCCTAACTCGCACCAATTTCTTTTCAAAAGCCATAATGCTGACCCTGAAACCATTTCTCAAGGCCCCAAGGGAATGAAGGCCTCTGCTGCCAAGAATCCACTTCCTTCCGAAAGAGAATCTAGATCCTTAGAAAGGTGGGGAAAAAAGGTATACACTTCAGCCACCCTAGCCATGAGAGCCTTAAATGTCAGTTCCATATGCTTAAATATCAGCAGTTTCTGTTATCTCAATTAAGAAACAAAATGTCTCAACCTGAACAACCAGATTTGAAGGAATTGCAGGATATGATGCATAGTGCAGAACAAGTGGGTAAACACACCTTAAAATGTGGCTATGATGATGCCTTAGAGGCCTCAAGTAGAGCTGCTGTCACAGGATCAGTCATTCGTAGACATGCCTGGCTTAGGGAACAAAGCTTGCCTGATCATGTTAAAGCTAAACTACTAGATGCTCCTTTACAAAAGGATGTGCTATTTGGTACTAATGCTGAGGAGATACTACGGAAAATGGAAGAAAAAGCTAAATCTATGCAAACTGTCAAGGCTTTTCTACAGGTACAACCACCTCGTTTTAGCAGAAATTGGCCCTCAAAAAACTGGTCCTTTCCAGCCACGGACAAGCCCCAAAGAGGTAGATACAGGCGCACAAGGGGCAGAGGACAATCTCAAGGATCATACAGAGGCAGACAATGGCAGACTCCAGCACCGAGAGGTGGTGGACAGTGCTCAGCAATACAGAAAACAAACCCAATGACTTCCTCCTTTTCATGCCAAGCAAGTCTCAGCTGGCAGCTCCCTTAGGAGGAAAGCTAGCATTATTTACAAGAAATTGGCATATGATCACAACAGACAAATGGATCCTGGACATTGTAAACAGAGGCTACAGATTTCATTTTCACACTCTTCCAAAAATGAGAGGCATGCCAAACCTGCCACACAATCAAAGGGCAGAGGCGCAAATACAAATTTCAAAACTCATGGACATGAAAGCTATTCAAGAGGTACCTACTCAAGAACAAGGTCAAGGTTTTTATTCCAGACTATTTCTGGTACCAAGAAAAGGAACAGACTGGAGACCCATTTTGGACTTATCCATCCTAAATACATTTCTACTAGTGCCAAAATTCAAGATGCTCACATTACAGCAGCTTCTTCCCATGCTGGGCAAGGAGTTTTGGCTGGTAACATTGGACCTCAAGGAGGCATACCTGCATGTCCCAATCAGACAAAGCTGCAGAAGATACCTCCGATTTCTTGCAGGTTCAATCCACTATCAATTCTCTGCATTGCCCTTTGGCTTATCTACTGCGCCCAGAGTATTCACGAAATGCCTGGCATCAGTAATTGCCTACTGCAGACTTCAAGGGATACAAATTTACCCTTATTTGGACGACTGCCTGATCCAAGCGGACAGCAAGCACACACTTCTGGAACATCTGGCTTATGCAACACGGTTACTGAATTCTCTGGGATACACAATCAACAAAGAGAAATCCAGGCTAATACCATCTCAGAACACCCAGATGGGCCTATCTTACGCCTGAAAAACAGGGGCAACTAACTCAGTACTTCAAAATACTAGCAAATTGTACCAGGCTTACTGCAAGGAAAATCCTGCAGGCTCTGGGCTTCATGGCATCTTGCATTCTTTTAATCCCATGTGCAAAGTTGCATATGAGAAAACTTCAATGGTACCTAAAAAACCTATGGTCTCAACACAGCCACAATTTGGAAACAATAATACCAATAATTCCATGTTTGCAAAAGGAATTTCTATGATGGGCCCAAGCTTGTCAAACAAATACAGGTCTCCCATTCTGCAAGCCTCAAGCAAGTCAAGTCATCACAACAGACGCCTCAGATTACGCCTGGGGGGCGCACATGACAGGCAGGTGCATTCAGGGCAAATGGTCCCAAAAGGAAAAGCACCTACACATCAATCAAAAAGAAATGCTAGCAGTGATAAATGCAATTACAGCATTCAAGGACCTCCTGCATCCAGGACAATTATTGATAAGAACAGACAACACCACCGTAATGTGGTACATAAACCAACAAGGAGGAACACATTCATATCCCCTGTGCAGACTAGCCATGACACTTTGGAACTTGGCTCTGGAATGGCAACTTCAAGCACAGTACTTGCCAGGTTTGGAAAACACACTGGCAGACAATCTAAGCAGAAATATGACAGATCCACACGAATGGAAGTTGCATCCACAGGTGTTTACAAAGATAATCCAAGCGTGGGGAAGGCCAGACATAGATCTCTTCGCCTCCCACAGGAATCATCAATTGGAGAAGTTTTGTTCAAGGACCTTTCATCCAAAGGCCTGGAGAGTGGACGCCCTTTCATTCAGTTGGACAACATGGACAGTGTACGCTTTCCCACCTCTACCTCTTCTGCCCAAGGTGCTCTTGAAAGCAAGAGCTGACAGACCGAAGATGATACTGATTGCTCCAGACTGGCCAAGACAGCACTGGTACCCACTCCTAAGGAGCCTAACACATACTCCTCCCTGGCCTCTACCTCTAATGCCTCTTCTGCTGACTCAGCACAGCTACAAAACTCTGCACAGTCAGCTGAAAACAATCAATCTCACTGCATGGAAAATTCCTTAACACCACAACCGACCCTACTCTCCAAAGAGGTGCAGGATGTCATTATGGAGGCCAGAAGGCCATCTACTAGAAAGACTTACTCCGCAAAGTGGAAGCGGTTTTGTTCTTGGAATGAGAAAAAAAAAAAAGGCCAGGACCCTAGAAAACTGAATTTGCGTCAGGTGTTACAGTATCTAGCTGAGCTGCTGAACAGTGGACTTTCATTTTCCTCCATAAAAATCCATGCCTCAGCCATTTCTGTAGAATTCAACACGGATCCACCTTTATTCTCTCACCCACTTTTAAGACAATTCCTCAGAGGGGCTAAGAATATAAGACCACCAAGGAAAAAAACAGTGCCAGCCTGGGATCTTAATTACAGTCTAGAAAAATTAACTTTGCCTCCCTTTGAACCTGCTGCCTCAACAGATTTGCAATATTCGTCCTGGAAAACAGCTTTCCTTCTGGCCATTACCTCAGCTCGTAGGGTTTCGGAACTACAAGCCCTCATGGCTGTGCAGCCCTTTCTCATCTTTCATCAGGACAGGGTTTCCCTTCGAACCAACCCGTCATTTATGCCTAAAGTGGTATCCAGGGTAGCTTTAAATCAAACCATACACCTACCTACCTTTTACCTCAATCCTCAAAACAAAGGGGAAAGGCTGCTACATTCCTTAGACATCCATAGACAGCTACATTATTATTTGGACAGAACAAAGCCTTTCAGGAAATCAGAACAACTTTTTGTGTCCTATGCTGTAGGAGCTCAAGGGAAGCCTATTACCAAACAGACAATTTCAAAATGGATAGGCCACTGCATACGATTTTGTTACTCCTATCATGGGAAATCTGTCCCTATAGGCATCAGACCCCATTCCACCAGGGCCACAGCTACCTCTACAGCCTTCCTCAGAGGAGTTCCTACCAAAGATATTTTGGGGCAGCCACTTGGAGTTCTGTACATACCTTCACAAGACACTACCACCTGCCTTTATATTCCAAAACTAGAGCAGGCTTTGCTACTGCTGTATTGCAAGGCATTCTGGCTCATCCCAGTTCCACCTAGTGCCTACCACCCTGTGCGTAGCTTTGGGATTCTACCCATATGTGATTACTGCAGCTGTATGCACGATGAACATAGTACAGTTTTGTACCTACCATAAATGTAGATGTTCGAGTGCTAATACAGCTGCAGTACAGGTTTCCCTCCCTCCTTCCCCTCTAGGTAAAGGACTAGTGGCTAACTCCTCCTCATACAACCTAATTTGGGTTATCCTCCTGTGGTGTATTTGCTTGCAACTACTGTTTTTTGATTACATTGCATTGCTTGAGTATATTTATATTTATATATATATATATATATATATATATATATATATATATATATATATATAATTTATGTATTGCCTTCCTTTTGGGGGCACCTGACATCTGGGGCAAGAAAGACTGAAGAATATGGCGTCGGCTGTGTCTTATATACCCCTGTCGCACTGACGTCAGGAAAGAAAGCGACAACAACCGACGCCGGACCAAGACTTTGGAATTCGGCCGACCCAGGACCCGTCTGACGGCAGAGAACCCATATGTGATTACTGCAGCTGTATTAGCACTCGAACATCTACATTTATGGTAGGTACAAAACTGTACTTTTTAGGCCTTAGGCCCCTTCCCCCTCCTTCTCCTAGTCCTTTAGTGTGACTGGTGATTTATTTTCCTTTAAGGCGTGTGTGTGTGTGTGTGTGTGTGTGTGTGTGTGTGTGTGTGTGTGTGTGTGTGTGTGTGTGTGTGTGTGTCTGTGTGAGTTTTTCTTAGAACATTATTATGTCTAAGGAATCTAAGGTCTCAGGCTTCAAGAAGTGTGACTCGTGCTGTCAGAAAATGTCTCTGACAGACTGTCACACTTCTTGTGTGTATTGCCTGGGACCTTTGCACCTGCAGGACTCATGTGCTATTTGCCATGGTTTTAGCCCTAGAGTCCTGCAGGAACGCAAGAATAAATTGATCTTGCATGGCTTATTAAAGCCTGAAGGCCCCCCGACCCAGTCTGTGTCGGGGAAGCCTTCTAAGACTTCCAAACAGTCGGCTCCGGCTTCTGAGCCGACCTCTGGAAATATAAAGTCTGTATCGACATCGACTCCGGCTGGAGCCGATGTTTCCAAGCCTCATACTGTTACCTCGGCTCCGGTCGGAGCCGAAGCTGATAACACTCACTTGGCTCCGATACTCTTATCGGAGCAACTTTCGAGCAAGAGGTCTAGATCCCCCTCCATCGGCTCCGTTCACTCGGCACCAGGATCCCCTCTTCTTTCGGAATGGAGCCATAGATCACATTCCTCACGGTCTTCCAGGCTATCTGACCATGATTTGCAAAGGGTAGTGAGTAGACTTCTCAAGTCCAAGGCACTGGCCCAAATGCTGCATAGCCTGACTCAGCAGTCAGCGGCTATTTCTGTTCCCCAATGTATTCCTCCTCCGACTCCTTTGAGTTCGGAGCCATGACTGTCGGTGCGTTGGATCCGATACCTTCCCTTTCGGCTCCGTCGTCTGCGCTGATCTCCTCTTTGGAGGGATCTCGGCGCCGAGCTTCCCTCATCGGCTCCGAGGGGGCGAGTGGCATCAGACCCTTGTCCGACCCCGCTCTCCCTCTCGGGGCTTCGGCGCTGGTGAGTTCGGCTCCATCGGCCTCGGAGCCGTCTCGGTCGGTGCCGGGGGGGTCTTTGTCTCTTCGGAGCGGGGACCTCCTGCCTTGCCCGATAGGGGTGCCTTCGAGGTCATGCGGAGCGTGCTAGAACCAGGGTCTGCCCCACAGTCGGCTCAGTCAGCCCCTCCATCTTCAGTGCCTGCGGTGATTTCTACCCACCCCCTTGCATCAGACCGCAGAGAGCCAACTCCTCAAGTTACCCCATTGGGAATTTCCTCCTCTTCCGAGGCCTCTCCTGACCCGGTAGGAGATCCCTCTAGGAAGAGGCAGTGCAAGAGGAAGCACATTGATTCCCCTGAGTCTATCACCTCTGACACTGACTTAGAGGAATCTGAAGGTTCCCCTCGATCCCCCTCTGAGGTTGTCTCCTTTGCTGACATCCTTGAGATCCTGAAACAGAGGGGGAACTGGCCAGCCCTTAACCCTTCAGAGGATGAGTCAGTGTATCTTGAGACGTTTGGCTCTCGCCCTTCTACCTCCTGGGTGTCCCCTCCCTTTGACCCCCTTATGGAAGTGGTGGCAAGGAAGGCCTGGATGGCTCCTGATTCAGTGGAACCCACCCCGAGGAGGCCATCTAAGTTTATTACTGCCCCTAAAGATAAAGATTTTTTATCCAAAGGTGTCCCTGTTGATGCCATTGTGGTGGCCGCGGCCACTAAGAAGGAGTTAGCCGATCCTTCGGTTCCTGTCCATCCTCCTAATAAGGAATCTAGGACCATGGACAGGTACGGTAAGCGGATGTTCTCATCAGCGACCTGTTCAATGCGGTCACTGAACTACTTATGTCACTTCACTTGTCTCCAGAGAGATTTACTCAAGGATATGAGTGAAGCGATAAAGGATCCAACAGCTGAGGGGTTCCAAGATGGAATGAACTCCCAGTTGGCAACCCTGAACTCCGTCGTTAACTCCTCCATGCGGCTTATCTCATATGCTGCGGATGGGGCGAGTAGAACCGCAGGCACAGGCGTTGCCTGACAACGTCACGCCTGGATGCGGCTGTGCAACTTTGCGGACCCTTTCAAGGCGTCCTTCACCAATTCTCCCTTTGATGGATCATCCTTGTTTGGTCCACAGGTGAAGGATACATTGACTAGGTGTGAGGTAGAAGGTAAGACTCTCTCTGCCGTAGGAGTCCATTTTTCTACCCCTTCTAGGCCTTATCCCAAAGGTCAGAGGGGAGGAAAGATGTGGTTCCGCAAACTAACCCAGGGAGTCTCATCTGATGCACAAGGTTGATTCCCCTCTAGAGGCAGAGGGGGGAATAACAATAGACGCCGCCCTAGAGGCAGAGGAGGTCCGCAAAACCAGGGTAGCAGAGAAACGTTCTCTGATAAACCATAAAATAAGACAGGAAAACAATAGTCCAACCGACAAGTTTATTCAAAACCAAGCTGCACCAACAACCGGTTCACCAATGACCTAGGTTTCGTCTTCAAACAATGAGGAGGAAGTCATTGTTTGAAGACGAAACCTAGGTCATTGGTGAACCGGTTGTTGGTGCAGCTTGGTTTTGAATAAACTTGTCGGTTGGACTATTGTTTTCCTGTCTTATTTTATTGGTTGTTACGTTCTGTTGGTTCTCTGATAAACCCTTTCAGCATCCCTGAGGGGCTGCCCGGCTGTCCTCCTTCGGAGGCAGTCGGGGGAAGATTATCCCTGTACCCAAAAGCCTGGCTTTCCCTTACACAACACAAATGGGTACAGTCGATCATATCCGAGGGTTACAAAATTCCCCTTATTCACATCCCATCCCAACCCAAAGGATCCCTTCCAGACGTTCCACTCAGTCTAAGGGAACAAGCATTATTATAAATTTCAAAGCTGCTATCAAAAAGAGCTATCCAATCAGTCCCAGCAGACCAGCAAGGATCCGGAATCTACTCCAAATTCTTTTTGGTACCAAAGAAAACAGGGGACTGGAGACCCATACTGGATCTCAGCAACTTAAACAAGTATGTCAAAAAAACAAAATTCTGGATGGTCACGCTACAGTCCATTCTACCCTTTTTGGGTCAGGACAATTGGCTGTGCTCGATAGATCTTCAGGACGCGTACTACCATATCAAGATGAACAGATGCTCCAGGAGATTTCTCCGCTTCAGGCTGGGAGCCAGTCACTACCAGTTCAGAGCCCTGCCCTTTGGTCTCACTACAGCCCCTCGTGTTTTTAACAAATGCATGGCAGTGGTCGGCTCACTTGAGACGTCAAGGATTCCAGGTGTGTTTCCATATTTAGACGACTGGCTCCTTACGGCCACCACCAGACATCAACTTCTATCCAGGGACTTCACTATCCAAACTTGCCAAGCTCTAGGCATTTCAATAAATTTCGAAAAATCTGCCTTGTCGCCTTGTTAGTCTATTACCTTTATAGGTGCCACATTAGACACACTCGATCTTTCAGCCAGACTTACAGAGCAAAGAGTGTCAGACATCCGCAAGCAAGTTTCCCTTCTCTTACAATACAACAAAGTCAAAGCCAGACTAGTTTGCAAGGTATTAGGACTCATGGCAGCAGCTATTCCCCTTCTCCCCTTAGCTCGCTTCCACATGAGGATCCTCCAATGGATGCTGTTTGCACAATGGTCCTTCCAACAGCTCCCGATGTCCCATACCATATTGATAACTCAATCATGCAAGAATCATCTGTCTTGGTGGATCACATCACCTCAGGTTCTCCAAGGAAGACCCTTCACTCATCCCCCCCAGTCGCCACGTTGACAACAAGATGCCTCCCTGATCAGGTGGGGGGGGGCATTATCAGGGCAGGACAGTCCAGGGCACGTGGCAACCTTTCGAGTGCCACTTGCACATAAATGTCTTAGAGATGAGAGCAGTGCTTTTAGCGTTGCAAGCCCTTCATGACTCTCTTCCCACTGGGACTATTGCAATTCAGACAGACAACAGGTCCGTAGTGTGGTACATCAACAAACAAGGCGGAACCAGATCATACCCCTTATGTCGAGAGGCACTCAGACTTTGGCAATGGGCGATCTCTTCTCAGCATTTTCTGGTAGCAACGCACATTCCCGGGAAATCCAACGTGATTGCAGACAAGTTGAGCAGGGCAATTCTCATGCCCCACAAGTGGTCTCTGAAGAAATCAGTACTGGAAGAAGTATTCCTAAGATGGGGCCAGCCTTGCTGCAATCTTTTTGCTACTCCCCAAAACAGCAAGTGTCACGACTTCTTCACTCTCTTCCCGTTACCAGGCCATTCCACCAGAGATGCTCTAGTCCACGATTGGCCCCGGGGACTTCTATATGCCTTTCCCCTTTTTCCACTGATAACTCAACTAATTCAGAAAGCCATCGCCTTGAGAGTGACAATGATCCTCATTGCCCCTTACTGGCCTCGACAGATATGGTTTCCGTTTCTTCATCGTTATCTTTTGGAGCAGCCTTGGCATCTGGACCCAGTGCCAGATCTGTTAACCCACCAATCGGGTCAGCTGCACCAGTCTCTTCATTCTCTCAACCTCACAGCGTGGTTTCTCCGATTCCGACCTTAGCCAGGCTTCCCTCAATATCTCGCTCGGTCCGAGATATCTTGATAGCCTCTCATAAATCTTCTACCCGGAAGATTTATAGTAGCAAATGGAAACGCTTCTCCTTTTGGGCAACATCTAAAAATATAGATCCCTTCACTGCACCTATCCAGTCTATTCTAGACTTTCTAGCAGAGCTCTTTCATTTAGGCTCTTCTTCATCTACCATTAGAGTTCAGCTGGCTGCCATATCTAATTATCATGTAGGTGTCTCGGAGTCTAGCATCATGGCTCACAAGCTCTGCAAAGCCTTTTTAAGGGGCGTATTTCTTCTCAAACCTCCAATCAGAGATCCCCCGCCTCAATGGGACTTGAACTTGGTTCTGGCATCCCTGATCCTTCCCCCCCTTCGAACCGGCGGCTTCATGTTCTCTGAAGTTGCTTTCATGGAAGACACTTTTTCTAGTAGCTATAACTTCAGTGAGAAGGGTATCTGAACTCCATGCTCTGTGCAGTCGTCCTCCTTACTTAGTGTTTCACAAAGATAGGGTATCCCTCCGTACTAATCCATCCTTTTTACCTAAGGTTTCCTCTCAAGCAAACCTAAACCAAATTATTGATCTCCCCGTATTTTTCCCTAACTATTCAAACAGGTCGGAACAAAAGCTACATTTTCTGGATGTTCACCGCCAACTTAGATATTATTTAGACAGGACTAAACAATTCAGGAAATCTGATCAGCTTTTTCTGTCATATGCGGAAGGGAAATTGGGCCTTCCAGTTACTAAAGTATCCCTCTCAAGATGGCTCACCTCTACAATTACCTTCATCTACAAGATCAGACATCAAAAACTACCTTCAAGACCTAGAGCTCATTCAACTAGGGCTTTAGCTACATCCGTAGCTTTTCAGGATAGACTGCCAATAGATTCCATTTGTGCAGCAGCCACCTGGGCTTCTCCTCATACCTTCATTTCACATTACAAATTGGACATGGTCTCCAGAAACTGTGCCAACTTTGGTTCCACTGTTCTCAAGAGTCTGTTCCGATAGGCCACCCGGGATAAGGTGCTAGGGACGCAGTCCCATCCAGCAAGAATGAAGGCGAGATAGACAACTTAACATTAAGAAGTTATGTACCTACCATAACGTTCCATGTTAGTTGTCTTCTTCTCGCCTTCTTTCTTGCGTCCCACCCTCCTTCCCCCAAGCCTGGACAGACAGATAGGAATTCATTTTGTGATCTTCCTCTGGAAGTTGTCATTCCCACACGTTCTTCCACCTCTTTTCCCCTTTTGTTAGGTCTGGGATACCTTTCACTCAGGTTTTTATAGAGGTGGGTTTCCCTTCTCCATGCTATGGAGACTAGAGTTGCTTGGTCTAGCTATCAAACGAGATCGGAGTAGTTACCGCCTAGCATTGTGGGATATAGGGGAGCCTCGAGCCGGTGGAATTAGCTCTCGAGCTTTAGTATTGGCCGAGTTGGAGCCGAGTATCGGCTCCGAACCCATCCAGCAAGAAAGAAGGTGAGAAGAAGACAACTAACATGGAACATTATGGTAGGTACATAACTTCTTATTCGTCATTAGTGAGACCACCAGCTATGTGGTGGTTCATGGGTACAGAGTTTTTACCAAAGGGGATGACAATACACATTTTGGCATTGAGCTTCAGGCCATGGCTTTGACACCAGGTATCTGTCTCAGTGAGGCCCTTTTGTAGTTTGCCCACATAGTTAGGAGTTGCGATTATGGCTCCTAGTTTGCAGTCATCTGCAAACTTTGTTAGCCAAAGTCCTTCTGTGTTGGCCTGCACTTCAGAGAAGTAGATACCAAACAGGAGAGGACCCAAGACTGAACCCTGTGGTACTCCACTTGTCACTGGTCTGATGTCGGATTTGGAATACGCTACTTTCACAGTGTGGGTTCTGTCCGTGAGCCAGTTGGCAACCCATCTTATAACGTAGGGATTTATACCTAGTTTAGTGTGCTTATCTATAATTCCAGAATGGGGGATGGTGTTGAAAGCCTTGGCGGGATCTACATAAGCTGTGTGAACCATTTTACCATCATCTATGGCTTTGTTGACTGCTTCAAAGAAGTCAATCAGGTTTAGGAGACATGATCTGCCTTTTACAAATTCATACTGAGTAGGGTCCAGAGTTTGGAGATTACCAATGTCTTTGTTTATGAGTTCCATGATGATACATTCCATGGCCTTGCAGACCAGGCTCGTCAGGCTAATGGGGCGGTAGTTACCGTGGTCCGTCATGGCTCCCCCTTTGTGGAGTGCGATGTGTTGTGGTGCGCCATTCAGTGGGTACAAAGCCTGAGGTGAGGCTATGATTGAACATGGTACTGCGGTAGGGTGGCAGTTCATTCAGTGGTTTGTGTAGAACGCAGCCTGGGATATTGTCAGGTCCCATGGATGCTGTGTTCTTGGCTTTGGAGAGTGTTTTTTTTACCTGTGCAGCCATGATTATAGGAACTTTGCATTCTTCCAGTATAGAGATGGGCCCTCTAGGGGGTGAGAGGGGGTTAAAGTTAACACTGAACCTATCTGCCAGGATGTTGGCAATATCAATTGGTTCTGTATATTTAGTGCCATTATGCTGTAACTCAGAGCAGATCTGAGTGTTCCCATTTAGATTCTTGACATAGCTATAGAATGCATTGTGGTTGTCATTAGAGTCAGTGGCAATTTTGTTTTCATAACTAGCTTTGGGGGATTTTATGAGGGATCTCAGCTTCTTCTGAGGTTGACCAGGGAGTTCCTCCAGTCATGGGAATTTACTTATTTTTGCAACAGTTTCTTTCTTCTGTTGTAGAGTTTGTTTATGGCAGAGGACCACCACACTGGCTTCCTTTGTCTGGAGGATAACATCTTGGTTCTATTAGGGATAGCATGATCCAAGTGCTTATACAGTGCATTTGTGTAGGATTCGGCAGTCATATCTCTATTGTCCGTCTGCATGGGTGTTATGCAGTTTGCCACTTCTGTCTTAAGAAGTGTGACGTTGGCTTTTGAGAAGTTTGTTACGATGGTTTCCCTAATTGGGGCTGGGGGTGGGATGTGGATGTCTAGGCTGATTACCTTGTGGTCCGATCTGACCAATGAGGAATTGACCTCTGGTGTGGAACACCTGTTTCCCATGTTGGTGATGACCACGTCTGGGATATTGCTGCCCCTGGTGGGGGTGTGAATAAGTTGATCCAAGACGTTGGTATTTATGAATTCTAGAAAACGTTGAACAAAAGAGTTGGTACAGGAGTAGTTTTTCCAGTTAATGGTGGGGTATGTGAAATCGGCCATTATTAGGGTGTTGGGTTGTACCCAATACTTTCCAGTGTATCATGACATGAGGGGTGTGAATCCTGGAGCATGGTGGGGGGTCTGTAGCAAGCTACAATTTAGATTGCGGTCTTGCCCAGAGTTAGTTGCACTTAGATAATCTCAGATGCATTATGCTGTGCAACTAGCCTGGTGGTGTGGATATCCTTAATGAATATGGACAAGCTTCCGCCTTTAGTGCTTCTTTCTGGGTTAGGTGGCCAAGAGGTGTGGTATGAATTGAAGCCTGGTAATGCAGGGGTGCTCTCTGGAGCTTTGAACCAGGTCTCCGTCACTGCACAGATGTCACCGTTTACGGTGGTGAATTTGTCATTTGAACCTTGCCTGACAAAGGCACTATAGGGGTGGCAAAAGTCTTGGCCAGTATCCGGAATCCTGAGGGCGACAGGTGCAGGCCATCTCTGGCAAAGCATCATGGACTGTCGATCATGTCGTCCCAGGCAGACAGAAGCTGGATCCCCTGAGAATGACACCAGAAGCTTAGCCAGTTGTTGAGGTCAATCATTTTGTCCTTGTACTGTGGTATCATTCTGTGTCTATCTATTTCTACATCCCTCTCTTATCTATGTATACATATATGCATATTATATATAGATACGTATATATAAATATACATACATATACATATAATATATACCTTTTTATTTACACATACTGCTAAACATTCATTACTGTACAACCTACATTGTACGTTGCACTACAACCTACATTGATATGTGCACATAGCATCCTTCACATACATATGTATGTCAAGCCTTCACTAACAGTTGCAGTATGTCCCCTACCCTATGCACATCTTCATATATATATATATATATATATATATATATATATATATATATATATATATATATATATATATATATGACTGCTAACACATATGGAGGGTTCACAGTATGTAGACTATTACATTATTAGTTTACATTACCTTTGTTGGACACTGCTATTTTTGATGGCTTGCTGCTGGTTAGCCTGCTGTTCTGTATTGTTTTATTTTCAGCTGTCTGTGTTTCTTATTCGGTTTTATTTTTCTTTTTTTTTTTTCTCTCTCTCTCTCTCTCTCTCTCCATCCGGCTGTTGCAACGAAAGTATTGCATGAGTGGACTGGGAGTGCAGGCTGCTTTTGTAGGTATATGCAGATGTGCATGTGATGGCCTCTGCACCAATTGTTAGCCAGCATTTGCTAATTGCATGCAGCCTGCTGTGTGGTAATTGCAGTTCTCACTGTGATTTCAGGACAGTGCTATAAAATATTAGGTGAGGTAGGCGTAGCCCTTTCAGATTTTCAAGGTGGGGACCGTGCTGGTATGCTGTGGACACTGTTGTGTGAGCTTAAAGGTTGGTATGTCTCTCAAATTTCAGGCTGTATTGTAGGCACTGACATGCATGTTGTACTGACACCTGACTATTGCTTCCTCCAGTTTATTCTTCTCAGTGTGTATGTTAACTGACACCTAATAATGCTAGTACTGTTTAAATGGGAGTATGTTCTTTCCTGTGGGACTTGTGGAGTAACTGGTTTACAGCAGTGGCTCTTGCAATTTGTTGCTATGGCTTCACTATTTAGCCTTTACATTCACTCTTTGAAGGCCTGCTAGGTGTCTTTACTGGAATGTGTTGCTATGGCTTCATATTTTCCATTCACATTCACTCCTTGTAATGCTTGCTATATTTCTTTCAGCAGCAATTCCTTATATGTTTGTTGTGGTTTGGTGGCACTGCATGCAGTCTGGTCTGGCCAAGGTGTGGGACTTGACACTATTTTATTTTGCTGCTGAGCAGTATTGGCTCCTTGTACTTTGTACTAACAGTTATGGATAGCAGGCACATGCAGTGCTTGTAAACTGCTATACTGTCTTTCTGTTATTAGTTAGATACCTCCTTTGATATTTGTGGGTTGTACACCTACATGTGGGTGTGCTTGTGGAAGCTATTCTACAGCTATTCACAAAGTGTGTGACAGCAGACAGAATGATATGCCTGTGAGTTTGTGACACTTGCAGGCCTCAGATACTCGCTCTCAGGTATATTTTTTATCAGCCTCAGGGAATGGTTCATATCAGTGGGATACACCCGTGATATATTTCAGATATTCTGCAGTTGTGACTGTGGGGTATTTTGAGCATGTGTATTAATACACCCTTTCTGACATGCACGTAGTGCATACTTTCAGTAGTTGACAGTTACCATTACGTGGGACAAAACACCTTTCTGCCTACTGTTAGTACATTTCACAGGGAGTCAGTGGGACACAGTTAACATTTGTTTTCAAATCAGGGACATCCCTGTAAATCAGTCCCAGTTGCGAGGTCTGGCCTCTTACCTGTTCAAATATGGCAGTGTTTATCCTGCTCTGATAGTGTGTGTGGTTTGCAAGATGCTACTGTCACATTATTACCTACTAGCTACCGACTAGCATGGCTGTTTCTCTTATCACACTAATGTTATACAAATCCACAAGAATTGCCAGTAAAGTTACAAGAAAAGCTTTGTGTAATAGCCTTCCTATATTCCCTTTACATTAAGTCCTACTATTTCATGATATATTGCATTCGGCACAAAGTTCTTGTATATCAGTCATGGCTTTAGTGGTAAGTCATGCAGACTAGTGTTTTCAAGGTCCTGGGTTCGAGACTGACAGAGGAATTTTATTTTGCTGCTGAGCAGATTACAAGCCTTGTCATTCACAGTGACTAAGGCACTTTTAAGCAGTTGTAAGTGGGTTAGCGCTGGTTTGTGTGGAGCTCGCGCATGTGCAATGTCACTTTGCTTTGCGCACACACGGTTAGCTAAGCGCACACAAGTGCACACCCGCTTACTACTGCTTAAAAGTGCTTACTCCAGACACCAGCTAATTTCTTTGAAAGAAAAGAAAATGGGGAGATAGGACAGTGGTGAAAAAGGGGGCACAAAGAGGGTAGGACAGTAGGAAAACAAGCTTGGGATTTGCAGGAAGGATGTAGGAAAGGCCCATAGCTGCCCATTTCTTTATCAGCAACAGCTGTGCATATGTCTGTAATTTGGTGTGAAATTTGAAACCTTCCACCCCT